>NC_071286.1:20316690-20616690 GCF_943735745.2 Anopheles bellator
ACATATAACGTAACTACTGGTTTGTTGAAGTTAGACACAAGTTATACTTATTTATTTATTGTTTATATGTTTTTCTACTTTTTTCCCTTTTCTTTTTTTATTTTTCTTTGTACTTTAATCTTTGTTTCATTTTTTCTTTTTTTTTCTTTTTCCTATTTTCTATTTTCTATTTGTTATTTTCTATTTTTTATTTTCTCCTTTTCTTTTTTCTTGTTTCCTTTTTTATTTTTTTCTTCTTAACTTTTTTCTTTTTTCTTTTTACTCTTATATTTTTTTCTCTTCCTTTTTTCGTTTTCTTTGTTTTTTTTTATTTTTTATTATTCTTCTTTTTTCTTTTTTCTTTGTTATTTCCTTTTTTTCTTTTTATCATGTTTTTTATCCTTTTCTTTTTGCTCTACTTTCTTTGCGAACATTAATAATAAACATCTGCTCCTCCTTCGTCCTTCGTGTTGTCGTTCTTTCTCTTTCGTCCATTATAAAGTTTTAAATCAAACCAAAACCCCTGAATTAAGACACGTTTCAGTTTTGATTCCACAGAACAGGTTCTGCCATAACTGATGTTGAAATTTAATGACAAGGTTCTACGAGGAAAGTCTCGGACAACATGTCTTAACGAATTTGGAACCAGCTAATTTTCTTAAACCCTTTTTCATTCAACGCACGTTTGCGTCACAAATTTATCGCCGAGAAGGTGAAAATATTTTTAACCTTTTCTTTCGCTTTCACTCTCTCGCTAGGCGTGCATTCTAATGACTTCATTATGGAGCATTATAATCCAGGAGGCAATAGGATTGGACATCATTACACCGACCTTCGTAGAATGAAAATAGATTTTGCGGCCGTTGGCAAAATATAAACCACGTTGTTGACTGCCTTCAAAGTGCACTGGTGAACGAACGAGAACGAGAGAACTCACGCCACAAGCTTATAGCTCGGTACCGGAGCTAAACGTAGTATGAAATCCATGTTAACTACCTGTTGACACTTGGACGCCTATCGACTTAGGTGACTACAAACTAGAATCTCGGACAATTTCACTCGATATTTGTTGACATTTCGTTCACATTTTTCTGCTCGTATACTCAAAACCACCACCCAACAATGTTCAAAATCGATAAGAAAAGTAGAACCGTCCGTTCAATCCTTGAACAGTTTAGCTGTTTTTCCTTCCGAACACGATTTACGATTTACACTTCATCCGGGCTTTGTTTGCGTGGCCGTTTTTGGGATGGTCAACGATATAAGGATCCAGCCGCCAGATTAACATAGGGCCAGCACGGCACTATGGCGGCGCCCAGGATGAATTGAGCATGAAACAACCAGTCCGTGGCTCCGTGACACATGGAAATATTAATAAACTGAGAGCTTGCGTTTTTTGGGGAGCACTGAAATGGTGGTGCTGATTGAATGCACGCAAAAGAACCGAGCACCAAAAACTTTCGGCCATCGCTGGCTGTACGAAGGACGGACGAGCACTGTTTTCCACTCATTCGACTTCGAATTATGACCACGGTGAGGTGGACAAAATGTATTGATTCGATTGCAGTAACTCATCGTGCTTGAAATTAGGTGGTGATTGACAAGAGTGGTCCCCGATGTTCGAGGAATGAGCCTGGTGTACAAATCTGGCAAGGGCGACAATTTGTCAGAGGTACGAATGAATGTTTGATGGCTGGCTTGGATACTTTTAGTACCGAGAGCGTCGATTCTCTGATGTAATTGCTATATTTTTTCAGTTTTATGTCAATTTTTATGATGTTCTGCAAAGAGAAAGTCCGAACGGTTTGTTTGATCCATGGCTTTTATTTTATCGTAGTTTGTCCGTATTAGAATTGTACTTTTGTAGTTTGCTACAACAGTATGCTCTTTTATTTATTTTTTCCTTTATTTCATTATTCTATTCATATTTATATTTATATTTATATTTTTATAGCAAGCTGCTTTTGAAAATGTCTTACCAACAGGTTGTGGTTTTATGATTCTCGTTTTGTTTTAAGATAAAATATGAGCTCACGTTCTTAAAGTGATTTTAGAAATATTTGAAAAGTTTTTCATTTTTTCTTTCACAAAATGAATGCATCATAAGCATTTTGTACTGTCAAATCTTTCCTACGATTGAATAGTTTCTACTTTCAAACTTGTGTACTCGGCCCACCTAAAGACTAAAGCGATTTCGGGAGACGCAAATCGGTATCAATAACAAGGTCACGAAGTTTCTTTCATCCACAAGTAGAACTGGTAGGGCGCTGGTTCCGGTTCCCCTGGGAGGATTCCTACGTGGTTCATGGTAACCCCGTGCACGGTGTAATTTAAATTTACTGCCCGAAGTTATGACAGGTTTGATGGGTTTAATGTGTTTCATTATCACCTACACGTAACGGAATCCATTTGCATCTCATTGGCTAAAGATTCTCTCGTTCAACCTTTGTTGGGTCACCTCTTGGAGTTGCTTGGAGTTGTTCCCGTTCACAGTTTGCTTTCATCCGTTTAATAAATGTCGAATGATACATTTAATGAGCAGCGTACAAGTGAAGTTGATGTAATTTTATGCTTTGAAGCTTGGTGCTACATAACGCTAACATAGCGCTGACTTTAACATATTGTGACAAGTATTGTGTAATGCCGAAACAACAATGAAACGTTGTTTTTGGTTTCCAATTTTCCGATAAAACCCTTTTAACAACGCTGGGTGGTGCTATTGAGCCGGGACTTTCTGCACCGGACTGAAGGTCATTATTAATCTTTCTTCTGCCGCCTATCGAAGTGACTGGCCCTTTATATCGATGAATCACACCATACCCGGGCTCCCGGAAGCAATGGGATAATTTTCCATTTCCAATCAAAAAGCCACACACCAACAGAGTATCCGGTGGTTGACCTGCCCCGGAACACCCGGAACACAGCAGGACCCTAATGACGGTGCAATAAATGAAAGGACGCCAAAGCGCTTCCGCTGAATTGAAGGCAGAAATCATTTACGGCCGCAACGAAAAGAGGATCGTTTCCCGTGTAGAGTTTTCCTTCTGAGTTGCTCGCTCGCCCTGCCCGATTTAAAATGGGTCCGGGTGTGCAAAGCAGTTTTTACTTTTAATTTAATTCCCATGACTTTCGGCTGATGCCCCCAAAAGTGCCCCTGCAGAGTGAACGGTTTTCTCCAGCATAAACGAAACCATTTAATGCTTTCACCGGACGTTCCGGACCACGACGAGCATGATGACGATATCGCGCGAGCACCGCTCCTGATACTGTTGATGATAAGCTAGATTTAGGAACCATTTGAAGTCTGATTTCTCTCCCCCTTACTAATAGTGTCGGAAGGGAACTTCCTTTCGTTGCGCCGACGAGAAACGACACATAATTAGTTCATTTCTCGTGCCCTGATGGTGTGTCCTTAAGCACTATAAATTGGAATTCTTTGACTCAGTGCCTGGGCACTGATTTTTGAGCTTCATCCTTTGAAGTTCACACGACGATACGACTCAATGCCTGTGTTCTAATTGCACTGTACTGTTGGTGCGATGATTGCAAGGACACACAGTTTTGCGCTCCGCCTACGGAGTGTACCATACATCAGGCTATCCGACCACCCACTACAGCGGGGACGAGCATTTATCACACCTCAACACGCGCGCGCATCCTGAAAAGAGTTCATTAGACGGCCCGGGTCCGTGCGGCCGTTGATCGTCGTGCTTCATCAATTCACCATTTGGCGAAAACTTAGAATTTATGACGGTGCGTTTCACCTTCGTCGGAACGCGGAAAAAAAGAGAGAGAACGGCTTGGTACACAAATCTGAAAACAATAACTATATATTACTCTCGCTCACGCCGTCCTCTCGGGGTTCGATCACGTGATTCACGATTGTGCGAAACAAGATTTGTGGCCAATAATTTAACCCATTATGCTGGATCTGGGTTGCGGTAGAATGGTCCCACGATAAACACGTAGAATCAAGACTCAAATTGCCTCATTATGGTTGATTGTCTAAAGTTCGGTGAGGTTTAAGACGATCGTTTCTTTTCTTCGGAACGGTAATTTAAAATGTGTTCAAATAGAGACCGTGGTCTCGCCGTGATTAGAATTTTAGCTAAAGCAACGCGGTTTCAGGTGTTAATATACCGACTTCGTAATTTATGCTTCTAAAAGCATAAGAAATATTTGATTTTTTCCGCAGCTCGTTTTCAAACAATACTTGCTATCAAGAGAATGGATTCATTTTATAAACGAACTTTCGACGGACTTTCGAGAAGAACTTAGATACTTTCGACGGACCCTTTCTTTGCCCGTGTTTTAAGTAAATGTCATGATATTTAATCGAAAAATAAACATTCTTTCTTCACACAATTATTTTTTATCGTAAGGTTTGTGAAAAGTTAATCATCCACGCTGGTTGTGCAGCAGTCGACCTTCACGGTAGGAGACGCTCCACAACACGCTCGTTTTGACCTCACCCAACATTCTCTTTGAACAGCAACCCGAACCATGTCACGGGTCTAATAAATGCTAACACTGGCACGTAATCATTCTTTGCGATAACGATCTCATATTTCTTCGCACCAACAAGCGGCACCACTTCGGATTCCACGAGCCTCCGACATCTTGAGGATTCGAGGGCTGGAAAATACATATAACGCTCCAGCACCGGCGGTTCCATGACGTCGTCGCCGTCGTCATTTATATGCTCGAAGCAAATTGAGAAAAATAACACTCACTTAAAAACTCACGACGGCCCACGTGCAGAACAGAGCCAAGTGTGGACTCATCACGGTCGGTCGCCAGGGCAGGACAGTTTGCAGTTAAACTGTGTAGTAGCTGAAGGGCTGCGGCTGAGTCAATGTTGTCACCCTCCTGATCTCTGCCGGGCTTGGGGTCACAGGCTAGGGCATGTCCTCGACTTCGGCTAAAGAGACACCTTTTTTCTCGAGCGGAAAACGCAGCAAAACGATGCTAGATGTATGAGGTAGTTGAAAATATGTGTACTACGATCGCAGGAAGTACGATTTGTGAACTCTATATTTTCATCGCACCTGTCCCACAACGTTTGCCTTTTCATTCCCCTTATAGTTTGGACCGTTGCAATACATCCATTGCTATAATGTTATGGTTTCCCTAAGAACGCCCAAACCGAGAGCTTAGCACAATTTGTCTTCAGCATAGTTGGGGATGTTTCGAATTAATTGAAATTCTTCGCTCGTCCCGAATTCCTTCCGGTTACGGGCCCTATAATGAAATCTCGGCCCTATGTCGCACACTTCTTGTAGAAAAAGGAGATCGAAGCAACACTACTTCGTCCCTGCTTTTGCTGCGAAGTAACGCACACACGAGGAATGCAAACAAAACTTCGTTACGATTTCGTACACGTCGCCTCGGAGTGTGGTTTAAAGCAATTTCATCCGAAAACCTTGGGTCGATGTAAAACGCACCACGAAGCGCCGTCTACTTCTCAGCGCTAGGAAGCCGCTTACAGCTGTGTTTTATGGGGTTCTAGGGAGCGTCTTCCTGAACGTCCTCATCGTAATGTGCGGGGAAAATTAATGAATTACAACCAAGTGTGCATAATGAGCTTAAGCTACATTTGCATTGGTAAGGCTACATCCAAACTAATTTCATCACCAGTGGCCTACGGATACGGTTGCAGCTTTTCGAACTTGGGTCTCGAGGAACAGAGATCAGTGTAATGGTAAGAAATTCGTAAGTAATTAAGGCTCTCCGTTATGCAGCATGATGGCACGATAATGCACCAAAACCTTTCATAGTCAATGACCTATAAGTGCATTGGGAAAGCGAATCTGGTGCTTTAATGTGGCAACGTATATTTATTTTTCTGTACCATAAATGACTAATGTGTGGTTGTGTGCAAAAGCGCAGTATTTTTAATGAACTTTTCTATGCCCTCCGTGAAATTGGAGCTCGATTGCGCAAAAAGATGCGATGCTTAAAACAAGAAAGTTATAGAAAGTTGTCAATTTCCCGAGACATTTCAGTCCACCACGTAGATCCTTGAGCATTAACAGCATTTTGGAGTTCTTTCAAAGCGCAGCCCATTTCCTAGCGAATTAAACAACCATCATCAACGATTTAAGCCACTGTCGCTAATAATTTCGCCAATTGACAAGTTGGTTGGTTCAAGCTGGAAAGTTTTATGAAATTGTCCATTATTCTCCACTACAACACTTATTTTCGGATGTTGTTTTTCAGTTTCATTTCACGTACATTTTGTGACCATTAAGTCAAAGCCGAAGCGCAGATAATGACGTTACGTCTCTCGCTGCAGATCGTTCGCTAATCCAATGTAGCTGGAGAAAGGATGAATGAATACCTAATCCGTGAAGATCAAATGCATTTGTGTAATCCCTGGAGTCGGGAGTTGCATCATGAAAGTATCTGATATTGCAAAGTTTTGTGTTGTTTGACGATAAAAGTTGTTGTCTAAGAAAAAAAGTGTTTGTACACTTTAATTGACAACACAATTCCTTGTTCAAAACTGTCAGAAAAAAGCAGTTCTGTTAAAAAGAAACGAGAAACACTCGGTCCATAAACCGAGAATCCACACTCTTGGTGGACACATTTTTCTTCATTACCTTTCTACACGGTGGTGAATGCTACGAAAGCTACTTGCTAAAAAAGACATTCAACCAAACGTAGCCATTATTTTCGCACAGCCAACAAACGCTGTAGCAAAGAAAAGTGGCAACAGGATCATGTGTGCAACTTTTCCAACTAGATTTCATCGGATGCACAAAGAACTGTTTCCTTGCGCTTGGGATTAAGCTTTCGGGCGGTACGTTTTTGCCACACATTTCAAACTCCGAAGCCCGAAAACGTGTTCCGACCAAAGCAGGGATTTGTTTTCAGACGCTTGATTGATATAATCTTGAATGGACTCGAACTGGCAGGGACGACAAGACGGTCGGAATGGAGCCTTACGGAACCGGCGAACGGAGACGTATCGTTTGTGCAAGTATTTCGGTGCACGTGCGTGTCCAGGACCTGCTCCAATTGTACTGGATATTGTTTCCTTTTTTGTTTTGCAGCCATTTTGTGCTCCTGGCAAACGCTACTTTGCAGAAGCAACTCAATCCAGGATCAAACATTACGTGTGCCCCAGAACCTCCGAAGGGTGGCCACCCGCAAAGGATCCACGTTGACAGGATCAGAGGTGAGACATGGAGAGTGCCAAACTCTTGCTCGGTTTGATTAAATTGAATCAGCACCGAAGCTGTCTGCAAAAGCAATAACGAACTGCTGAATCCAATGCAAGTGGCCTGCAGGTTTGGCGTGTCGGACTGAGTTTACACACGTCAGTCAATAAAAACCAAAATGTTCTACGTATCTCGACGTACTCGGGATAACATGCTATGTGCCTGGTAGCGAAGAATTTAAATCGAAGTGAACAAACAATTAACATTGTGCTGTGAGCTGGATGGTACGATAGACTGAGATCCACTCACCATCACTGATCGTTCGTAATGATCACTTTTATGCTATACTTTCTATCGTTACAAACATTACAATCAGCAGCTTTATTATGATTGCTTTAATAGCAGCATTATTGTACTTAAGCCGTCCCTTTCGCACTCCTGTTTTAATAGCTCAAAATGCGATCTAAATAATTGCAGCATGCTGGTAAAATTGAGGACACTCTGTGCATTCCGTTGTGAAATTAAACAACATTTTAAACACGTGAGCAAGGACGCCCATTTTCACAACCACAGATCGTGTAAACAGTTTTCGCGCACTTACACTTATTTTAAATTCACCATGGGAAATCAAATCCCACCCGGTGTGTCTAGGCTCGTTTTTCCAAAACAACAATTACGTTATGTTTTTGGATGGGAGGAAAAAAAGGTCCAAGCGATGCTTTTGAGGCCTTTACAAAATTGCAATCGAAGAATGAATTTTTCAACGGTCCAAATGGGTTGCGTTTTTTTTGCTCTCCCGTTGGCAGAGCTCTATTGGATCGTACTACGGTGTGAAGTACGACTCGGACTGTAAATTGCTTTTACACTGGCCGATCTGCAGGACGACCGAGAGATAGCGGAACGGCCTTGGGTAACGGTGTCATTCGGTGCCCGACCTGGAAGCTGGAAATTACCTTCCGACGTGTTTCCTTTTGGGAAATCCGATACCCGCAACGGTCTCGGCGAGGTGCCCGGCAGGATGTATGTTTGCCGTTCGATAGTCCACAAGTTTTCATGTGATGATAATATCCCGAAGGACTGCCCGCCAGCCGGACGACAACCATTCTCGGAGCATTACCCGCAGCATCAATGTATTAGCGAGCATCAGCACCGGCGCGACCCTTGAGCGTAATAAAATTGCACCAAACAAACCGGAAGTGGCTCGAAAATGACAGCTCTGGATGGTTCGGATGGCACGGCACGATTTTCATGATTAACTTTTACGAAATCCATCCCAACGACGGCGGCGACCCAGACTGACCTTATTTCACATGAATTGATGGGGTAGCCCGCGGGTGGTTGTGGGACCATAAAACTCTCCGTCGCTTAGGAAATATCATTTGTCGCCAATGAGCCGCCACCCAAACGAAACGCAAAAATAGTGGCAAACACATACGGCCACAGTCGCAACGGAAGTTCACAATTATATAAACCTGTTTAGCAGGCCGACCATGAATAATTAACATCAATTTACAAGTGGGAGCATCAGTTACAGTGGCAAAATGAAACAAACCGCAATCGCGAATGCAAAAAATTACATCACAAAATGTGATGTTTGTTGCGAGCCAGGCTTATGATGGGGTGCATTCGTTTGTGATGCTTCCGCAGAACGTACAAAGTAGGCGCTTATGCTCCTGGCGCAACATGAGCCGTCGACATGGTAACGTGACGCCGCGCAGAAGATCCGAGAAGCGAAGGTCAAGAGAGTTTTATTTCAATCAACATAATTGATCACTTCGCTCGAAGTCAACGGACACACCAGAACGGGGAATTCAATTTAATATAGTTGTACCGAACTGTGACATATTTATCGTGCGCATGGTTTACAATTGATTGCACCACAATGATTGCTGACATGAACAATATGTTGTCACATTGCATTTATTGTTTCATCTATTTGACTCCAAAGATTCAATTGATTCTCTTTCACTTCAGTTACTTAATTGTTAAAAAAATGTTTGTTTGTAAAGGTTTATTTCAGAATATAATTTTTGATTGTTTTGACCTTTTAACTATGTTGAGTATAAGTTTATTACATTTTACTACTTACATTTATTCGTAATTTTTTATTTTGGACTATTATTAGGTAAAGTTTTGTTTTTAAACTCAATCAAGTCTTTATTTTTGGTTTTCATCAACTTTTTATTGTTAATACAATTTTTTTCTATAACATGACGAGGAAGTCGAATAAATTCGTTATGATTTTCGAAATTTTCGGATTTCAAAGTAATAGTTTCTAAACGCGTAAATACTTTAAGTCTTTTATAATAGCCAGTGGCCTGCACCGTTTCCATGCTCGTCTATCAGACCTTTAATAGGACGAAGTCTTACAAACAATATTAGTTTCTATTCCCGAATCGCCCTTCAGCATCATAAACTACACAGAAAAGCGTCACACAGTCGTGTCGTGGGCGACCAATTACTGGTGCGCACGTGTTTAGTGGGCCCCACCGGGGGCGTGCTGCTGGCTGCCCAATTGTTTATTCACCATTTCGCGATTGTTTACCATCGAACGGCCTTTCGGAGGCCTATTAGGCCCGCTATGGATACGCCAAAAGTGGCAAATCGAGCGTTAGGCCGATTGTTCGTGAGGCGGGCCGCACATG
This sequence comes from Anopheles bellator, assembly GCF_943735745.2. Lineage (NCBI taxonomy): Eukaryota > Metazoa > Arthropoda > Insecta > Diptera > Culicidae > Anopheles > Anopheles bellator. Next base: position 20,326,478 of record NC_071286.1, read on the forward strand.
TTGGTGGTTAATTTGTATTGCCGTGTGTGCATCTATCTGGACCGGCTGGAGATTATGCTCGTAATCGAAGGCGTAATTGAATGATTGGAATTATAAGCGATCGGATAATTACAAACAGCGCACCGGCATAATTGGGCGTATAAGTCACAGTATCAGCTGTGCAAGCCGGAACGTGCAAAATGAACTAAATCACCATCACCTGCCCGCTCTAACAAGATTAGTAAATTTTAGTAAAGCTATACGATTTCAAAAATAATAGACACCTTCTGCCCCGTACTACAAAGCAAATGGGCGACACAATGTAATATAATATTAGATTCTTTACAATCCGCTGGGCGACCAAGAACGGCAGAACGAGACAAAATGGACGAAACTGGGACAAGTTGTAATTTATTTCACAAGGCTCTTGCGTAGCACGAATTGTATATTTTTTCCCATTTTTTGTTGCTACCTTTCTTTGCTCGTCCTAAATTTCATTTCATTTTCCACCATTTCAGGAGGTAATTGGTATTGGGATAGAATTTATTGGCCACCGCATGATTTACTGCTTTGCATAGCGCTCTCCTTCTTCAGGTCCTTCCCAGCCGCGGGGATGCAAGAAAAACCCGGACAGGTCTCCTTCTGTCCTGCTTGGCCTGTCTGTGGTCTATCGAGCTCGATACGAGTGATGCCTCCGGCCTCCGTGCACTGGTGCAGTTCGCGTGGCTCCTATTGTGCTGCGGTGCAGAGCTGGATTTCATTAGTTGGGTGAACGACGGCACATTTGCATAATTGAATAACTTGTCCCATCGTCTCCGGTGAAGAATTGTCCGTAATTCATCAGTGACACCGGCGACCGGGGCGCGCGCGACGCCTGCGAAACTATTTCCTGTATCATAAAAAAAGATTTATTCAAATAGCTCCAATGTTTCGGTAGCACCAGAACGCGAATATCTGCCCCGAATTGGACTGCCGTATGGAAATGAAGGTCTTGTCTTGACGTTGTCGCTCTGCTTGGTCTTGGTATTCTTCAAATGCTGTGCCTCAAATTGTTCCCATCTTATGTTTCAATAGAAAATAGCTTAAATGTATGTGATGCAAATTTAACACAAGACCTTCGCTCATTTCACATTGCAAGCACCTCAGACTCGATGGCACCAGTGCTAATGTAGACATCTGATCCATAACCAGTGTTCCGGAATGCCTACTCTTATGTCGCAAACAAAGTCGTCTCGAGATGATTAAAGTGCCCAATCATTGGCAAGCGGTAATGGAAATGGATTTCCCATTAAAAACTTATGATTCCGACCGATGAAATAACAACACAACACGGCGCCCATTCATTAAACAATTGTTTGCATAGACACCCTGCACTCAACGCGAGAAACAATCACGGCATGCAATATTCAGCAGCGATTTCTCATGATTGAGCCAAGTTTTTGCATTTGCAAACACACTTCACATGGCCATTGCAGCGATATTGATTCCCTATGTCTGGACAAACATCGCCGTGATGCAAATGAAAGCCGATTGCTCGAGGTCAATGGTGCCACTTCAATCAGATTAAACTTTAATTCCATCCGAAACTTACGAAGAACCTGTAAAGCTGTTCTTCCGTTTCGCTGTCTACAAAGAAGTTCGATTGGTGAAATAATTAAAGCAAAGTTCTGCACTGTTTCGATAGGTATGTTTCACGTCGCATAATTGGCGAAATATCGTTCAGATTTATTCACAAAAGAAATGTAATGGAGCACATAAATCATTAACCCAATCCAGTCTCCAGTCACCGCATTAGGAAGAGAAGCTCAACTTCAAGTTGTAATTGATTTTGCAATACTTTCACCAGCTAGGTGGAAGTGAGTAGCCTAATAATTGCCCTTCAACTAAATTACTGTGATGACATTTCAAAAACTTACCGCAAACTTGCACTCTCCTCAGACTGCGGCAAGTAGCGATGACCGTGAGCCTCACCCGAGCGTAGCATATTTGAGGATAAGTTTTAAAAAGAGTGCCAATGTAGCTTCAACAAGAACTTATTCTCGAGCGTTGTCATCTCTTTTATGGCAAGTCGAGTAAGATAAATCGAGTAAGTCGAGATAAATCATTAAATTAATGACACTCTCGGCGAACAAAAGTTCACGCGAAAACTGAATCAATAATTATCTTCGCTCTTCATCAATAATATCTTCGTGTGCACGCGTGTGATGTTGACACCAGCAGAAAGTATTCGCCCGAGTTCAAGGCATCACACTCAAACGAGCAGCATGACGGATGATTTGCTGACCATTTCGTTCGAGCGGCCCTATTTTTCGTTTTGCGTCATCCACCAGTCAATGGATGCTGGCCGTTTACGAAATTTTCCAGCACGTAAGGCTGATGCCCGGTGCCCGGTGCTTGTCAAGCTGGTTGTGAGTTCGATAACACATTTAAGGGTCCTTTTTGTGACATTGATTGAATGGTTTTTCTATTAGTGGAAAGCATAGCGACCACCGTTCCACGACTTTTGTTGACTCGAATTGCGTGGACGTGGACGATGAGAATCGCACCATATGAATTGATGGACATAATTTAGTTAAAGATTAGCTTCCGCAGAAAATTGAACGCAATAGTAGTTCTTCTTTAAGATGCTTGCGTTATGCTTGCGGCAACTCGAAGGAACACTCTTACCTGCGTTGTTGTCCATTTCGGATTCTCTTCAATGAACGACCACTGGAACCATTCGTCACAACATTAAAAGCACATCGATATTTTTATTCGTTTTATGCGTGGTTAGTGCGCGTATGATACTAACATGCTGACACAGATAGAGGATTGAAGAGTATCGTTCTGCTGAGTAGCGGTACTAATTCGATGTAACCTTGCGAGGGCCGCCCGTATAGGTCGTCCCATCCGTTAGGTCGTTAGTTCGTTGTGTTGTGAAACATTTTCCAATTTACAGTAGTTTGGATTTTCGAAACAAACAATAGTATAGATTCCTTTACGAGGAAACGTGTTCTCTAACAGTAAGTTACTGGCAAAACAAGTTTTAGTTTGTGAATATGCGAATGAGACTGACTGACGTTCAGAAGCGGCTGCGATCCGCCATTCCTTTTCGCCTTCTCCTATCGATAAGATGCTGACTTAAATGTATTCTGGAAACCTTGTTCATTTGGTCGAATCTGGGAGCTGCCGCTGAGCGGTGAAGCGGGTCAGAAAGTTGTCCGAAACTTAGGATAAGGACGTTGACAGTAAAATCTGACGAAGGTAGACTAGAAAGATAACAGAAAAAATTTCTATTAGTTTAAAATCAGTTAATTTAGCGGTTTGTATGTACAGATAATCGCCATCATGAAAAATAGAATTTTGTGAAACAATTTATGTGACAAAAAATTATGCCGGAGTTTCATAGCATCGTGGCACGTGGGATGAATTTCGTTCTAAGAAGTATCACGCGATACTATAAAAAACCACTGATGTTATTTGATCGGTTCTCGTGGACCGGTTAACCGAGCCCTGCAAATAGAAGACAACCAACAGTCGACCAACAGATTAAGGGCAATCAGTTGGTCGCAAGATATAATTTTAGATCACCTGTTGTGTATAACAGTTGGGCCCTCTTTACCGCTGTCAACTCAACACAGACGGATAAACAGATGCGAGCGTTATCGATCGAGCGCCGAAGATCGAGTGTGTACCGATCGATCGAGCGCCGAAGGTCGAGTGTTGACCGGGAGAGCGGGTCGACGACCGAGGGAGCGATCGACGCGAAAAGCGAAGCGAAACCGAGCCAGTCGCGATTAGAGATTGGCCAAAGCTAGTAACGTTTTAGCAATCGGCTGAGGAAATAAAGAATTTAAATTTACCAAACCGTGCTGAAAACATTTTGGACCACGCGATCGCGCTCAACATCACCCATATCTCGAACTGGTCTAACTAAAGCTAACGTACTTTTTTGGCAATCAATCCATAAATAAAAGTAATATACAAACAAGCCTTTACGAAGCAATTGAATGCTTTGAACATGTTTTTGCAGAATTCTTTGATGATTATCAAATCTTCTTTCAAAGTCTTATTTCTTCTTAGTTTCCCGCGTTCCAGTTTATGCTTCATCCAATGAACTGTTGATGACACAAACATCCGTGACAGCTACCAGCTTCAGGCAAAACCCGATCGGGGCCACCCAGCACAAGCAGCAAGAATATCCTCGCGAACGAAAAGAGAAAAAAACAGTCAATTCCTGGAGTTCCCGGTGCTCCGCTAAGTTGACGGAATGGAATTGACGGTAAGTAAATTATTCAAAATCAACATTAATCTACATATCGATGGACGGGTTCGAGTTCGTTCTGGTGGCACACACGGGGTTCGAGGGCTCCCGTAACACATCTTCGCTTACAGACCTTCGAGATGGCAGTTTCTTTCGCCGAATTCCGTGGCAGCGCACGGTTCGTGCAATGGAAGATGCTCCGTTCGCTCTGGTGTTGCCAACTCCCAATAGAGAAGCGAGTGACGGGTGACAGTGTGTGGGGGACCCAAGGAGTTGGTTGGTAGGGTTGCGATCAGAGATCTAACGAAAGAGTGAATCCAAATTTCCGGTTCAGCGGAAATACTCGACGGGATGTGCAAGCCAACCGAATGGTGCCTGTCTCTAAGCTGTTTCATATCGTTAAACACTGTTGATTGCGGTAACGCACCTCTGACTGAATCAATCGGAAAGTGATATGCCGAGCTGTAAAGTACGACCTTAAATCGTAAATTGATAAATAACGAAAATACGTTTCAATCCAAAAAACTCTCAAGATGATGTAAAACATCTTCTTTGGGAAGTAGTTTTGCCGGTAAAACAATGTTCAAGCTAAGAACAATCAATTCGCTAAGGATATATAATTATACGTCTTGATCGCAAGACGGGATGGCTATCTGTAGCACCTACTTTGCACGTCGGAACATACGTAAGCACACATGGATGCACCCGAGTGGGGCGGCCTGCTCCCAGATCGATCATGTGCTGATCGATGGCCGGCATTTTTCTGACGTAACTGACGTGAGATCCTTTAGAGGACCAAACGTTGACTCGGACCATTATCTTGTGGTAACCAAGATTCGAGCCCGGTTGTCCAACATCTTCAAATCCAGAACAACAAGGAGGATGCAGGTGAACACTCAGCGGCTTGCATCGGGTGAAGTGGCTGCAGAGTACCTGCGGAAGGTGGATGAGCGGATCGAGGTGCAAACTGGAGGAAGCCTGGATGATCAGTGGAGGCATATCCTCAAGACAATCAGCACCACAGCGGGAGAAGTGCTGGGGACAGCTGCGACAACCACGAACAATGAATGGTTTGATGCTGAGTGCCAGCGGGTTACGGATGAGAAGAACCGGGCCAGGGCGCACATGTTAGCCGCGTCTGCTACCCGGCAGACCGTTGGCAGATACCGGGAAGCTAGAGCTGCCGAAAAAAGACTCCATCGCCGGAAGAAACGTCAGCAGTGGGAGCGTGTTCTCGCGGAGGCGGAGGACTGCTTCTCCAGACACGATGCGAGAAGCTTTTACAAGAAGATAAACGGAGTCAGGAACCGAATCGTGTCAGCCCCTGTCATGTGCAAAGATAGGGAAGGAAACCTGATTACCGATAGAGCGGAGGTGGCCAGGAGGTGGAAGGAGCATTTCAGGGTGCTATTGAACGGGGAGGGGAACAGCGGGGCCGAAAGGAGCAGTTTGGTGATTGAGAATGATGGTAAAGCTGTGGACCCACCATCCATGGACGAGGTGAAGAAAGCAGTGAAGGAACTGAAAAACTGCAAGGCAGCCGGGAAGGATGGCATCCCAGCCGAACTCTTCAAAGTTGGGAGTGAAAAGCTGCTTTGCGCCTTACACAGGCTCATGCTGAAAGTGTGGACCGATGAAGAACTACCCTCTGACTGGTTGGAGGGTCTCATATGTCCGATCTACAAGAAAGGCCACCGCCTGGACTGCAGCAATTATCGGGGCATAACCCTTCTCAACACCGTTTACAAAGTTCTCTCCCATATCATGTGCCAGAGACTGAGGCCGCTGCAGGAGACCTTCGTCGGCGATTACCAATGCGGTTTCCGAGCGGGACGCTCCACTACGGACCAAATGTTCACCTTGCGACAGACCCTCGACAAATTTCGAGAATTCAACTTGCAGACCCACCATCTGTTTATAGACTTCAGGGCGGCGTACGATTCAGTTAAGAGGAATGAGTTATGGCAAATCATGCTAGAACACGGCTTCCCAACGAAGCTGATTAGGCTGATCCGCGCCACCCTCGACGGTTCCACATCAAGCGTTAGGATTGCCGGTGAGATATCGGACAGTTTCGTGACGTTGGATGGGCTGAAGCAGGGTGACGGGCTGTCGAACCTGTTGTTCAACATCGCACTAGAGGGTGCTGTGCGGCGGGCTGGCGTGCAGAGGAGTGGCACCATCATTACGAAGTCGCACATGCTCCTGGGCTTTGCGGATGATATCGACATCATCGGGATCAACCGTAGAGCTGTGGAGGAGGCCTTCGGACCTCTCAGGAGGGAAGCTGCGAGGATAGGGCTCACCATCAACTCTACCAAGACAAAATACATGGTGGCGGGTAGAGAGCGTGGTAGTCCGTCGGATGCTGGTGCTGAAGTGGTGTTGGATGGGGCGTCTTTTGAGGTAGTTGACGAGTTCGTCTACCTTGGTACCCTGGTGACATGCGACAACGAGGTTAGCCGCGAGATAAAAAGGCGGATAGCAGCCGCAAACAGGACCTTTTACGGATTACGTAATCAGCTGAGGTCCCGGAACCTGCAAGTCCGCACTAAACTTGCGATCTATAAGACGCTGATCCTCCCGGTGGCCCTCTATGGCCATGAAACATGGACGTTAAAAGAGGCTGACCGGAGGGCTCTTGGTGTTTTTGAGCGTAGGATTTTGCGTTCAATCCTTGGTGGCAAGCTGGAAAATGGTGAGTGGCGCAGACGCATGAATCATGAGGTGTACCAGGTGTACAAGTCGGCAGATATAGTCAAGCAAATAAAACACGGCAGGCTGAAGTGGGCTGGACATGTAGCCAGAATGCCGGAGGAACGACCAGCGAAGACCATATTCAACAGAAACCCCGATAGAGGCCGCCGACTCAGGGGCAGGCCCCGCACTCGTTGGATGTGTGCTGTCGGCGAGGATGCCCGCGAGATAGGTGTTGGGGGTGATTGGAGGACAGCAGCCCAGGACCGAGTGACGTGGCGTCAAATGTTAGACTCGGCATTGGACCGATAGCCGGTCTGTCGCCGAAAAAGTAAGTAAGTAAAGTAAGTAGATCGCAAGACGGCTCAAATAAGAGTGTATTCAATTTAATTTCTTATCCCTATGTTTAGCTGACACATGCATGTATGCGTTCTGTCTGCTTGGCTACCGTTACTGGCCGTTGCCACCTATTTCGTTAATCCATTGCTCGTAACATGAATCCATTGCATTGCTCATGTCTTCGTGGTTGATGCACTTATAACTATATTTCAATTTGAACGTGATTGTTATTAATTAGAACTATTCAACATTTGAGCTCAACAGAGAGGGCCTCTTAAGAGATTGGCAGCAAAGTAAAGTATTTCTAGCATTAAAATACTTCGCATGTCACAAATCCAGTATTCAGTTAACCTTCTTGGAAGGAAATTAGTTGATGAGTTTTCCGTAACCGGAAAAGCGAACAACAAGGTTAAAACATTTAAAGGTGAAATGTGGAGCGTAACTTTGTCGATCGTAGATTGTTCGTCTTTAATAGAATTCCCTTTAGCTTCCTTACGTGACCGGAAAACAAGGATCTCCTCCAGCCGGTTGATGTCACGGGTTTTCACGGAGCCCGTTTTCGCGTGCGTGTAATTAACCGTCGTGCCGTGGAGTGACACAATAGCGGAGCCGCTGTCGTAACCTTCGTGGGTACTCCATCACCGTGTCTCCGCGAGGCAATATTGATTAAAAACACAAGTGAGCAACAAATGTTAGTTAATTAACGAATTTTTCCGGCGGCGACAGTTTGTAATTTCTTTCGTTTCGACTTCGCCACCGTTTCGAGGCGTTTCGGCGAACGGAATAAATATAGCTTTGGAATAAGTTTGGGAAGCGCTCAAACAACCTCGCCGGAAAGCTTGTGGGCGTGTGTGTTTCGCGGAGAAAATATTGTTGCTCAACTTATTCCCAAGCATTTACACGATCATTTAAAAGACGCTTACGAAATGTCACTGGCAGCACATCCTGGCGGGTTGTTTTTTTTATTTTTCTTTTCATTTCTTGGAACGGTTTCACGGTGCCGCTATATTACGCTTGTTATTTATTCATTAGACTACGAGACATTTAATTAAGATTAAAGGTACCGAAAGGTTACTTTGCTATGAATTGTTGTAAGATTTAACCTATCTTTAGATATGTGATTACGTTTTCGCTTCATTTTCACTTAAACATTTGAAAGTAACTTTTCATAAATTTTTAAAAAGCCGTTGCTCAATCGAACTATGAATTATGGTTTTCTTATTACATTCACGCATTCAATAAGCGTAGTTCCAGTTTATGCCTATTGAATTTGAGATAAAATCTGAGCTTCAAAATATCGTTTACACTTGAGTTGCCTTGTAGTTGCACCTTCTTAAAGCACAGCAATTAATAGGTTAGATATGAACAGAAACTAAATTGGTGCATTGGCTTTCCGTTCAATTGTTGGGCCATTATCAAGAATCGCTAATTTTGAAACTCCAGCCTTAAACCGATTCCGTCAACAAGATTCGATTGTTTCTTTCGTTGTAAACACAGAGATGACTATTGACGGAGCAGTGCAGCCATGGTGCTCTAGTCACACTCAATCTATATGCTAATGAGGGCTGCAATCACACCAAAGACAGTCACGACGAGTTTCGAGTGCAACAGCACGAAAGGACAGTCATCAAGCCATGCAAAAATAAAACACAAAAATGCTCGCCTCGTAGCACAAACTGTCCCAAAAGCTCGTGCTGCTGCTGCCGTTCTAGGTCTAGAGGACCATCACTGCGGCCGGTCTAATTGGGAAAGAATTCAATTAAAAGCCCAGCTTCCAACCGAACCGGAGCTTCCGAGCCGTGTCCTGATGCATCAGGATAACAAAGCGGTCGACGACCTGGCTGCTGGCAGGATTTTCCCCTTTCTGCTTGTCATTTAAATATCAAACAAAAATTTATCGCCGCCTGACGTTGAGCGAAAGGACTACCATTTGGCAGTTTGTTTTTTCTTCACTTTTTGAGACACAATCCGAAAGGACATGCAAGTCTTTCCAGTGTTCGGTGCACCGGACAAGACAAATGGAAATGCAGACTACCGGCTCCAGTTTTTTTTTTGGTGACAACTCGCTCACATCGCTTACTGCATCGTTGGACTGCGCACAATTTTGAGGCAGCTCGTCCAAAAAGCATGAGTTGTAAACGGGAACGTTGTTTCATTTTGCATCCGTTTTTATGAGCTCTGCCGCATATGGCAGACGGCATCATCTTTATGCGGTTTGCTCGGTGAAAATTAACAAGAAACATATTGTGCAGAGCAGTGGAAACCCATTCGGAGACATTTCGCTACTTTTCAGCATCACTTTGGTGGATGCATTTCGAACCGGGTCCTGTGTGTGATGGTTGCCGTAATATGTGCATACAGCACCACTCAGTCTAGCGATTTTGTCAGCAAAAACCTCCGATGCCATAATTATTTATATGCAAATACAGGACACACCGCGCATGCCACCTTAATTTGATAGGGCTTTTTTTCTCCTCGCAACGTGTGCTTAATACGGTGCGCCTGAACAGTCGGAACAAAAATACAGAGAAAAAAGAAGAAATGTGAAAGGAAAAAGTAATTTTCCACTTTTCGATTCTATTTATTTTCCACGAATGCTTTTGTTTGTCTCCATTCGCGCAAAAAAGTCCACCTCGCCGACGATTGGTTGGCTGGTTACATTCAGCTGCATCATCTAGGCGAAATTTGTACGACGGTTGCACGTGACGCGGTGCCGGTTGAATATGGAACTTTGACACAGAAAGTATAAACAGCTTGCATATTTGCATTTACGAGGAGATGCTCTACCGAGCGTTTACTCTTTTGATTGTAAAATGCAACTTCGCTTTAGCGAAATTGAACAAAAATAAGCATCCGCCCCACTATCTAACAGATTGGCTTGGTTTGCTTTTTATTGTTTTCTAAACAAAAAATGTGTGTACATAATATTAAAATAATATATTATGTATTTTAAATGTAACGAGTTCATGTACAACACTTGAATTATATTTTGTCTGGTAATCTGGAATGAGGTTTTGCAAAGCTTATGCTAGTTTCATACTTTTTGGACCATTTTTTAATCTATAAATACACGATCAATGCGAACAAAACTATACACCGTAAATTAAAATCGATTTTTGACACTATAACTAAACTACAAAATTAAAATTTACGATTTGTTAACCGACGGAAAGTTAAAAAGGAACGAAAAACAGCATGGACATAACATTGGCAAGTGTGCTATTAGGGGACAAGATAATAACCATATTTTAGGAGTTTCGAACATCTTTCCACCATTTCACTTCGGTCCGAAAATATTGCTCCGAATCTGCTTTGGAATGTCGACGTGGCCGTGCTTGGGAATGGCGATAATTTACATACCCTCATCAATCTACTTCAATATCTGCTGCACGTTTACCCCTACACTCCTGCCAGGCATAAATCTCGTCGGACACTAAATCACTGATTTACTGCCCACCCCGATCCAGTGGCGCTGTGGTTTATCTTCTTCGGGAAAAGATTGTTGGGAAATGTGAAACTATTTCTTCGGACGAATGCACCTGACGTAACATGCCATTAGTCCAACGCTTTCTGGAGGATCTTGAGCATTTTGCATTTTTTACCATGGAATATCATTTTGTGCTAAACACAAGGAGCATTGTTTTAGACCAAATAGTTCAGAAACAAGCACTTTGCACAGAAAGTTCCAGAACATCCTCCCCTGTGCTAAACTGACAGGACCTATGCTGCGACTTTCGTTGCAGCCATCCTTCGATCGTAGTAGTTTGCGAGCCCCACAGGTATTATGGCGGCATCGAAAGGTCACCGAGTGCCTCTGTACTAAGACGTTCCAAGAGCGTTAGTGCCACGCTCGAGGCACGGTACGCCTTCTCCTCCAGTCCCATCTTCAACTCCCGCGAACGTATGTAAGGCTGACCTTTTTCTTCCTCCACCGGTGCGTTGTAGGCATATGAATGCGAAATTCTTGTCACAAAAGTGGAAAACAATGAAAACTCCACTGCTTTTCAACGCCATCAGCCATACGACGAACGCCCAATCGTTCCGTCTTCTTGGCCGGCTTTCGGATGCTCGGAAGAAAGGAAGCCGGATGCCGGACTACTCTGTCCTCTGGCCTACTTCCGAGGCAACCTATCCGCTTGGGCTTGAATGGCTGTCTCGACCAAACGCTCGCTCTTCATCCCAGCCTCCAATACTCCCGGGTCCCGGCTATAACCCATGTCCGGTTCCCGGCAGCCTCCGGTCGCTAAACAACCTTCCTCGGTGGCTAGAGATTCCAGCTAGTCTGGTCACCTGGATAGGCACAGATTCTTATCCGTCCTCGGTCGGCGGTACCATTCATTATTTTCACATTTCAAAGCCCGAGATAAAACGGATGACTTTTGTGCGGCGCCATCCGGTGCTCTCCGGTAGCGCTACGGACCAGCTTCCGTAGAAGCGCACCACGCTCCAGACGGTGCGCGCCCCGTCAAGGGCAGACTCAAAAGACGTTCCAGAAGAAAAGGTGGCTTTAAAAGTTCGCTCTTCGTTCATAATCAAGAACACATTTCGAGCCGAATGGGTCGTCCCGGTACTTGTTTTCGGCGCCTGGAGAGTACACAAACACCACTAGCTACCCGAAGCATCTCCAGAATTTCTCGTGTTCAGGATGTTTTGTTGGTGTTTTGTCGTTTGCGTGTTTAATTTAAAATTTCCTCACCAGCCGAGCCTCCTTCTGGAGCGCCACTCGCCAGCGAGATGCTGGCATCCCAGGCGAGGGCGCTGCTCGTTCGCCTCTATCATTAGTAACGCCGTGGAAAACTCCTACACCAAGCCAGGACGTGCCAAAACGGCTTGGTTCGTCGCTCGCCGCTCCCTAACACACAGTTCAGCAGAAACAACACATACAACTTACAAAGGAATCAAACAAGGACCTGCTGCTCCTCCGGGGTCCCTCAAGTGATGAAAGGATCGTAAGGATATGCGCTGCTGCGCCACCGGAAATCCCCTGGGCTGGGCGCTCGGGCTGCCAGCTATTTGTTTGCCCCAGACCATTATGCGATATGCGAAAAAGGGATTGAAATTGTCAAGTAGCATGATGATGGTTGAAGGATGTTCCAAAGTAAAAAAACGTCTGGACCATAACCAGTCCCATCGGGGGACTGATTTCGGAGGTGGAGGTGCTCGTGGGTAGTCAAGCCACGTTGTCTGAAGCCTCCTTCGTACGCTTTAGCCGAGAGAGGGTCTGTTGAGAAGTTGAGAAATTATTTCATCAACCGCAGGTTCAAAGGCAAAGAGTGTTTTAAACACTTCAAGGTGTCCTTACGTCTGCTCTGTCGTAGGAGACTTTGGACTCACCCTTTCTCCGGCCACTCCCGTGGGGAACAGGTAGATTTGGTTGGATTCAGTGCGCCTCACTAGCCTGACAGAATGCGGTCCAGGGCCAATGCCATCAATGGAAACTGCCATCGATCACATCAATCGTTTGGTGGCTCTTTGGCTCTGCCACGTTGAAACGCCTTGGTTAAGCCCACTAACCTAGTTCTCGGCCAGCGGTGCAAGTATTTTCGTAAAAGTCATTCCGTGGAACTCTCGAACACGGACTAGCGACGTGGCTCTCCGTTGCGGAAGGCTCCTAATTCGACGGAAGCGATCGAACCTCCAGATGGATGATTTATTCACATTCCGGTCATCATCATCCCTGCGGGAGCCGCCGAGCCGAGCTGAGCATTGCGGTAGACCGCCTCCACCGGGGACGGCAAGATAAGGCACGACACCGGAATCGGATAGGCATCCCGGTTCGGTGAAGTAAACGAACCGTTGCTGGTACAGCGCATTACAGAGCAGAACTCCTGCAGAACTTCGGAGAAGTTTGTCCAGCGGCCATTTGTCGAGCCGTGCGACAAACAAGATCGGGACCGGGCTGGATATCGATCGGATCTGTGGCTGGACCAAGACAGCAAAAGGTGTTTACCAAGACGCGCACCGGTCGATGGGTTCAAGTTTGCAGATAATTTGTTTATCCTTTTCGGCTTTCCTTAGGGTCGTGTAAATCAGCTCCAGAAACGTGTGGAAGCACACGAGGCAGGTCAATTGATTTATGGAACACTTGGCTGGAAAGATTTCCGAAATGGTTTAAACCATTTTTTACCCATCCTTACATTATGTCACATTACACGATCAAGCATTGCCGAATGAAGTGTCGCACGAGCCGCAGCTGATCCGACACCTGGCTCTTCATTATCCAACCTCTTCAACGTCGTATGGCCACACGTAAACATCAGCTCGAAAAGGTAGAAATTAAATCCGACGACATCGGAATCGGGCGGCCACGAATTGAGACAAACAACATCCGTAACAACTTCCGATGTCTTCACAACGCCGGATTGACGGGCTCTCGGGGTCTGTCGTCCCTCGGCGACGCGCTTGATCTCTTGCCACCGGCAGCGCCTTGAATGATTGATGAAATCCGCCCCCTGCTCCATCGCAAGCACCAGCGGCGTACTCCAGGACAGAGGTAACCAAAAACTCCCAACAACATCCAATTGCCGGTCTACCAGCTCCGGTGGGGGCTTCCGTGCCACCGTGGAGGTCACACAGTGAGACTAACAAAAGTGCAAACAAGGTGAGCAGCGCGGCGGAAGAGATCGATAACAACCTCGGCGGCCGCCCGCCTAGTTCCGGGGGTCAGGATTCGGGGTTGGGTGGAGGCTCCAACGCCGGCACCTGCCTTGCCGGTTTTGGCACCTTGGCACCAGGGCCACAAAAGGGCGGACCGAGAGTGAGATTGATAATCACGCAAAGCATTCGGAAATTGAGACATCTAATATTCATCGTCCAAGAATGGGCTACCAATGAGTCCCCGGAGGTATGTGTGTGTGCGTGTGTGCACCGCGTTCCATGTGTATGTATTTATGCCTTCCAGCTCCAATACGGCGGGCGTTTCATTGTCGACTCGGGCCAGGACTTTCAAATATTTGTTTTCATTACACGGGCCTGCCACGTACACGGTACGTTTTCCTCTTGCGCTGGAGGCTATTTTCCTTTGCATTAGAAAAATAAGAGCCAGCAAATTGGGCGAAAGAAAACGATGGGAAAACATCTAATTTCTACTAATAAATTATTTTGTGTTTTGATAACATGCCCTGTGCCTTTGTTCGGCAAAGGCAATCTTGTTATTGTTCCCAGCCTTCGGTCAGCTGACGAAGGGACTGGTGTCACAACGGGGGCCTAGTGCCGACTCGTTAAAAACATACTTTAGCATTGCAATTTGATCCAAAATATGTTTATTTATTATTTTTATTTATTACAATATAATTTTTATTTCTCTAACTTTATTATTCAATTTCCTACTTTTTCTACGTTTCAATCGCGGCTGTAGGCTTAAAATCTTTTGTAATATTTTAATTTTTTCGCTGCACTTTAATAATGTGTTGCGGGATGAAAAGCGGCAAACAATGATTAACGCGAAAATAAGCACCTTCAGTGCTCTGGCCAACCAACGTCGGGCAACGCAGAAAAGCCAAGCTGTCTGCGATTGGTTTTGCTCTGCTAAATACCAGATAAGTATCGGCTCTGCTTGCGTTAATTGCACGTTATTTTATGCTAAACACCAAACAAACAAACGGTGTGATTGGAACTGGAGGTTCAAAGGGAGTCCCATCCGTGTGTTTAATTATTTCCTCTCGTGATGATGCAATTTTATAGCCGTCGGGAGGGGGTTCCAACATAGTTTAAACTTCCCCCGACAGTTTAGCGTGTGACGATGGTAATTCTCGAGTACGTTAGGCACGTTATGGCGTTCGTTACTGCTTTCTTTTGTTACCTTGTGCGGATTATGTATGCTAATGGACCACTGCAGAAAAGCATAAATGCGTGTGGACGCCGTCGAATTTATTTATGCAATATTGCCCAACATAAAAGCTTTCTTGGGAGACCCTTTGCTAAACGCTGAAACAGAACTACTTTCGAACCTAAGCATATTATACTTACTCGAGTAAACTACGGCTTTTGTTACTAATCACTATTATTTGTTTGGAACGGAATGTCAACTGGACCAAGTGTTACTGTTGTATTGTTACCGTGGCAACAGTATGTTAATTACGAAACCCATACAATCTGACAGCTGGTGAATGAGCTGCTCCTGAGATTAAGCTAAACACTGTTCTAATCATTTTAACTGAAACATTCAACTCAAGAAAACGTGGCAAACAAAAATCTGGTTCCGTTCCGGGCCCGGAACGCCCTTTTTGACAGCTCACATTGCACCGAACACACCCACCGGCGTGCAGCTCACCACTTAAACCTCACAGCTCACGTTTACTACTGACCGGGCGCCTCCTTGGCGTCCCAGGACACGGCTGCTTCCTGTCTCGCCAGCCAGCTTGATTATCCTCGGCGTAACGCACACACCGGAACACTTCCGATCAACAATCGTGTGCTCTCCGGTGTGGGCGGCAGAGAGCAAACATCGCTCGCGCGCTTGATGAGCATTTTGTGTGGCCGATTTCTCATCTCTCTAGCATACCCGGTGTTTTCGGCTCGTTTTTTGACGTACTCACGTTACGGCACAGGGTTGTACTAAAACACGAACAGCTGGCCGCTGATGCTATAAAATGGTCGGCTTCCTCTCCGGAGAAATGGTCGCTGAGACTTGAAGTTAGTCGTCCGCGTCAACGTCTACAAGTACGAACAATGGATGAGAAAATTTCATATTTAATTCAATCCCGGAGAGAGGATTGGAAAAAGAAGATTGCGTACGTTAAGAATTTCAAAAACTCCGCGAATTAAAAGAAAACAAATCTATTTCTTTCGATTGTACCTTAGTTTGCTTTCATTACATTTTAATAAGCAAAAGAAAAAAACTGGACTTTAATTTATACTGTTTCTACCGAACGATAAGACTATTACATATCATCTGCCCGAACGGAGGTCAGAAGATTGACGTCGTTTTTGACTGTCACACCTAATGGGCCCTCTCAACACCGGACTTTAATGTGTGAACGTTTAAAGAGGCCAACCTCATCCGAGCTGGAACCACCGTTGGAACCACCATTAATTGCTAACGACCGTTCAATAATTCTGTTTTCACGGCCAGAAAATGAAACCCCGGGCGGTGTGTTTTGGGGAGAGCTCATTTTAAAGCTTTTCGTTAATTATCGCCTCTTTGCCGTGGCCCTGTCCGAGATCTAAATGATTTAAAACGCACATTAAGACATCGCACCGTCGTGTTCCTAATAAATATGCAAATCGGGCCAATTTAAAAAGGATTTAAAATTAGCGCTCCCCATCAACACAGTGCTTGGGGAGGAGCGTCCAAGGCAAATCGACTTCTTCAAAGGATTATACTCAACTTCCTGTTTTATCAAAGTTAATCACACGAATCGCACTCCTTCCAAATGAAGGGGTTTTCGTGGGATCAATCGCATTGATCGTATTATTGACATGCCCCGGAAGATGATGGCAGCCCCACCGTTCCAGCAACCGGAATGCGTGTCATAAACTACGCAAACATGCGCACCTCACAACCGCTCAGTGTCCACATAGCCCATCGTTAACATGGAGCCCCCGCTGTCCCGGTTTGCACCAAAAATAGCTGCACAAACGCGTGTAATCAAAATGTATGCACCTGGCCGCCATCATCGCTAAGCCACCAACCGTTTGGGGCGGGTTAAAATTGAAAATTCAATACCGGATCGTTCCGCTGGACGACCGCAGCACCCTCGGAGGCATTATGCGGGGCGCGCAAACCTGGGAATGGTGCGTAAAATGTGTGGCGAATCGTCGTGGTGGCCACCAAAAATAGCTCCCGGTAATGCGCTTCCGGTGGGCCTCGCGGAGTGCTGCACACGAGCGGCCAGCAAATTGTTTGTCTACCGCGCGAGAAGCTTGCCATTCATCGGTACATCCCATTACACGGTTCAGAACGGTCGGTTCAATTGATTTGGTGAGATATTCTGATAAGGGCGCTCTCGGATCCTCACGGAAGGCTACGAAATGGTTCAGCACGAACATTTGTGCGAACGATCGAAAATGTTGCAAAAATTGAGCGCCCTTGGATTATTACTATCGATCTCTGATTGAGCTAGTATTTCATTAAATTGGCTTTATTACCTATCTCCGATTACTTATTACTTTGTTATATTTGTATCTTATTGCCAATAACGATATTGTCCAAAACTAACTATTATTAAAATTATAAAAAATCATGTATGTCAATATTAAATTAACGCTTACTATCCTCCTCTAATGATATCCGTGGTGCGTGGCAATATGGAGTTTTACTCGCATGACAGTAAATATGAAAGAAAATACCTAATCAACTTCACTCATCACTTATCCATTTTCCTTTATCACAACTCATCTGAAAGAGCTCAGTCTTGCCTACATCAACCAAAAAAAGCAAACAACGCGCAACCAACATGTTGCGCTCCGCGGCTGGCAGCAACTGTTGCCGCGTGTCGCCCACGATAAGTTATTCATTTATTTTATTTACTACATCCCGAAACCTCGAGTCAAAATCTTCTGTCACATTTTGCTAATCAAACAAGTGCTACCACGTAATCATCTTAAAACAGCGAGCGAACAGCGCAGGGCACAACATTCTATCGTCTCGATGCCGATGATGAGCCGACGATTTTGGCTGCGGTCTGTGCAGGGCCACGGCAACGCCGCCTGTCATCCTTCTGAGTGGTAATCAATCATCAGAAGAACCACGCGTTCTCAAGCGTTCGCTATCGCGAACTTGATGGCTTTCTCGGTGGCAAAATAGCTGCGAAAAGAAACCCCCTAGATGCTCCATCTTCCCGTGTGTGCGAACCTTCGCTGATCCACACGCGACCGCGTTCCCTAAGTTTTCTGATGCCAGCCATGACTTTTATAGTCGACCGACACTAACGGTACACCACGGAGGCTAAGCATCTCATGACCTGTTCATAGTTAAAATAAAATTTTAATGCAATCCACCCAGGCTCGCTCACGCTATAACAGTTCGCTCTTGTGGTTACCGCGCGCTGGAACTTTGCTCGAGGATCTGAAAGTGCTCGACGCGGTTAAAGCATGTTAAGTGCGAAACACTTCTAAGAAGATCTATGCCAACACCAATGCTTGCGCCGAGCATAGATAAATACTCCCGCGCCCGACGGCACGAGATTTCTGGCAGGCACATAAAACACGAACATTTTAATCATTTTAGAGCCCTGTCGGACAGGTTCATAAAAGAAGCTCTCAATTAGCCGGCTCATGCGAAATGCATCTGCCCGTGGAGAACGCAGCACGAGATTGCAGCACTTTACAGGCACTGAAGGACTGACGGGCTGACTACTGTTTCCGTTGAAAGCTCGTCATCATAAGGAATCTTCAAGAGACTGCTCGATTCGAAGCTGGTAGCCGCGTGTCGTTCAGCCTGGAAAGAAGATCACGTTGTTGTGTCTGTGCACCTTTTTGACTGTAAGTGACATTGATACTGTCTTCGGAAGGCTTTTCATATTTAATGGAACCGTACCGTAGCTAATTTCAATTCAGCATCAAACGACAGGCTACATCGCCAGTGGCCTCTTTCAACCGCGCGGAAGTGCGGAAATGGGGCTGATTACTTAAAATTCTTCGAATTTGAGCCCGGTGAGCAGCTAGAGAGGCTGTTTTTATTTAGTTTCAATTTAACGAAATTATTAACGAGCCTTTTCAGAATTGTAAATTTAAATGCTTTAACGTATCCGGATTTTATTGATTGAGATCTACTTGTTCTGTGCCTGTCCGTTAGCAGATGTTCGTTCGCATATCGTACCTTCGAAATGTACTGTTTAATTGCTCACTCGTAATAGGTGTGCACGGAGCAATAGGAGAAACCTATCGGCATGCCTATTTTGCATACGCTGGCCGTCTCTTTCGTGCGAAGCGATGTTTGGGCAAAGCGGAACACGCAAATAAACTAACCGAAAACCAAACGAAATACCACCGTACTGAATGGGTGGTTCGGTCGCCCAGACGCCCATGTCAAAGTAATACGTGAACTGCATAAGGTATCGCCATGGGGGTGAGCTCTGCATAAGCTTTAGTCGTTCGGTTTTTTTTACGTTCGGTACTCGTAGAGTAGGTTTTATTAGCTGCTGGTTGATGGAAAGCATGAATATGCAGCTGCACGCGAGTATGGTCGGTTGGGCGCTGCTCCGATGTAATGGCGGCTGTGCAAAGCACAGAACAATTTTAAACGCATCGCATCGCCCAACCCGGCATTGGTGATGATTAAATTGTGGTACCACAGTTATAATTGCTAATAGGGTTCGTATGGAAATTATCCGTTCACAATGAATGGTTAATTGAGGGAAGTGGCAACTTCCGTATGGCGAGTAGGTGTGATGGAATGTCGTTGCTAATTTTTGCTTCACGTGTTGCGTGTTACGTTTGTTGCGCTTATATTGAATATTGGAAATTATTTTAAAAATGCTGCAAAAGTCTGTTGATTGAAAAACCTTTTTTCATTAAAATATTTCAAATTCTAGCGAATGTTTCGAACTAAATTATGTGCTGATCCTGGTCCTGATACAAATGCAATTGTTTTTGTAACAGGGTTGCCATTGTTTCAACTCACAACTTTGGCGAAGGTTATTCAATGAACGTGAAACGAAGTTTCATCTGTCAAGTGTCATTACGTTGGTAGTTGCATTCGTTTGAGACAATTTTGGAGCGATTTTGGAGAAATGAAACGTTATTTTACTCAACAATTTCATTGAAGTGCAGGAGCCCCGAAATCTTCAAGAAGACCCTAATTCCACCGTTAAACCATCATGCATCGTTTACTGCATCTGAATTCCTCTTCTTAAGATTCATTTTCCAATCGAACGCGCATCTGTTCGGTATTTATACTCGAACGTAGAGAAACGCAGAAGTCCTGTGGCCGGATACGGTACATGTGTCAATAAGAAGTTAATCAAATCGATATCCCAGCGGCCGGTCCCCATCATCGTCATGATGGCCGATCATCGCAGGGTGCCGGCAAAAGGGTTATGAATCCATTTCATACCCATCCCCACCCCCGGTATATCAGACGAACCGTGGATCGGCTGTGCATTCCTCCGCCTTGACGCCGACTCTTAAGCTTACGCAAGACCCCCGCATCGACGGGGGCATCTTTTTCGTCATCTTCGGGTTTTTTGCTGGATGTCCTTTTCGACCGTGTCAAAGATCCGTTTCGAACTTTGGGAACTATCTTTCGCCCCTCCCGACGCATATCGTATCCACCGAGATCCGGCCGTTTGATTTTTGAACTATCAGCTAGCCCCTTTTTGGGGCCAGAAACCCTCGTCATGTGATGCTTACGAGCTCCCTCAGGTGCCGGTTTCGAATGATCGATATTGATATTGAAGAGCAGAGCACCGTACAGAGCCTTCCGGACGCTAGAAAACAACCCTGCTCGGTTGGGTAAAACCGGTTCCGGGCGGATCTCCCTAAGGGGAAAGCGAAGGGGGGAAAAACTTCATCCGATTCGCTTCCTGGGTTACGCACGCATTCACGCAACACCTTCAGCCTGCCGGCCTTTTTTGGCATTTGGGGAAATTACGAAACGATATGGGAAAAAGTGGGCCATCGGACGTCGTCCGATTCGCAAAGTGCTCGAGTGGCCAAACGACGTTTGTCATATTTCGTTATGCTTCGTTAGCGTGATGCGATGGCGGTGACACGCTGTAATGCATGCAAATGGAACATGACTCGTCCATTTGGTTCCACCTCCGAGCGAGATGCATCTCTGTGGTGCTTTTTTCAGTACACTTATCGATACGAGTTCTCGTGACATTTGTGACAACGCCTCCTGCTTATTGATTAATATCTAGCAAACATTAGCGAACTTTCGGGCTTTCGTTCCGGCCATTACAAAGTATTGTACGAGACTGCCGAACTGAACAATTGCAAGCCAACAATTAATCTACCATCAGTCTAAAAATATGCGATAAATGGGTCAACCCCGTCAACCGGCCGCACGGTCGAAATGCATTCCATCGATGACGCTAGTGGCTGGATCTACCGAGGCATCCTCGGTGTCGCCTGCACGGGAGTAATAAATTAGCGGTGGTGCTACATAAATCTTTCATCCATCACGAATCGATGTGCAAACTGGGCCCACGGTGTTGGGTGATAATTTGGCATTAAATAAATTCATTAATATGCAATCTTTGATGGCCAGGCTGGTTGATCAGCAGAGCAAGAGTGCAAAGAGAGCGGACCCCTTTTTTCGCCCATTTCGTCAATTGAAAGACACTATGAGAGAAAATTTGCCTTTGAGCTCGCCCAGACCACATAAAACCGCTTTGTCCTCGTGTCGCATGTTTTGTAACGTGTGGCCCCACACAGGCACACAGCACCCCGTCGCCCTCGGTGTAAGTTGGAACCGGAAAATGGATGATTAATTGATTGTCCCTTCCATCCAACCCGTCCGTGCCCGGCAGCGGTGGCAGGTGAAAGGTATGTTTGTTCGAAACCGAGTGAAATGGGAATGGGTTGTGTCAGTTGGTTTTTGTACGGCCCGGGCTGCAGTTTAAAAATGCATGCAAATATTTGCATTCGGTCCGTCTTCGGCTAGCGCCCACATGAGTGCCGGTGCCTCAGGTCTCCTATCTTCCCCATCTGGAACGCTTTTACATGATCACAGAGGAGAACTTTTACATTGAAAAAACCCTATTTGCTTAACATTCAAACACCCTCCGGAGCAGGGTCTTCTTGCGGGAGCAGTTTTGCTCATTATAGGGCACTGTTTTTACGGAAAGCACGTCAGAAACGGAAGCAATTTAAATTTGAACATTATGTGAAGCAATGTATTTATCGTGCGCTTATGTTGAATCTTCAAGAAGAATGACGATCTTATTATTTATCTAAAACCACTCCACTTTCGAAGAAGAATTGGTAGTAATTTAATAGTTTCATCATTCCGTACCATCCATCATTCCGTAGATGGCGAAAAGTGTGCAATCATTCCATTTAGTTTTCGATTGTTGCGGAAAAAGATTGTAATCTATTCAGCCTTCCTTTACCCGTGCAATCAATTCGTTAAGATAGGACACGGTAGATTGTGATTACTTCCACAGCTGGCTCCACGGAATGTAGCGAGCCAGGCATCAGCGCGGTGCGACAGTGTCACAATAACCGCGCCAAATAATGGAACTCATAATTTCTCACCGAAACCATGGCCACCATGCTAGAGTGACGGTGCAGCCCAAAAACCACAACCGACGCCCCTCAAGAGGCTGTCAAATAAATGTCTCATATGTGTGTGCCGTGTCAAGCGCATCCCATTAATCAAGCGCCAAAGGACATCGTAGCGAATCTTCCCTAGCGTCCATAGGAACTTCAATGAAGTGACAATTACGAAGAAGTGCCTCTTATGTTCAGTGCATCAAAGGCCAATTTGTGTGCGAAGGATTGCTTTTGGTCCACTTTTCTATCGCCGTCGTCAATGGTGAAGAAGGTCCTTAATGTTATGCTACTTTGTATCCGGGGAAAAAATGCATCGGGCCGACCGACTCCGTAATTAGTTGCGCCATTAGTGAAATGATATCCATTCGCTCCCAATCCGAAGATTTACTTGCCAGCAAAAAAACATCCTCATTACTCACAAATCAATCAGAGGCCTCGAGCTAATTTCCATAAATGACGACGGTTTCTAATAAATTCAATCAATAGTTCCCCTGAATGTCGGCTGCAGTGGCATGCAAATGAGACAACCACAAAACAAGCTCGAAAGAGCAAAGTATAACAGAATCCAGTTAAATGTATTACCGCGGATCACATTTTCCAGTTCTGGGTCAGTTCAATTTTTGCCACCGGCAAGAGCACTGAACCGGATTCACGGATGTTTGTATTCTTCCCCTTCGTTCCTTAGGGACCCGGAAAGGGATTTCCGTCCCGCTTTTCCGTTGCCCAGCCACTGCAATTTAATAATGAAATCAACCCGGCCCCAGACCAATCCGGCCCGGCCAATCCATTTTCCAATCGCAAATGAGTTCCAACCCCGGGGATTGAAGGCAGCAAAACAGAAATTAAACGCAATCAGAAGCCGACTCACACCGAGCCGGCGTACAATTGTTGCCAAATGAAACAATAAAAAGCGACCCAAAACAAAGCGAAAAAAGGCGGTGCAGCGATTAAAAATCGGTTCCGCGTGTTGGGGTGGCACTTTTGCGTTCCCATGTTTCTGGTTTTTGTTTTACGCCTCAACCAGTGATAAACGGGTAACAATGGGCGAGAAGTGTGTATGTGTGCTCGCGCCGGCGACAAAAATCACGCCGGCGGAATGCTTCATGTTCCACAATTTAATTAATTGAAAATATGTCCGCAAATGTGCGCGAGAGCTTACTGACCATACCCTAGACCGTAATGAATCATATGCCCTAATGGGCCCCCATGTTTCAATGTCCACCACCCATCTCCGACGCGGGCGCTTGAAAGTGCATTTTATGCTGGGCTGTAATTGTGTGCGGTGGTCAGTTCGATAAAAAACGAAACACAAATAATGAGAAATGCCTAACAAATGTGTACCACTCGAGGAGTAAACCGAGCACGTTTCAGGAAGGCACCAACCCGTGCTCATTCGAGATGCTCATTTGAGAGCATACGATTTTCAATTTCTTCCATTTCGCACCAACCATCTCGGTAATCCCGTGCTTTCGGAGAACGAAACGAAGAATGTCGTCTGGCGCAGAAGTTCATCACGGAACAGACGTAAGTATCGCGGTCGAATCGACAACGTGATTAGTCGGATCCTAAGTACTTCGGCTTTTTTCCCCGCTTTGCCCTGTTCATACCATTAGGGAACCACCATTTTGCGGTAAGATTTTGGTATCATTGTTCACAGCCTGGCCTGATGGATGCTGCTATCTTGCAGAAAGCATTCCCCGAGCAAAGGTGTCCACAGTTCCGTGGGTGGTTTATGAGTTGCTCCTGCTCCGGTGCCTCTTCTTTAATGCTTCTCTGCAAACTTGATGTGGCTGGCGTTCCATCTTTTTTTTGTGAGCCGCAAATCACAGTAATTTGTCGGGGTACTCCGGTGTGCCTTACGCCGGCTTCCGCTTCGACTGTGCGCAAAACGCACCGGAAGGGATCTGTTGGAAAATCCCGTGTCCGGATGCCCGGGAGCAGCAAAATGTGATACGAAAATAATAAAAAAAGTCCGACCAACCGGCAAAAAGGCAGCGCCAAGAACTGGGGAACAATATCGCCTCCGTCGGTTAATGGATGGCCTACAGCCGACCAACCATGCGGAGGACGACCGTGGTTTATGCCGTAACGAAGAGTCTATCTTTGAACAGAATTCCTTTACAACTTTGCACCGGCAAAAGTGCTACAACCCTGCGCCGGTGATGAGACCAGCGTGGATGTTGTAAAAATATGTAGTAGAGTCGGATTTTCGTTGGAGAAGCCAAATTGTTCTTATTTTCTACGTTACAACAGAGGTAATGCCACAAGAAAGTGACAGAATTCCTCCGAAGGAGTGACAAAAGAAATCTAAAACTTTCTCAATTCGCCCAAGCGTACTAAAAGATGTAGCAAAGGTATCAACTGTTGATCCGCTAACTAAATATTTTTGCCCTTTTTTTGAATAAGATCTCGCGAAAGCATGCATCTCGGCAAGTAAGCTTGAAGCTTCCAAATAAAGGAAAAATTAAAGAGAAACCAACATCCTTGCCCCAAATGGCCTCTACAGCAGCACTAAAGCCGGTAGAGAGTCTACATCGGAGCACGAGCCGTGAATGGTAGTTAATCGATAATTTCATGTTTCATGTTTTTGGTCCACGATTAAATGTGGCGCACAAACATGCCATCGAAGGTCAGGGTCGCAGTATCAAGAATGTAAAACATTGTAGTACATTAAGGTGAGCCTCACGGAAGTGTAGCGGGCTAAGGAAACAATGAGCCCCTAGCGTGACCCAGGGCCAAGACCGGACGAAAAACATTGTGTGTGTCACTGGGTTACACTTACGTTGCCCAAACACGAACCCAAACCAGCCGGCGTGAGTGGCCGAGTGATTTTTTATAATTAAAATCTCCAACAAATCATTTTCAAATCAGTCGTTTACTAGCAATTTGCTGTAATTAAGTTGGTCAATCGGTGTGCTGTGACCGAACGAGAGCTGTTTCGAGAATTAAATACGTCTGGTTATGGCACGGCCTGACTATTGTTATTGTTCCGTTCGGTCACGAACGCGTTCACGGTACCGGAATCGCGTCACATTCGTACCAAATTAATGGTCACGGTCACATAAATTCAACCAGTCGGTGGACTGATCAAATCATCCAGTCACGTGTAGTCTGCGCGAAGAACCAGCCATAAAGGATGGATTCGAACCGAAGAATCGTACCCCAGCCTTTATGCTCTCTACTTATGAACTCTTCGTTGGGCACTGTTCAATGTGCCCCACTAATGCGCTTGCACTTTCCGTACGTTTTCCAGCAACTCCCAGCGAATGTTGGCAAATTTTGAGCGTAAGAATTCAGCCACCAAAAAGGGAATCCCGGAACGCTATTGGAGCCCGTTTGAAACCGATTTAAACCACCGGGCCACCTTTTCGGCCGCATTCACGAAAACTTCTGCTCCACTCAGCGCGCACGTGTGAAACCCACGTCGCTTTCAGGCGCAAACTTTCGCCGAGAATTTCACCACCATTGTTTACACTTCGGGCAGTCAAAATTGAAATATTGTTGAAGTGAATTGGCTCCGTCTCCGACTGTTGGATAAGTGGTGCGTGGTGCGATATGTGGAAGCAAAGTTTTGAAACTTTCCCGGAAAGCAATCATCTTTGCCGCTTCGGAGGGCGAACTTTGGAACTGCCGGAGTCCACCACAGTTTGGAACGTTTTTTTTCTGTAGTAAGAATCTCTTTAACCAATTTCGCGTTATTGAACGGATGTACCAAAATCAATTTGAACGAAGCTCAACAGTGTGATGCAGTATTTCAATTTTATTCTCTAACCACATACACTAGACCGCGTGACAGCGCTTGTTACGTTCACAGAACAAGATCCATATTGAGCTTCACGCCACATGATCTGTCCAGTAACTGATTTGATACTTCACGCTCCAAAAACACCAAGCCAGCGCTTACGCGGTCCCCGGTCCGGGTTACCAGGCTCGCTTCCATGAACCCGCCCCAGTGGAACTTTCTCCGAGAACCAACTTGCCAGCAGTGCTCGCACTAACGGCAATCGCTTACCAAACTGTGGATGGAAATATTTGTCGTCCTTTTTTTCGTTTTCGTAACCGTAGTGAGTTCGCCGAACGCATGTCTGCTGTTGACATCCATTTTATTTCCCGCTGACTGCTCAAGCAAAGTATGGGTTCCACAGAAGAGGAAAAAACACGATCAGGATCCCGAGCCCGAAAGCCCTCGGGGAAGAAGAAGCTGCTGGCAGATGTTACTTACATCCTTTCGTTCCGTTAGATTGCGCATCGGTTCTCTGCTTCCGGATGGAAGCAATGGTGGAGGGCACGGAACTGTTCGCGTTCTGTGCGCGTGTTATGCTGCTGAGTGAATTAACAACACAACAACAGGGTGAAGCGTTAGTGCCGAGCGTTCTTGTCGACCACTGACACGATTCAACCGACCCGAAAAATGGTTACTGTCAGAGCTTGTCCTTGGAGCCGCGTTACGAGTGTACGGTTGACGGTGCCCGTAAGATGTTTTATGAAGAATGTTCGTCCGTCTCGTTCCAACACCTCGATGGTGAATAACGCTGGCGCTTCAGCCCGTGTTGGATTTGGGCTACCTGTAGCCGTCTACTTTGAAACGGCATAAAAATAGAATCCGAGACAAAATGGGCATCTCGCCTATTTTTAGGAGATTTCCCCAAACGTATCTATAATGGGGACCATCGACGTGGAATGTTGCGTCTCAAACATAATTCGACCCAGCGGGCACGTGGACTCAGATGGCACTTGTATGCTTTTGTCCGCTTTAATATGCATTAGCCAAAACATCCTTAGTTCGAGGTTCGGCTGGAACATTTTTAAAACGAAATCCAAACAAATACTTCGTGAATTAAACGACCCTGAGAAGTAGCAGCATCGGACACAGGAATCATTCCGACTGGACTCTTCCTGGAATATATCGAGAAAGCGGGAAAGGAAGACGATTACCGCTAGGCCACTATGCCCTCTGGCACCAGGGGTGTAACCAAGTCCGAGGATTGTGTAACGCAAGAGCCACCACTTCTTGGGTCAGTAGCCTCCGAGGGTCACTTACCAGACAGCGCAACAGTTTCACCCTGGCCACACGTCTGGAACGAACAGCAGCAACAGAGCCCACAGAGGCCTGTCAAAGGCAAACATTTATCTTTGAACTTTTGTTCCGTGCCGATCCGTGCACGAAATGCTTTCCTTTACAAAATGGCTCCGAATGGCATGGGTGCTCCGATACCGAAGAGGAAAGATAAAAACGGCATCATAAAAACATGCCCTTGCACTCCGGCAAGGAACTGTGCCCTTTCGATGGCTTTATTTGCAGGACGATGCAATCGACGTGTTTGCAAACCTCTCGTACTCGTGACACGCACCGATGAAGTCCTTCGAAGTGTTCGGTCTTTCTTTGGGCAGAATTGGAGTTATAGTTCACCTTATAATAATCGGTTCAACACAAAATAATGAGTACCAGAAGGTCTTAATTTGGGGTACATTTTCTGTGCATCAAACAACGTCCAGTTACACCAATTCGTTCGCCTTAAATGTTTTATTGCTCGTAGTACGCATGGGCTCTCAACACGATCTGAATTAATGGCTTCAACTGCCGGCTGCATCTAAAGCGGATCGCCCGTTGATGCTTAACAGTTTGGCCACGTTTTTAACAATATTGATCGTTGGCGGAGGATTTATTGGGCTTCCACAAACACGGACACACGCGGGAGAAACATATGTACAATCGAGTCAATCTGGTAGGTTGCGCCATAAAACACTAAAACACCGTCGCAGCCGACGCACTCAAATCGATTCGAAATAAATTTTAATTTTATTGACCACAATTTAGCATTCAATGAGCCAGAAACAGAAATCTTGTTTTTCTGTTGCTGCTGCTGCCGCGGCGACGAGCTTAGCGATTTGCGGCTTTGGGTCCCAAGTGGGGAGCTACCAAAACAGTCGATCGATCGCGACACGGAATTCGTAAATCAAATCAGCCCATCGGGTCCCACCGTAAAATGTTTCAAAACCCGCGCACAGAGAGAGGAAGCGGCGGCCATCATTCATCCCCGTGGGTCGGGAACGCACGGCAATCAAATTGAATCCTGATTGCGCGGTTGGCAGGTGCCAACCTGCATGCACAATATGGCATCCCCCATGGGGCCGCGACACATTGATGCTTTTTATGCTCCTGCCAGCCCGTACGCGCTTGCAAGAATGTGTAGGAGTCGGGAGGAGTCCGATGTCGGCGTGCGATGTTTAAAATTCTTCGTTAAATTCATCGCCCTCCATTGCCGACCACGAACCAGCCGGTGGAGCATGAATCAAATAAAATCACCACACCCATTACGTTTATTGCCCATCAGTCGGCTCCGCTCCGCTCGGTTTCGATGGCTATCAAAATCAGATTTATGTCGTTGTTATGATTCGGAAATTCCAAACTCGGCCCGGACGGTGGCTCAAAAACAGAGCAAAAATCCGATCGGAAAAGGACAAGAAAGCAGCGCAAGGATGAGCATAAACAAGGGAGAAAGACGGACAGAGAGTTGATCCTAACTGCGGACCGTGTCTTAAGAAGTCCTGCCGGTTGCACTACCGGCCCGGCGCCAGCGATGCCTCTCGATAAGCCACCGAAAACGCTAATAATCCATATTTATGGTGGGGTCGTATTTTTCGCTTGTCTTCGCTAAACGAAAATCAACATCGCGCCGCTGCCGGGGACATCTCTGTCAATTGGTCGGAACGCCAGTTCGAGCTATAAAATTGTTTTAAATGTTCGCGCCACGCTCCACGTCCCATAAATTCGCTATTTGCAATTTGGATCTGACATTCGCTGAGCATTAAAGACGTTCTCGGAGCCTGAGCCTGTGTGGGCCTGCATTTCTTGTCGCGCCGAGCACGCGAGCCTCACATTTCTCAAGACAATGGAAATTTATGTGCCAGCCAACGGGAACGGCATATGTAAATAATGTTCGCTAAACGCCCACCCAACGGACATCCTTGGTGGTGGAGCTCCACGATGACGATTGGAGTGGCACGCGTAACCCAGAACCGACCACACAGTGCCAAAGTGTCTTTTCCGGCACCGGGCGAAGATTCGCGTAAATTTTGTACGACACAAAAGGGGCTTTCCGGGAAGGAACTTCGGTTCCTTGAGAGTCACATGGTCCTGGGCAGACGTATCCGACTTCGTGGACCGTACCCTATTACGACAAAAACCAAACAATCCTTTTCAATCCGCACTGAAGCGAAGCGCTTCCGGGATTCGCGGCCACGATGGGCTCGATCACGTGCAGCATGCAAATCTTGGGACGATCCCACTGTCCTCATCCTCACGACCACGGTCCACGGAGTTGGAACTGTGGGGCCACTGTTTTTTTATGAATCCTTGATAGGAATTGCGCGAGATTGCAATAAGACTGTCAGTCCTTGTCGGATGGCAGCGTGTTGCCGACAGACGGCAATAGTCCTTTAATAGTGGCATACAGCTGTGGGACGTGCGATGTAATGCGCGCTTCGCTTCGGCAAATGGGCTTTTGTTCTGATGAAATATCTACTGTTAAATGGATGTTTAATATTTGCCTGCAACACTTATTAGTAAGAAGCAAATATCAACATAAGCTGAGATCGTTCGGAAGATGTTAATTTGGCGAACAAATATTATAAATCACTTAGGAATGGCAGGTCTAGTCACTACGAAGGTATCGGATACTCTCGTCAACTAATTGCTCACTATTCCTTCAAACCCCTTTGTAGAACAAAAGCAGAGAGCATTTACATAATTGATGCTGTTGGTTATTATCCAGTTTTAAGGGTCAGTCTCCAACATTGTTTAAATTCAGTTCTACAGCAAACTGACACCGCAACAGCATACGTTTGTCAAAGGACGAAAAAGAGTATCCAAAAAAGCGCGTAAAGCGATGATTGACTCGTTTGCTGCGTGGTCATCCGTTGATAAGTCATTTTGAGACCACACAGAATCGATTAAGACGAAACTGCCGACGGAGGTCAGAAATCCAGGCCGAACCCAAGCCAAATAAAAGTCCGCGAACGGCGAATCGGAACGGACGAGTGGTTTGCTAAATTATTTTCGCAGCCATTACTCATCTTTATCATTTGTGGCCGAAGAGCCTTAGGCCACGCCGGTGGCTGGTTGAAGAAGTTTCATCTTTTCTTCGCGAAAACGGCGCGTCCGCTGACTTTTCGAGGGAACCAAATTAAAAAGAAATTAAGTGTCTGGCATACGCTCGCAACCGATCTAGAGCGGTGGATCGGTCACTGGTTCCGTGGTTCCACGAGTGACGAGTATTGTAACCGGTGAAGTTTTAAACTTTATTTGTTTTTCTTACTCCTGGTCTTGGGAACCGTTTAACCTTCTTGTCAGCGGCATGACCAACGAGCTCTTATCAATCATCGGGAAGTTCGCCGCGTCGTCGGGCACGGTAACTACCACGCTGAATTATGGCTAAAATCGCTCGTTAGTCTTGGTGGGCCACTACTTCGGGACTGCGTGTGGTCCTTTTTGCAGGATCATTAATTGTTTCCAACAAACGTTTTTCTGGCAGCCTTTTGGCTGCTGGCTCTTCGCCGAGCCGTGCGTTTGAGTGAATGATGAATTATGCTTCACCTTTTGCACCATTAACAGCGTCGAAAATTACATGCGCCAGATTAAAGTGACAAACTAACAAATCACTGCACATTCAACTGCATCTAATTTGTCATATTGAGACATTGAAGGACAAATATAGCACCATTTTTTTATTTTATAAAAACCATCGTTTCAAAAAGCATTCATTTAAAGTTCCACCAATCCCAACCAATGATGATGGTGTTGGGAATGATCCAATTTCATTATCTTATCGAAACAGAACTTATCGAACAGAATCGAAAAACAACATTCGAAAATCTCATTAGCCCTGCAACATTCGTTACTGACGACAAAAGAATCTAGAACATTGGAAATCCGCAATAAAACAAACACTTTATTGTGGGTTCTTTAGATTTCGCTGTGCGCTTGATGCTAAGACTTCTGTGCCATTGAAACGAAAGCAACTTGGGGAGAAAAACTATTATCTTTTCGCCTTTACATTGGACAAACATTGGATAAACTGATGTTACGTGTTTCCAATCTAACCTGCCCTCGAAAATTTAGTTCATTCATGTTTGCCTTCTGCTGTTATGAAATTTTTAAGATTGTCGTTGTCGTATCGTTTTCTTTTTGCCTATCTGTTGCAGAACGACACGTTCATGATAAACATGGCGTAAACTAAGAAACATAAACTCAAACTGCTGCTTTGAAATGCTTTTAGGCGTTACATTAGGAGATGCTAGCAATTGAAGAGCGAAGAACCTGTTTGCACGCCCGTTGTAAAATGCAACCGAAATCCGCGCCCTGAATCACTGTCAATAGGGCCCAATCGGAAATCTATTAACGGCGGTCGGGACTCTCCAGAAACAAAACCCCACCCCGTCAGATTGATGAAATCCGCAAACCGTGATTGCGTGTGATTGTTCCATCCACCGAGACGGGATCCGTTACAAAAAGCGTCACTTTGCACTAATCTGCACTCAACTGCGAATGTTCGCCACGAGTCGCTGAAACGCAAATAAGGTCCTTGAAGGTCCTCTAACAGTTTCGTGTGTGGATGCACCACTCGCTCATATGGCAACAGAACACGCCGGGCTATCAAACTGGGTCGGGTGGGTCGGGGTTTAATGTTTCCCCAGTGCATCGTTACCCGACGCTCTGTTCGGTAGCCGTTCTTAGGGTCCGCTACTTCCGGGCAGCTTCCTGCACCTTCGCCGGCGAGTTGAGTACGTTTTTGCCAGCGACCACCATCCGCCAATCACATCGACAGTTTAGTTTAAGATTCGTTATGGTACCACGACGACGACCCGTGTATAACATGAGTCTCGTGCGCGCTTCCGAAAGAACAACTTTCTCGCCGAACGTAGTGACGTGGTGCCCACGTGGTGCATTATGAGAGCTCTTTGGCCAATGGTTCTGCAACGTTCAGGTGTAAAAAGCGCAGATTTAAAACGAAGCACTGAAGCGCTGTCCCGGAGGAGCCCGTTAGCCGTTGGACAGACGAACTTAAATGAGGAATAGTTTCATCCTTGGATTGGCTTTGATACTAACGATACTAACCTTTCGCTTTGTGGTAGGGCTTGGTGAGTTATCGTGAATTGTTTTATAAATATTTTGACTTTGGGTGCAACAACAGTTATTTTAAAATAATTTTATTCCAAATTAAATTCGCACAGGTATTGTTCCCAAGCTGAGCTTTTCTCTTCAGTTTGGGTTGCCGATATGCTGAAGTTTTTGAAGGTTTTTAATTTGATACTTCTAAATGAAAAAAAGTATTATGGTTTTACCATTATTTGCTGTTGATTGAAAATAGTTTGATTTTGAAGCAACACAATGAATTGATGAAATCGTTGTTGATTTTTATCCCGATTTTCTACATCGTATAAGTATTAGTATGTATTGTTTCAACCGTTTTTTTTATCTTAGAAGAACGGACTGGTCCGTATTTATGTTTCCACCGTTGACCAGCCAAAAATTATGTTGGTGATTCGAAAACAAACTTTCCATTCCGTTAACCTACAGCGATCGGAAGCGATTGTAACAACGATCGTCAACAATCACTAGAGATTGCTTATGATTTACAAACTCCCTGCAGCGGCAAAGTTACCGATAGCTGCACCACTCGACCGGTCCGACCAACTTTGCGAAATTCCATCGTCCAGTGGCTTGAACGACAACGAACGAGCAACAAAAAAGTGCACGTAACTGTTATCGAAAGTAGCCCCTGGAATGACAGAAAGTCACTCGAATCAAGTGAAACAATTGCAGCCATTGCGAGCGAAAACGAACAAGAAGGCGCAAGGTCCGAGTGGACTAGGGAAAAGTTTATCCCGGACCCGGAATAGTGTGGTGCGCAGCGCGGGAAAAATACTGCCCACTAGACACTCACCGGGCACACGCCGGGTGGAAACTTTTCCAATTTTCACTTCCCATCCGCTGCCGCCGTCGCCGTGGGGCAGTCAATTTACTTCCTTCCTGCCTTGGGTGGAAATTTTCTATCGCCCTTTAAACTGTTCACTTAATCTGCCAGCCTTAGCCGGGGCTTCTTTCAGCATGGGGCACGGGATAAACGGGCGCAAAATATGCGACGCGGGTTCAAGTTGAACTCCACCCCAAAACCGGCCCTCGGGCGCCAGGAGGCTGAATTCCATCTGCCTCCCCCCCTTGCCGTGAAGAGTTGATCAGTGGCTTCATGGCTTCATTATTGAAAACACAGTGCCCTCGGCACACGTTGAGTTGATGAAGGAAATTTTAAATTAATTTTATCTTATTCCCCTAGTCGGGAAGGCCCGCCCCCAGCGCGGTGTGCCTCGCGACTCCCGTCTTGGGTCCAGTGGCAAAAGCCGCTGGCCCAAAATAGGGTCCTCCCTCGGGACGGCATCTATCAGTGAGTGAGGGAGTAAACCACGAACGTGGCACGATCCGCGAACTGCGAACGTCTTGGGATGCGTTGTGTTCCGCGTGTTGTGGCCGTCCGTGAGTTGCGAGCAGGGGCCCCGCTTTCGGGGCTCAACCCCACGCTCCCTGAACACACCATTCCGGATTAAACAACTAGCAATTTCTTCAACGAAGTGCTCGTTTGAACAACACCTTGTGGAAAGCGGCAAAAACAACCTGATTCCGTTATTAATCCCGAAACGATGCCATAACAGGGGAAATAACCTTTTTTTTAGAAAACAAGTCGATTGCATTAGCAGTAGAAGCTCCTTTTCAGAGCCATGTTGTGCAGAGAAGATGAACTCTATAAAAGCTTTTAATTTGTAATTGCCCCCAAATATTGAAAATTCCACACATAGAGTGGTTGAGGAAAACGCATGCACTAACCAAAATAATAGAAAGATAAATATTCAAATTATCCCGAGCTCCATACTGTGGTGCTCCAGAAGCCCAAACCCAAACCACCTGAGCGGTCAAGTTGGGAAACCAAGTGTTTCGCCTAGTTCATCAGAAACCACCACACGACATTTACTGGTCGATCCAATTTTGTGCCATTTCCGAACATTGCCAGCCCTCAGAATGCAAGTCACGCAGACATTCCGCAACATCTGCCCAAACATCATCCTTTTCGAGTACCACCACAATAGACACAGAGATGGTGACTAACCGATCGCATCGACTTTATTATGCGAAAATGTATTGTTCCCATGCCGGTAGCCTCACGTGTCATAATCGATCAATAAATATCTGCCATGCCACACAACTCGTGCATGCGCCTGCAATTACTGGGCCCCTTTCAAGATTTCATCTTCATAAATTCTATGCAAATTTCTGGTGTTTGTTTCCGGGCTTTATATTTTTCGCAAACTCCAACGACGAGTAAGGGGGTTTGAGTTATTTGCATGGATGCAGCAAAAAGTGCATCACCTCAGTTTGGTTTTGCTCTGTTGCTGCAGGACCTCAACGGGCTCGTCCTCAGCCGAACGCCAGAATGGGCAGGAAAGAAAAAGCTTCGAGCCCTGTGTTTCTTATGCGGCACGTGATGAAAGCCCATGTCGGACGAAATTGATTAAAATCTAAGACCATGTAAAGCACGCTGTCTCCGCTCCGGATCCCGGTGCAGGCGGATCGTAGCACCGCAACACACTTCTGGTGCGCTTTACAAGCTTCTCGGCTGCCCTACTATTTGCTCGGCTCACTGGAGTCGACGGTCGGCACACACGGTTTGTAGTATGCAACTCTAGCGGAATGTCAACCAAACGTCCGGAATTCCGTTCCGAAAGGAGCGCATGGGCGTGGGACAATGGACACGTTGACTGTGTGTGTTGGGGGCGGTGTAGAAAGGTAGTGACCGGGTGGTGGTAAGATTATTATTGGATTTACCGAGTAAATGCTACGTGTGATTATGCCCTGCCCTGTGCTTGCTTCCTGGTGTTGTTGGGGTAACATGTTGTTTTGAAAGGCACTCCTGCTGGCCCTGTGCATGGGCGTGTTTCCGCAGAAACGAGAATCCCGGGTTCCAGTTTCCGGACTGATGAAGTTTAAATTGCCCCGTGCCGTTGTAGTAGCGATAAATTGGTCAATTCGTATTAAAACTAATACTTGTGTCCGGCAAATGGATGCTTGCAAAGTCCAACGGAAACAGAGGAAACATTATTGGAGCATTTAATTTGAACTTTTTACGCAAAAGTAATCCTTTTAATAATCATTCAAATTTGTGTCCGTGCGGATTTCCTTTCTTTCCTTTTCCTTCGTATTTCAACTAGTATTTATATAACATAAATGATTCACAATATGTATATTCGTGTGTAACATACGACATATAAACAGCTCACAATCTGTTATGCTTACTGCAGAAAATCATTCCTACACCCCACCAATGTTCGATAAATCGTAACATCATATTACTCGATTAGTTGAACAAAATTACATTAAATGAACATCTACAATCCTGCCATCAACCGCCACCGCGTCTTGGACTCGGCCAGCGAACCGAAACGTTGGACGTAAAATAAACAGAAAAATTTCCCACAAAAACTTTAGCGGCCACTGCCACGGCCGACGCCATGTCAGTTTAATGTGACCATATTTTAAATAGAACTGAAATCCCACTTTTCGGACTCAGTCCTTGGGTGGGTGGAGGAAGAAAAGCAAGCCTCCCACAGGATCCTCGGTATTGTTTCGAGTTTGTGTGATGCTATGTTTTGTTTATTCCCTCTCGGCTCGGCCACAAGTTGTCCTTTTCTCAACATTAGCCCACCAGGTTCGGGCCAAAAAATTCCAGGAAAGGAGCCTCGCGTGGCGGGAATAGGGGAACCGACTGGAGCACCGGCGAGCTAAGAAAAGAACAACATAAAACTTCTTCGCCAGTGTTCGGCACGAAGCTTCAGACTTTTGTTGTGGGTCGTCCCTGGCCAATCATTTTATGAACATAAACAGGGATTATGTTGTTAAAAATTGTGTTAAAGTAGATATTTAGATAGGTTCACGCTCAACAAACGAAAGCCGGTGGGTTACGAAAGGTTTCCGTTCGGGTTAGTGTGGGACTTGACCGCTTCCGTGCGCTTTACGGTGTTAACCGCTAGATTCATTATAAATTAGTCCCTGAAATGGTTGGTGACTTCAAAATAGTTTCATACAAACATTAACTTAACAATACCCGGTCGGTTCACCTTCAGCGAAACCCACTTCAACGCATAATGTATTCCGCGCCGTCACCGAAAAAGAAACGGCGAAATAAGGAAAAGAAAGGACAATCACAACAACGCCATCGTGTGGCTAAAATTATGAGTCCACTGATAATTATGCAACGATAAGCGAACGAAAAGTGGTTCAACTCCTCTCGACAGGCCATAAAGGAACGGGGCAGGCCCCTGGCGGGCCAACTCCCATGGCCACATTTTTCATTCGTTAATCTGCCCCGGAGTCCAATAAATTTTGGCGACCTTTTTCTCTCGGCACCGGGAGCACCATTTTTCGACAAACCTTCGAGGTTCGTGAGCGGAAGGATATTCATATCTCGTTAAGAGGAGTCGCTACAGTCACTGCCGGCACCGGGAAGCCGCTGTCAGAAAGGAGAAATTTAATTTGCAATAAAATGATGATCCCAAACGGATGTACGTCTTTAGAGAAGGCATCAGCATTATGTCGCCGTTAACCCTATTAAAACCCGTACGATGCACCTTAGAAACCCGTTCGCTGCCAACAGCACCACACATTCATATTTGAAGCCCGCGCGCGAGCTAATGGAGCAGAGCAATGTCGTAATACGAATTCCCTGCCATATTTGCACCACTTTATTGGCCCGACGACCAAACACGGACTAGCTTTTCCCCGTTTCTGTGCTTTGTTATATCAACATGCAACGGCACCGGCGAGCTTCCTGCTTGCAGAGACCAACGTGGCCGCCGCGAGCCGGAAAGTGATACCGAACACCGGAAGGCGACAGGCGAAAAAAGCGCCTGTAACTTGATGCATCATTCTCGCGACCGCCAGACATTTTTCCCCGTATAGAGAGAGAAAACTAGGGTTGGCAACATAAATTCTTAACACGTTTTTCATTTTCCATCTACGGTGCACCGTTCGTAAGGGCGAAATGTAAGAGCACTCGTCGTCGCAGCATATTGTCTCATGGTTTGTAAAAAGGGAGCACAACGGGCCGCTCGCTGTGAAGCCGGTGGTGCACTACCCACTAAAGATTCTCTGCTGCGAAGTGGCCAAAAAAGTGCATTCTTGCAGCACTAAGGGTTGCGGGACACGGGACCAAACCAGCTACCAGACGCTCGAAGTGACACTTAAGGAAACGATTATTGCGCTTATTGTAAGCGTGATGTAGCGATTTTATTGCTAACCAAAAAGGGCGCAACCAAACGTCTCCAGAGCGTCTGCTGGTGTGAAGGTGATCAAATAAAAATCATTATTGCAACGGAGAGCAAAAAAGTAGAAAAACGTGGCACTACTTTTTGCGCATACACGATGGGCAGAAATGTGACTAAAAGAAAATTGAATGTACATGAATTGTGCATCTGCATCTCTCGCTCTCTGGCATTAGTGGGGCGTGAATATTCAAATCGAAGCCCGGACCACAATGGTAAAACCATTGTGTCATTCCGGTTTTGGCATTGGGTTTTGGCCCGGGCATTGAGCGTTTGAAATGATCTGCTTCTGCAATGCAATGCCCAAAGTGCAAGTTTGAGGTGAGCGTTTCTATTGCTCGATTTCAAATTTGCATAAGAAGTCACTACTATTGTTTTGATTATGTAAAAAAACCGGTTTCGTTTTTATATTGCCAGGATAATATTTCAGGAAATAAAGTGCTGATGGCCTTTTGGATGATTGATGCATGCCAAGATACCCACAGCATTGTGCTAAAAAATTTTGATTACGCTGGTATAAATGATCCTTGGACGTGCGGCTATCAATAGGCTCATTTTCTTTTCCTCT
The DNA here is from genome assembly GCF_943735745.2 of Anopheles bellator. Taxonomy (NCBI): domain Eukaryota; kingdom Metazoa; phylum Arthropoda; class Insecta; order Diptera; family Culicidae; genus Anopheles; species Anopheles bellator. Next base: position 20,364,835 of record NC_071286.1, read on the forward strand.
TTGATGGTCAAAAATAGCCAAAGACACCGCTTCTCAAAACGACCTGTTAAGGTTTCCGATGGCTCTCAAGCTCTCCTCCGGTGGAATCATAAAGCATGAAATTGGGAAAGCATTCGCTATACAAAAATTAACAGATTTTTCAATAAATTTGCTTCTAAGGTCAAAATCAACCCGAAAACTACCAGTTACTTACCCCGCTACGTCAGTACTTTTTGAGTATTCGTGCATAACTAAAATCATCGGTTCAATCATAAAATATGCATAACGGGTAAACAAATGTTTCGATGAACAATTTTCGTGAAAACTCAAAAAAGTACCAATCGGAAATGTACAAGCCCACGGGGTGCACAATGTTTAATAATCCGGCCCGTTTGGGTCTCAAATAGAACTGAAGTGAAATTAATAAATAATCAAACAAAACGCGGCCCAAACTGTACTTTGCCAAACTCGTTGCCGTACTGCCGTGCCTGCTCGGTAGTGTGCGAATTTATTTTCCTATTGTTTCGCTGAATAAATAACATTTTTCGTTCAATTGATCAACGGACGGATCGGAACAATTTCACGTCTCATTTCACCGGATGCACAACAAAACAAACCGGATCCACACGAGGTTTGGAGTGGCGAAGCTGCACGGGAGACTCCTGCGCAAAACAGACAAACAATAAAAAAATGCCATTTTTACCGGATTTCTTCGAACGAAGATTATTTGTTTTCGGGAGAAATTTGATTCGTCCGGTGGGAAAGTTATTTATTCAACAGTGAGTCGAAATTGAGCGCAAATTTTAAAGGTCAAAATAAGGAGCGAAAATTCTTTCACCGGAAAGAAAGAGAAAGACGCAGAAAGAGAGAGACATAAGGTCAACAATGGGATTGAATGTTATAAACTTGCCCGTTACCTGACGTAATCTCACATAAGCGATACTTACCATGATGCTCTCGTGTGCCTCGTGCCCTTCGGCAGCGCTTCTGCCGACAAAAAAAGGGTTGCCCTATATTTAGCGACTTAGAGAACAGCCCAAACATCAACAACAAGCATCAAATTTCCAAATGTCCCAACACGGGCTGGAGTGTAATATAAAGTTGCTGTTGCCAACATATGAGATTTCGCCAACTTTCTGCGAAACAGCGCGCCAACCCGGCAGCAACAATCCGGTGTGCTGCTCAAGAAGGAGAACTTTGTCAACAGCCAGCCCCGGACACATCGCAGCTACTCCGGCAGACCGGCAGAGTACTCGAGCGCCGCTTTTGACACAAACATGCTTGTTCGTTAACGCCTTGCCGATGCAATTTGGGTGAATTTCCGCCTTCACCGTGGCCGCCGACGGGGACGATGAGGACCGGCGCTCAAGGATGTCAAGGCAAGTGATCCTCGTCGCAATCGGTGTGCACTTTCTCTCACCAGACGTGCCGGGGTTTCTTAAATCACATTACAACTTCTGCCGCCTGCGTTCGTGGTCCAGGCACCACGAAGCTCGCCGCTGTCATGTTTGCTACTTGAAACGTTTTTAAAGCCGTGCAACGTTGGCACGGAGCATCCGGAGCAGTAAAGTAAACCGCGGGCAAATGTGGACTTTTCATTACGCAAACGCGTGACGTTACTAGCTGCTTGGAATGCTTCGAAAGACTGAGATTTCACCAGCGAAGAGAAAGCAAGCAAAGCCAGCAAAGTTCTAATTAATTTAAGTGAAGTACCATCAACACTTAAAAAATTTAAGTTTTCCTCTTTTTTCGTTATAAATCTTCTCCACAACTCGTCGAGGGAAACAATTCTTTTATCAAGAAACTACATTTTCTCCAGCGTCGTCGTTGCGCCGTTAACCAAACACGATTTACCTATTACCCATTCGAAGGCCTCCAGAAGGCCAGCAGCTTTTCTGGAGGCGCCACCGAGGCCCCACACACGGCACGGTGGCCACAAAAAAGTGCATCCTTGAGAAACAGTCCACCGGCTGGCTAAAGTTTACGTACTGGAAACGTACCTTCTAAGACCGGCGTGCTGCACTTCACAAGATCGACAGACGGCGAACAAGGCGTTGAACTTGCACCGAACATCCCGAGTAAAATTTGCACTGCTCAACGAAACTAGTTTACAGTTTGCTGGCTTGTCGCTTGATCCAAACCCTCGCCGACAACGGCTTCACTTTGAAGGACGCTGTCAAATTTGGAAACATGATCAATCCTTGCGATGCGATGCCTCGGGTGCTATCCGGAGTGCCGCAAGCGTGTGTGCTGTGCCTCTCAACTTCAAGCCAGTACTTGAACGACAAATTTGAAATTTAAACATCTTTTAGTCGAAACGTGCTGTTACGGTATGCTCTCTGGACGATCGGGACGAACTATAAAAACGGGGAAATGATACAAGAATGCCATTCATTTATTAATGAACTATACTTTTTCCCGTACAACTTGAAACTGCCCTGTGAAAATAACTTCCTTAAAGTCAACTATTGCCAACGCGCTTCCGGTCGACGCACCGAAGAAACAACAACAAGATAAATGATGGCACAGCACGTTCCATCTCCCCACGAGCAAAAGCATGGTATCTTCCGCAAGATGGTTCGCAATCTTTGGTCGGAAGAAAATTGGAACGAAACAACCTCCACCAACGGGATCGGGAAGAATAAACAACACATAACATTTTATGGATTTTTTATGAAATTAATTAATTTTCAATTAGCCGGTTGATCCCCGGGCGTTACGGAGGCACTGAATGGGAAGAACCAGCAAGCTATCAGGGCCACGCCGGTTCGATGGCTGGCAGAGTGGCGCCACTCTGGCAGCACGGCTCGAGCAGAAGTTAGTTCCAATATTCTGAGTTTCTATTCCTGGAGCTGCCATTCTAAAGTCCCCACGATACACCACTGCCCCTAAATTCTACACATCGAGAAATGTTCTCGGTCGCGATAGTTCCGGTAGCCGGTCATAAGCCTAACTCACAGAGAGACAGAGAGAGAGAGAATTTTTTATCACAGAAAGTCTACGACGGTATGCAAGATTAATGCCAGTCGGTCGGCCAGTCTACGGGCCGCGCGTCTTCGTTATCATGGCCTTTCGGCCTCGGTCTCTCCGTGTCGGATTTTAATGGACTTTGTCTCCTAGGAAAGTGCTGGGAATGCAAATTCGTCACACGATGCTACTGGCAGGATGACTACGGGTCTCGGGCTTGGCGACGTTATGCTACTTTTGTGATAGCGAAGGCTAGTGAGCGAAATTAGAGCGCCGTGTTTGCTGGTCCGATGGTCGGGAACAGAAGTTAGTATGAAACAGAATAGCTGATTGCTGGCCGTGGCACGCCTATTACTTCGCTCCGTTCCTTTGAAGATGGTTTTACCAGTTTTGAAATGCAAAAACGCTTATGCATTGCTAAGCCGTGGGAAAGTATTACAATTTAAATGGTCCAATGAGATGTGTCCCTTCACTGCTCATTGTCATTTTAACTCTACTGCATACTAATCAATTAGTTTGTGACCAAAGTTTTCATTCCACTGCAACAAACTTTTCAATCCTTGCCCAACAACGGCGTTGACAAGAAGCTCTCACTCGGGTACCGACGCCGCCAGAGCAAATAACTGATTTTTTTATTTTTTTATTTTATTTATTTATAAACCCGGTTGCTTAAAGCTATACAGGCGAGGCTTAAGACACTAAGGAGAGGAGAGGAAATAGGAGAGGGAGAGGAGAGCAAAACGGACAACAAAGTAGAACGAGACTCCTTTGTGAGGCAGATAACAGCAACTAGGCTGGATAAAGGTTTTGTAACAGGGCACGTCTGAAGGACGCTAGAGGAAGGTGGAAGTCAAAGTAGCAGTAGGATTGATTAAACGCACGGAGACAACGGAGGAAGGGGTCGGAGGAGCCATAAAGAGTGCGGCGAAAGGGAATGAGGAAGCAATCACGGCGCCGTAGGGAGCGTGAAGGGATATAAAGAGGAAGGCGGGCGAGGAGGGCAGGATCGTCGATAGTGCTCAGCAGCAGCCCACCGATGAACAGATTTTGCGCCACACAGCGCCTATCCACTAAGGACAGGAGGCCCAATTGACGACAGCGGATCGGGTAGGGTGGAAGATCAGAGTACCTGTACCCTAGCTGCCGACAAAACACCATGCGGGTGAAACTCCTCTGAACCTGTTCAAGCGCATTGGTAAGCGTTTTGCAGGAGGGGTCCCAGACAATGCACGCGTATTCCATACCAGATCGTACCAGGCAACAATACAAGGACTTGAGGCAGTCAATGCTGCGGAACTCCCGGGAGAGAGACCGAATCAGCCCCAGTAACCTAAAAGCTTTACTTTATGTTGCATTTGTTGCATATGTTGCATTTCATGCATGATGCGCGCTCGGCCAGGGGTCTCGAAATTTAAATAAAACACATCATCCATCTCGTCGGCATCTCCAGCTGCTACAGTGAGCCGATTCTACGATGCGTCGTAACATGCGTTTGCTAATTGCACACACCGGACACCTCTTCCGGTTCTGCTGCGAGCACCATCCGCTCGGCCTACTGCATGTATATTGTCACACATTTCATCCGATCTTTCGCCAAGAAAAGGAATAATTGAAGTGCAAAGTTACCGAACATGTCACCATGGGCATCGCCTGTCGACGATGCTGCGATTCGGTTCGTTAGGTTTTCCAGTAGGCTCTGGCCGTGCTGGTCCGTTTGACCCTTTTGCCTCGTATTCGCCCGTGCGTACAGTGGGAGGCCATAAATATGCGATCAATAGAGACTGATGATGCCTTCTTAATTATGAATGTCCCGTTTTGTTGAAGTCATGCATCAGTAAAAAATCAACAGCATAACAAATCAATATTTATCTGCACAACTTGTGCGCATATTTGTGACCTGCATTGTATTTCCGCAAGTATTATTTTAAACAAAATTTGCGTTTGAAATTTCATTCATCATACATGATTGGTGGGCATAAATTTTCACTTCATTTCCGTTCGACGAAATACCATCGAAAATGTTCCGTTTGGTAGTTCAAAATAGTTCAAGTTCAGCAGATTAAGCTACATTCAATCTTACCACTCGAATCGATCCGAATGAAATCCGTGCGGCGGGCCGCTTTTTACGACCCAAAACTTAATAGTTTACGACCATGCAATACTACTTGAGCCGGGCATCGTAATGACCGACCATCAGATGGCGGTGGTGATAATAAATATCGGCCAATCGAAAGGCCATTATTACATTCACATCATTCGTGAGCCATGTTGCCTCTGCTTGAAGATGGAAGGAATTTCCGCGCCTCGGGAGGAACGGGGCCGCTCTTCAACGGTGCGTTCTGAAGGGCCACTAGTCTCGCCTCGCGACCAGCCACTTCTCGAGAACCATTAAATTCAATTAATAAACCAACTTCACCACCGCCACCATCCTTCTGTGGTGGTCTCCGCAGCATGGCGTACGACCGTTGGAGAAAAAGAGAGCGATGGCTCACTCAACATTAATAACGCTCAAGGACCTTCGCTGGATACCTTGCCCCGGTTGGCATTCGCCGGCAGCAACCAGTTTCCGCGCAACGATAAAATTTAATTTAATTATCTTAGTTCCAAATCATCCTCTACGACGCCATCCTGACCCGCTCTGGGAGATCACTGGGGATGCTGCACGCAGCAGGACGAGGCCCATCTCGATGCCCAAACAGGTTCGACAGGAAACGTGAGCCGCGATTCGCGCGATACGTCCTGCAGCGATAATGCAGCTTTCGTTTCAATTAGTCCCTGTTACAGATAGGATTGCGGAGATACGGCATCCAATCCCGGGGCCCGGGATAGCCTTCGCGAACCGCTACAAATCGGGCAAGTTGCGACGGGGACCGGTTTCAGTGTTATTTTTGCACAAATGTTGTCCACTATTCGGCGATGCGTATCCGCGTGACGAATTTTATTAGCGCTTGGGCAAAAGATTAACATTTTCCCAGAGTCGTCCCAGCTCCAGCGAAGGTGTGATAATTATAAGGGCTTTTGCTTAATACCATCCCCCAGAAAGAGCGGATTTCGGGGGCCGACCTCGCGCAATCGGATCTGAATTTATTCCACATCTACCAAACCCACATCTGCCCAGCTGGTGCCCCGAAAATCGGGGACCTCCTCTCGGTCGAGCTGTTTCGCATGGCCCCGAGATAGACGGGCAGCCATAATGACAGGTTGCCGCTCGTCAGGTTCAAGATTCTGTGTCGGTGCAACCCCGATAATCTTCAGACATGATGGATTATGTAAAACATCTCTGTCATATCTCTCGAGCCGGTTTGCACTCTCTATCTCTTCTTTTTGCCGTTGATTCCTATCGTCAGCCTCGCAGAACATGAGCAGACATACTCCGCGCGCCGTGCTCGAAGCCCGAGGCGTGTTCTGCGCGAACGCAGCACCCCGATCGTTACACGCGTTGCATCTTCATGGCAAGTGGCAGCTCCGCGGAGCTTTTGGCAAGATGCTGCCCAGCCCAGCGCACGGTCCCGATTCGGTACGCCCTGTCATCTTTCGCGATTGCTGAAGTGCGGCGCAACGGGCAAAAATGAGCCACACCTTTCGAACGGAACACGAGTAAGTCAAAGCTTATCGCGACTCGCATCGCGAAGGGCTCCATTTCAGACTGGGAATGATTCAAATTAAAATCAAACTCGCTCCATATTGGGTGTCTCCTTTCGCAGAAGGAAGTGCTATCGCAACCAATTAACATTATTGCTCTAGAGCAATGCTCCTCTTCACAAACACCTGATGACCCTGATGGGGAAGTTCTTTAGGCGCTTCCTGCTCTAGTTTTCTTCATTATACCAGGCTTCGGGTGGCCACTTCAAGCCCTGCTGCGACGTGACTCCCGAAAACTTACACCCAAACCATTGCTTAACATGTTCGAATTTACTTGTTGTGCCTTTTCCACATCGGGTTTGTCGCTCTTTCTTTCGGTCGCTGTTCGGTCGGTTGTGACACTTGCTAATTTATTTACATTACACCAATTACCCGCGCAACAACCGTTTGGAGAGCTCAAGTTTCTTCCACGAGAGCGCAAGTTTAATGGGGTGGAAAAAAATGCGACGAAAATTGATGTTGGAAAACTTTGCCAGCACACCATCTCTCTCTCTCGGTCGTGTAACGATAAATAACTTGGCTCGCTAAACTTGGAGTGGTCGAAACGTTCTTCCGCAATATTGTTGCTGTCGAGGAAGGGACTCGAAGTAAGTGGTATCGTCAAGCATTTGATGGTCGATTGCGAAATTCAAGCTTAGGACAAACACTGAAGGCTTTTGGCATCATATGCGGTCGTTTGTTTTATGGTTCGAAAAGGCTATAATTTTGGTTTCAAAAGAAGATTTCAAGGGCGTAACTCGTCCGTAGATCATCCGTCTGCGTTACACCGATTCAATGGTTTCGATCGCCAAAAGATGTCAGTTCGGATGCCGGAATTGACTTGATTGATAAACTTTAAGTGGCGGCAACTTTAAACGGCTCTGTGTGTTTTTATAATAATAATTTCTAAGAATTGCAAATAAAACCTTTTACGTATCTACAATCATGCCGGCAGTTGACATGGACCCTTGTTTGCAGATTAAATGCAATGAAAATGCGAGCTTTTGCCGTTTTCCACTATCCGTAATGATAAAATGCGACTCCACACACAGTTCACAGAATGTCCAAACATCTCTCAGCACGCGTTGGGCTCCAAGCAAATCCCTCAAATTGAACTCGTTTGAATTGACTAATTGAATATGGTCAATTCCTCACGCTATGTGCGCTCTTTTTCGTGCTTACTGAAGCTGGAGTTCCTTAGTTTTCACAAAAAAGCAAAGTGCTGACAAACGCCCCGAAAAAAGGCCGCGATAAAAATGCATCGATCCGGTGCCACCCTGCCGATCGGGGAACGCGCCATGTTGGCCATTTCAATTTGCGGCCATCCGATGACAGTCGGCAGAAAAAACGGGACAAAGTTGATTGAAATTATGAAACCACTCAGCACAAAAACCCGGCCCAGCACAAAAACGAACGCTTCGAACCAATGTATGCTGTTCCTGCTTTCCGGTGATGAAACGGTGCACTCCTTCGCTCCACCCGGAACCGGAAGAGGAGCACGGCGTGGCGGTGAGATTTTTGCACCTCCCGGTAATAAATGCTAACAACGGCACGTAATCATTCTTTCCGCCCGATAACGATCTTGCATCTTCGGTGCAGTGGCAAAAGCGGTGTTCGCCTACGAGAGGCGCTCGCTCTGCTCTGCCGGGGAACGTCTTCGGAGGTGTCCGCAGTGCAGCCTCTTAGAACGCCCGGCACGTGGTCCGGCTTTGGGGATGGTCCACTTTATATGCAGATGGCAAATGGAGAAAAATAACACTCACTTAAAATGTGAATGTGACCCGGACCCGGCTCGAGAGACGGTCTAGCGAGCGACGTTTCCAGAGATGATACTCCAGAGAGGGCCCAAAAGTGAAAATTTGCAAATGCGGCCAAAATCTTCCCGAACGTGCCGCCCACGTGGCAGGATGGGGCGCAAAGGCGCTTTAAACTGTTAGCAGTTCCGGGCGAAAGTGAGAAAGCGGTGACCACCTGCATAGCTCACGAGTCCGACTTCTCAAGTCAAGAAACCGGCCAAGGAAAAACCATCCGAACCGCCCGTTGTGACAAAAACATACGCTCGTTCCGGCCTGGCGTGCTGACTTTCTTGTGCTCTCCCAACTGCAACACTGCATATTGTTGGCCACCCGGGTTTTGAGTGGTCCTTGACTATGCACTTTGATGTCGCTCTGGTGAATCTGCAGTTGTGCAGTTGTGCAATATTTCATCATAAACCAAATCTTAAACTACGTGTAAGAAATGTACCAAGAGGCGGACTTATTATTAGTCACCACAAAGCATAATCTAATTCTTTTCGGGTTGAGAAGCTGCGATGAGTATTGGTTTATATATAACTTATTGATAAAATAAATCTTAACACATTCCTACAACTGTTTTAGCAAGATGCAATACTATTCAAATTAATAATTCAAATACCACATTTGTTTTATCGGTATTATTTTACTGATTTTGGAAACTAAAGGGTGATTCATGTACCATTTGTTTTTTCTTTTATATATTAAAAAACGGCAGAATATTTATCGATCGTTGGACATTTATTTTGAAAGCTCATTGAAGACATTTTTTATGGAAAACCATTCAAATTTATAACAAACATTTTTTTAACAAAAAAACCTTGTCTATTCATGTTGATGATGTTGAAATTGTTAACAACGTGTCGAAGTTGATCAACAGTAACTGACCTGAGACTATGAGTGTTGGAAGCGTGTTACTAACTAAAGTATACACACGATATAGATCTTGTGAAACGAACTCTTAAACAAGCTCCTGCACCATTCATAGTATACCGAACTCCATTAAGCTTTTCGCTGTTGATAATCGCTCATGAAACCTTCTGACCATCTGATCAGTTCGCAAACCTCTGTTCATTAGCTACGCAGGCTTCAATAGTTTTCCTCCGGTTTTAGTGCCTCAAGGATGTCCGAAAATGTAGTGATTGTTCCTAGTTCATTCCAGCGACACGCCAACAGCCGAGCGTCCGGCTGGGCACGTCAACGAGATTATCTGGTCATCTCCGGTAAATAGTAACCGCGTACCGGGTTCCAAGCTCCAATCTCCCGGAGGCGCCACATAACTACATCGGCATCTAATCGACTGGATACTCGTTCCACGGGCCCCTGGCATAAGCGCGATGCAACAGACGCTGCTGCAGTAGTACGTTGTAACTAATTTGAAAATCGTGAGATTCGCGAGATTCATTTTCCATCCGTACGGGTCGGGTATCCTATATATATCCTCGTATACTTCAAGCGACTTGCAGGCGTGTCTCGTGCCGGGACAGACTACGGGTAGCATGGAAAGTTTGGTACATTATGCTTTCGAAACAGTTTTCATTAAAAAGCATTTCAATTTATCCCGAAGGTACTCATTGATTAAGCTTGTTTCGTAATCCCTCATTAAACTAAACTCGAAACTTTAGTTTCAAAAATCATCAATCATTCATGGTGACGGGTTTGTTGTGATGATCAACATGCAATAGAATGTCCAAAGCATTTTGTTCGCAGCGTGCTCAATGGAGGTGCATTTGGAGTGTGATATGTCACTTATGCCCCGGGCCATGCTCGTCGGTTGGGCGACCGAAAAGGATCCGCACACATTCTAGTGCCCATTACATTGCTGTATTGCCGTTTGCTGTATTGCCGGGAGCCCTGCAAACGACAGCCAAACCCGCCAGGAACCGGTGATTGATTGAACTTTGCTCGAGTTGCAATGCGATCGTCCACTTGAACCGGGAACGTTATCGCTCTTCCAAAAATCGAACCCGCGCCTAAGCACCGGAGGGAACCGAACGAATCGTCGTGCAAGCAACAGTATCTCCGAAATTTACACTAACTGACCCGCACGGATGTAGGGCGACCGCAGCTCCTTTTCGATACGTTCCGTGCTCATTCCGGAACTCACATCAATGGCCCCGGAAAACATCGCCGCATCAACCTCACTTGCAATCAGAGGCCGATCGAGGACGATTCCCCAAACACTCGCCTAACAAACCGATTCACCGTTGAGCCAGCAGGCGAGATGGCTACCGGTGGATTGGATTTAATGTTTAACTTGCACCCCTCGGCGTCAGGTTGTCCGTCAGCCCGGACCAAAGCAAAAAATCACCACAGCAAAGCGACGAAAATGTGGTCAGTATCGGTTTCGGGGCGTTCGGAAAATTATAGACCCAGTGCGGCGCTCTCTCACCGATGCTTCTATTCGGTCGCCACCGCTAGAGCGCCAGCTCCATTGCACCCTTGAACACGGTGCGCTTTTTAAACTAATTGATTGATGTGCCGGCAGTCTGTCAGTAAATGAAGTGAAGTTTGGTCCTGCCGCCCGATTGTTAACGTCACTCAGCACAGTCCATGATTGGGCCGCCGCTGGCTGACACTAGCGTCACCGGCAAGATGTTACTTCGACAAGGATTGATAGCACCATATCGATGGCCCGTGATTAGGGTTTCCGTAGCCCGAGCAGCGTGCCGGGCGTAACGTAACAAGCATTTAGTGTGGAGTTTGGAATGCCTTTTCTGAAATGCATATAATTTGGACGGATCTCCAATTTGGCACACCAATCAAAACGGTTCGATATGCAAACAGCCATTAGTTTAAATTTATGTACATTCCTTTCCGAAGCCTCACGCAGCATTGCAACCAACCGGGACCGGGACTGAATAAATGGAGAGTCCTCCATTCAGGATCGTCGGCGCGTGGCCTTGGAATCTGATTTTCCCCGGCAATTGCCAACCACGGCAGTGTAATTAGGCGTGAAGCGAAACGTCTTCCCATTCGCACCCGCAAACGGAGCGGCAAGATTGAATTTAATCATCGGCTCATTACTCGATTACGAAGCTGCCCGAAGAAGCAGAGCCCGGCGTGACAACCGCCACCGTTACTGGCCGTTGAAATATTGTATTTAATTTAATTTTCCTTCCCTGTGTTGCTGGTAGAGATCGTCTGCCGATCCGATTCTCACCAAATTACCGACCCAACATCCATCCGCCACGGCAGACAGCGATATGCTTTAAGCGACGGCAGCCAATGGTGTCGTACGTTTTTCGCCGGAAGCATACGCGACTGACTGGCCCAGCGCGTGATTCGGAAGAGCGTATTTTGCATTAAATGCCCCATTCTGCCCGAATCATCTCATTTGCTGGCTGGCTGGCTAGCCCCGGGGAGGAACCCGAGTGGAGCAGTGAAGTGGCACATAAACGGCTAAGCTGTGGCACGTGAACAAAGCGCCATAAAAGAACAGCATCCGACCAGCGTAAGACCGACCGGCGACGGGCGCGTACGGTACAACTACTTTTGATGTGGAAGCCCATAACGTGGCGACATTTTTCTTCCTAGCCAAACCCCCGGCGCCACCCAGTGCTGTGGGGTGCGTGCGTACGTGTGTGTCTGCGGCTGGTGCACCGGGAACTTGGGGGGGGGCAAAATGGCGACAATTTCGGGAGCTAATTTCGTCCTTAATTCAGACGCCTGCAGAGCGGACGAGCGTTCGCGAGTTTGGTACGCTCGCGTGCGTGATCATAAGTGATAAAATTAGTTTACAGTAATGCGCCACGGCTTAACAATCGCCGTTCGACGTGCCTCCGCTCCGAAGGCGATAACGATAAATTTGTAACACTCTCGACTAGACGGTCCCGACAATGGTGTTTTGGGGTTCACCGGGAAGGTTTTTGCGTTCAGTTTTGGGTAACGAGCTGCCTTGGCAAGGAAATGCTTGCAACTGCGGTTGCATACATTCGGGCGTTTTAGAGACATAGGATAGGGATTAAAAAATTTCTGCTTAATGCTTATGTTTTCTTTCTGTTCTGCAGATTTTTATCGATTTACTACTAGTTCGACTTTTTTCATAATAGATTACACCGGAATGTAATTGAAAGTCTTTTACTAACACAGGACAGGCACGAAAAGCTCATCCTTCGGAGCAATTAGCAGCACCATACATTTACGTTCGTTACTTCCTTTGGTCGCGCTTCAGCGGATGTGTAAGGCCTAAAAAGGCGTCACAGCGAACCTCCGAGGACCTCGTACGTGTGCCTTTGTAAAATATGTATTACAACAAATCCCAAAGGGACGAAAAGTCTTCAATATGACGGAGACCCTGCCCGTTAAGGAGGCAAAAAAGGTGTATACGAGCCAAAACCCCATCAATTCGAGGCAATAATGCAACCGCTGCCGCTAAGCCGACCGCGTGTGGTCGTAAAAATATTATTTATTTCAACACGGAACCGGATGTGCGGTGGCAAACGATCAGCCCGGCACCTCTTTGGTTTACGATTTATTATTATGATGTCTTTTTTTTCCTTCAGCCACAATCCGATTGCCACTTGAGGCGGCAATCCGTGGCCCCGCGGCTTGCGGCTCCCGACGGCTGCGGAAGTGGCAAATCAACGAAATGAATTACCTTGTTCACCTCACAATTCATTGAGTATTACACATGCCCCCCACACATGCGAGGTAACGTGGCTGTTTTCTATTTAGAAGTAACCATGAGCTGGGCTGAGTTCGGAAGAGACGAAAGAACTCCAAGCCAAAAAAATGGAAACACAAAAAGGAGGACCTCGGGGTGGCAATAAATACAACTTTTTACGTTTACGCCAATCGATTAGCGGGCGCTGATGGCACAGCAAGAGGATGTGGTCCATTGCCGTGTCAATCGTTAAATTGGCCTCAATTAGTGTTGTTAAGCACAGTGAAATATCCACACCGTGCAGCGTGGCGCCCACCACCCATAAAACCGCGGACCATAAATAAAACCCCAAATCAGTGCTCTTGTTGTGGTTATTCTGTTTGGTTTTATGACGTAGTTAACACCCATTACGCGGAAGGGATTGATTTACGCGCGCCGACGGATGAGCACACGAACGGTGCCACTGGGAATGGAAAACCCGGAAAAACACCTGCCAACGCATTGATGATTTTCGAAACAGGACGAAAATGACGGCCGAAAAAATTCGAACGAATCGTTAATTAGCAACTGATCACTTCTTTTCCCAGGGCCCACGGGCGTCAGCATTGATTAGAAACCACTCTCTCCATCTCTCCGACTGGAGGTCTCTTCACATCTCGTTGCGTTTCAAACGGGAGAGCTGGCAAAAAACGTGGTCGGAAAAACTCAGACCAAACATCAAAACCTTGCGCGTCCCATGGCAGCAAACAACGAAATCCCTCAACTAATTATAGAGAGTACGACAACATGAGCAGTAAATTGGTAGCGCATAAAAGTTTCCTTTCCTTCACTTTCTTCTGGTGCTCCAACTTTTGCTGGGAATGAAAAACAGCACAAAACAAAACCCCGGTAACCCTTTGGGGAGGGTCCCATCGCTAAAGCCCTTCCGGGAATGCCAAGACTTTGGCCGGAGCCGGAAACTTTTTCCCGCCAAAAGGCGCTGGCAGTGCGCGAGCGCGGGCCCGCGCGCCTAATGGGTCCCTAAGATGTATCTTAAGGTGCTCCACGACCTGCCCAGGGGCTCTCCGACGCGGTGTAATTTTCGCTAAAGTGCCCCGGAAAAAGTTGAGCCCATGTTCTTGGTGTTGAGGCCGTCGAATGCATCGAATATGGCGATGGGGCTGTTCCGGACCACCGTGAGCCTATTATTAACTTATCACCTCACCCGCTGCTAATGAACTCGGGCGCAAGGGGCCGCAAAAAGTGAGGACCGGCCACCCTCGGCCAGGGGGTGGTTAATTAGTTTTTCGTGGTGGACATTTTGCCGAATTTTTAAGCAAGATGTTATTGAATTTTATCACGCAGCATGTTGCTCGTGTACTTCGGAGTGGTTCCTCAATTTGTGACCGATAATTACGAGAGGTCTATTTTGCTGGGAAGTCGTGGTCATTGCACATTTGTCAGCCCATATCAAAAATCTTGAAATCATGTTGTGAATGAACAAATGTTTATCGATTTCGTGCAGTTCTTTTTCGGTTGTGGTATTTTAACTGAATTTTAGAACAGGACATTGAAATGTACTCGCTTCGCTAAAACAAAAATATACATGAGGCGTACTGCAGGAACCACCATCAGGGTCAATTGAGCTATATTACCACACTGTTCCCGCCAATAGGCAGACTAGCATTTCATTGATTATCGCGATCGAAATTCCAATTTAACGAGCCGCAGAACCAAAACGGGGCTTCATTAAAACGGGGGCGCCAAATATTCCGCCGAGGCGCCAATACATTACGACAAATGCGAAAGCAATCTTTTTTAATCATCTCACTAAGAGGGGACTGCAAACCCGACTTTACTGCGCTCCGTGCGATGGGAGTCACACTGCGACACGTTGTTAGGCGCGGCAGTGATAAATTTAAATTCCCAAAATCAACTGTAAAACCATTTTTACAGATTGTTAGTTATGCGCTCGGCTTCACAAACACCTTCTTCTGGGGCAACCGGCACCGTGGGTTGGTTTCTATTTTTCCCCCATTTATTCTTCCCTTCATTTTGGATCGCTTTTCCGAGGAACCATGCGAAACCGTCGTGGGAGATACGGCTCAGGCGAGGGATCCCTCCCTGGTTACGCTTTTCGGGGAACAGCCGTTTCCGTTCCGATACCACCGGGCGGCGGGGAGGCAGCATTCAATTTCTTGCAGCCGGCTGGGGGATGGAATATAACTTTTCATTGCAACATAATTCGCATCATTTATCGCGCAAATTGCTGCTCCTTCATCATAATGTTTCCCTGCCACTTGAAGTTTTATGCAACGTAGAATGCCTTCTTCGCTTTAAGAAAATTTGTGATAGCTTCAGCACACACTGCCGTGTGACAAATGTCCCAAACAAATATCAAAAGATCAGGGGACTACTGATGGCGTCAAATCCCGGCCCAGTTAGCCTAACTCCACTTCCCATTACCAACCCATTAAACATTATCTCCTGCGCCGAGTGTTCCGGGACCGAGCGAGTGACTCCAAGCCTGGGCACGTGTGCCAAGCTGCACGTTCCCCGGCACAGAGTGACTCGTAAAAGCACTTCAGCGGTCCCCTTACGCAGACAGCACAAAGATCTGCACCACCAGTTCGGCCAAGCCCCACGGGACACGGGGCGGTGTCTCTACGGGGGACGTGCAATTCGATTGTCGTAAAATTTTACAACACTATGCTCCCGTGAGGTTTCGATGATAACCTGATTATGATGCCGTTCTCGAAGCGGCCCATCTCTGAAGCTGAACCCCCCTTATCGGGCGGCATGCAGATTTCGGTAGGTAACCATTATAGGAACACTTATTGTAACGAAAGCACAAACCTTCTGTTCCTCCCGATGGCATGGCTTCTGGATCCGGAGCCTTTACAAAACTGCATTTCAAGGATCGGCATGGAAACGAGAGGCGAACGAGGTTTGTTCGGAGAAAATCACATAACGGAGCAGACGTCGTTGCCATGGAATCGCTGCTTCCAAATGCGATAAGTGCACGATCTCTCGATACACTTCCATTGTCGGTCGTCGGGGTCAACTCTGTCAGTAGTGTCTGTAGTGGTTTCATAAAAGCAGCCGTTACAACAATGTAATGGAGGCTGTCGGTTGGCAAGTCTATTGATTTGCAAACCGTCTGTGGTCCGCACTGGCGCCGGTGGGAATATAAAAGATGGTTACTGCCACAGTTCAAAAACATCGACGTGTACGACTTGTCCGACCTAACAAGTGCCTCGTAACATCGAGGCGCCCCCGGAAACACTGTGCCCGTGCGCAAAGTAGGCTGTGCGCCTTGGCAATCCACATTCGGCGATTCGCGTCACGTATCGGTGATCGATTTTTATTGACCAAGGTATTATTTTACAACGCTCCGGGCGCGTCGTAGCCAGCCGTTCCGGTGGGATTAATCAAGGCCCCGAGGAGACTCACGCCTTCATGTGGACGCCCTGCCGAAAGGCGGTAAACGGCGGTTTTATTGCCTTAAAATGGCTCTACTTTACGGTATCCGTTTTGCCAACGCGTTGCCAACGGGGAGAGACAGAGTCGCCGTCGCCGTTTGGTGTCCGTAACTGTTACCGACTGTCGGTGAAACGGTAGTTTAAGATATTGTGAATTATGACTAAAGTTTTGTTGCGTTTTCAGATACCAAACTGCAGCGGTGCAAGCAACAAGTCATTTCACGGAAGATTCGAGCATCGGAGCAGCAAAACGGTAAGTTACAAAGGGTAAACTTTGAACCGACATCTCCAGGACCTTGCTAGGGTTCACCGACTAATGTTGTGCACCACAAAGTTGTTGGCATCACTTATTCGGCGCGGCACAAGATGTATCTGCTTCACGTTGCAACACGGTTCGTTGACCACGAACCCACGCAATCTCCACCGCTCGGCAACGCCATTCTCACCTGAGTTCCCGGTGCAACCCAGCCGAAAAGGTGTGCAGAATTTGTGAATGTCCTCCTTTGATCCCGGGCAACAGAGACACCGCCGGCAGCGACCACGAACGCCGGGTCTTGCCGGCCACGAACGGAGATAGCCAGCCAAGCATAACAGAGCCTGCTCTGTTGCTCGCTGTTGTCCAAACACCCTGCGGTATCGACCACTGGGCTCTCGTACACCAGCTACGAAGCAGCTACTTTAAGACGATAACAGTTATTGTGAACAGTTGCCCCAGCGTACATAGTTTATCTTCTCACGCCGGTTCCACTTGAATGGTGCTCGTCTTTGGCGCCGTAATTGGCACGTGGGCGAGTTCGAAAAGCTCCACCACCGGCCGGCGTTCGCGAAAGATGAGCTTTTCCACTTGGCAGCCCACTTCGGAGAGAAGAAAGAATGCCCCGGCTGTGGGAAATAGGCACGTGACACGCACGGACGTTGATGGAACGTTCCTCCGTTTGGCTTCGCCTTTTTTCCATTCCCTTCATTAAGCCACCACGTAAGAGCGGGCGCCGGGCCACTCGGGACCTGGGTTCGTTATTTTATTGTAACAAAATCGCCTGCAGCCGTAGATAGTGATGTGTCCTGAAGCGCCCCTTTGGAGGTGGAGAATGTGCCACCCTGTTGCGGGTGCTATAATCTGGGCAACCCAAATCTGGCCACACGGTTCGCAAAAGGTGATGCAATAAGCACCAAATGACACGATGGAGCTTAACAATCAATTAACTAAAGTTTCACTGTTCTAATCGGCACCGGTCCTTGTCGTGAGTGCTGGCGTGATTATGCCGTGCGTGCTCAGCGAGAACTCCGGAAGCATTCCGGTCTTTACTTTTAATGCCTTTTGCTACTAATGCATTAAACTTTGTCCGAGCGTCTAGATGGTCCGGGGAGTAAATTGAGCATGAGTGACCCGGATCCGTTCCGTAAATTGCCGTCGTTGTCGAAATAGTAATCAATCTTCCGGCAGCTTCTTGTTCCAGCGCTCACCCAAAGTTAGCCAGCGAAGCCCGGGGGCGAGACCAACTCGTAGGTCCAAAAAAGAAAGTCCAACACTTTTTTCATCTCATATAATTGAGTTAATATTTTTGTGGCGAAAAAAAAAGGAAGATGGACTTAAAGAAGGAACTCACACACTCTCGACGTGCGGTGTAAAACTGCAAACATATTAAAGTTCCCATCCTTTTTTTTCAAAACTCGACCTGCAAACAGTGTTGCTCCGGTGTCCCGTCGGATCCATCTCATCCGAAGTGCATCCTGCACGATTGGGTTTCTCTTCAGCCGGCCAGGCTGCTCAGCGCACTTTCGGGCCGCGGGCCAGCCAGACCAGCCAGAAAAGCACGGCCCATGATTTATGGCGCCAGATGTCCGCGGACATTGTGCAACGCGCGCCCAGGTCCGAACCAGACGATTTTGGCCCGTCCCGGCAAATTTCTGGGCCAACAGACGAAGGATGAAATATCTCCAAATCCTTCCGGGGACCTGCTCCAACTCGGGGTCTAACCGGCTGTGCTGTGGCACACGATCCGCGATCTCTGCTCGATGGTCAGCTCGCGCGCCGAGCCATTATTCTCTTTTTTCCCAAAAATATATTTTGCCATTATGATTAACAGCGGTCTCGGCGGCATTTCAGCGTATCCTGTCTCTCGCTCTCGCTCGGCCACGTGTTCCGAGTTTCAGCAAGCTCCACAGCACTAGCACCGGAAGTACATTAAGCGGGGATCATTATAATTATCGTCATAACTGATATTACTGTCACTTGCCTACCGGGGTCAGCCACACGGTGCACTTCCCGGTCCGTCCGCTTCAGCGATCGATACGTAACGACCAGGCGGTCGGGTTCGGTGTAATGAAGCTTATTTATTACAAGCGTACACAAACACACCGGCCGGCTGGCCTCGAAACAGTGGAGCTGTAATGGTAGTACCGGCGGTAGGATTAGTGTGGCAGTAGGAATCTAGTTACACACCAGGAAGGAAGTCAGGACGCACGTAAACATGTGTGGTGCATTTCTGGCTACGGATGATTGAGTTTTATTAGCACTCGCATGTTATTTGCGTAAGCCAAATACCATAAGCGGAACTGCCCGATGCGACGAATGACAGCGTCTTAAAGAGGATGGCCTCGGACCAACGTTTTGTCGCAGCACGAACAACACAAAATGGTGGAACACAATACAGTAGAATTAAAAGGGGATCTGTTAGTTCGGCAGGAAAACATGTCCTTCTGTGTTGAGTGTTGTAAATCTCAGAATAATGTTAAAGTATGGATGCCTGTATTATAGAATTGATGGTCTAGTTGGATTTTCATATTTTTCCAATTGCCATAATTTTCATTTCTTTTACTGTACTGTGAAAACCCGTGACCTTAAAGTCGTGTGGGAACTTGAATTGAATCGGTTTGAAGGTTTTTAAATCTTTATGAGACAAAAACTCATTTGCCTTGGAGATTGTATGGACTAAACCCACCCCAAGATAACATTCGCCTGGTGCCGTAAGACTGTTTAATGACCACCTAACGGAGTGCCACGTAGGAGCTCTATTTAAATGAGTTTTTTAACCACAAAGAGTCACCGCACTGGAGTTCAATAGAGGGTGAAAATTGTCTTCCGCCCTGCAATAAAATTGTTTCCGAAGCATTCCTTCTCCACACCTTTCACCGTGGTATCGTGGCACTGTCCAGCTCTGCGAGCCTTTAAGTGTAGCCATTAAAACGTCAGGACTTGGGCTTGCTGTTTTCTCTGTGGAACATTAAAGTTGATTCCCGGCCGATCCCTGCCCGGCCCGGGCGTGATTTCCATATTCTGCAAATGGGCTGTGAACCTGTAAACGTGCGGCTAACATGCTACACTAGCAGGTAGCTCGTCCTACTTTTTTTCTATCCGACCCGGCATTTTAATACTTTCTCGGCAATGCTTCTTTGCTATTCTGGCTGAGTCAACCTATCCCGGGTACGGGTACGAAAATGAGAAGCAGTGCGAGTTAATGATTTATGTGCCAGCAAACCGCGGATAACACCACCGACCGGAGTAGGAACAATCCACTCACACTAACTAGCGTCGCCCCATGAATCCTTTCGAATGTTCCGAAGGACCTTCGGGATTTTTTTTTTCACTTTCTCTATTGTTTGCTCACTTGCTGGCCAGCGTTAAAGTGGCCCAAGAAGGAGTGTTCAAAGAAACGAACACTTCCTCTCAATGACCCCTTCACCGAGCCCCTGGACGCTCCCCGGGGGTCCTTGAGACGTAAGTTCAAGGCTTAAGACTGGGCCAAGACTGGGCGGAAAAAATCGAAAAAGAAACCAAACCACAAACACTAACCCACGGAGCGCTTGTCGGTTGGTGGGCCGGTTGGGGCACGCAATAAATTTCACTGAACCAGCCACCGGAGCCGGAAGGTCCGAGCCATTCGTGGTCGTACGCCGGAAACCTGGTGCGTGACCGCGAAAATGATCTCACATTAGGGCCCCCACTGGAAGCCAGCGGGCGTCGTGGAGACTGTAGTTAACAGCCGTTCTCGGTCGGCCACGGTTGCATAATGTTTAACGGTTCGGTCTCGGTTCCACGGTTCAGAAGACGCCCAAATGAGCACCTTTCGACGAAAGGTGCGCACCTATCAATCTCCGCCCTAATAAAGGTCGTTTCTGCCTTCGACGGCCTGTTGACTCACCGCAAACACACACGCAGGCCCAAGAGGCTTTAAATGAGGAAATATAGATGCACGGCCCGTAGCATCCCGGTGAGCCATTAGCGTGAAGATGGAAGGGACTAATTCACTGCTGGCAGTGCACTTACTAACTTCAGTGTTTTTTTTTGCCGCAAGTTGTGTGGTCGATTCCAAGGTGCCGTCCGAAACTTCAACCTGATTGTAAAGAACCATTATAATTTTGCCCCCCTTACCAAAAGCAGTCGGCAACTTTATTAAATTCATATTATTATTTGCACCATTGGAATTATACTTCGATTCACTTCGCAGCGCACCGCTTTATCTTCGGCAATGGTCGGCCGAGTTTTGTCGATTCCATTTTTTGCTCATTTACATTCATTACTAAGATTTATCTCACGCAATCCGACAAAGCTCGCGGGTACTTCCGCTACAGCCGCTAAGAATGAATTCGAAGCCGACCGGTACCCGGCGGTCAGTCAGCACCAATGGCAGTAATGACGGTTCCCGCTTTCTCTCGAGCCACGAGAGGAAATGGCCTGACGGAAGCTCTACCAGCGTCTTCCACAAGACGAAAGCAGCGTAGCGGCAGCTCATTACCCGTGGCCTGACGTAGAAAATGAATGTAACAAAAAAGAAATTAATTGCAATTTGTATTCATCACCCGAACGCGCCGGCATGGCGTGTGACCAAGCGTCGAGAGATTCACTCGTGACGATTGCAGAAGTTGTACTCCCACTATCTTCGCTGTGATTTCATCATTCCAAAGAACTCCCAAGCTGCCACAATCTTTCTTGCTCCCTTTGTTCACGTCACCAAAACCGCCTAGATTTGGGCCTATTTTCGGTGTACTTAATCCGCTTTGATACGGTTAATCAAATTCGATTCACCAAAGAGCTGTAGAAAAAGATTTCATGCTACCGTCTTTATGCTGTTTGGTAAAAATTTGCTAATCGGTCCCAAGATGGCGCCCGTGCGATAGGTTCCAATTGCCAGAAGATTTCCGGACAAGGTTCGCGGGAATGGAAACCTAAAGGGGCTTGTAGCGGAGCGTGAAGTGTTTTAATTGTCAGCTAAGGTCGTATCATCCCAGATAATCCGAACAGCATCCTCTGGGGATCCTCGGGGACGAGGAAGGACCATTCGCTAGGGTCGCCGGAGGGGAAACACAGTATCGTGCGACAAATAGGCTGATGTGCTCCGGAGAGTGCCGGCTGCGATCCAATGCCCCAAACCCCTCTCTCGGGGGTGGCACCGGCCTGGCTCGGAAATTCAATTTTCCGATCGAACTACGGTGATAAGAGGCAAAAGTTTCGCTCGCTTTCTCGAGGTTTGCCAAAAAACTTTCCCCTTTCGAAGCGTGCCATCATCGTTTGGGCCCCCGTTCGGGACTTTCGGTCTCATCAAGGCGCCTCGCCGTGGCGTGTGGCAGTGGTGTTTCTTCCCCCTTGAGAACCCTGGCCCTGTTTTTGGCCACTTTTTCTATTTTCCGCCACTTCCCAAAGACACTTCCGGAAGTGGCCGGATGTGTGGCATGATTCTGTGCTTCGGTAGCCAAAAACTTCTTCGCAACACGTTCCACGTTTGGGTTGCGGCTTTTGCAAAGTCGGGCAAGAATTGTGGATGCCGCCGCAGTTGGGATGAATGGAATTAAAATAAATTACAGGCCGAGTTTTGTGCGTAAACGCCCGGCGTTCTCTTAAATTAACCCTTGTGTACCAAACATGACCTGTGTGACTTCAGATTATGAGCGCAGCAAATCGTGGACATCGAGTAAGCAAAGTTGTATCAAAACACCAGGCGCCTCCATTAGCATAGCGTCACGGCGCAGCCCTATTTTAGGCCACAATATTGGCCGAAAGCACAAGCTTTTTTTATGAATTTAAATGAATAATCCAGCAAACCCCTTCATATTTACGATGGCCATTTTCTGTCCAGCCTTTCGGTGTGATGAGATCGATAAGATATTCAACGCTCTCACTAACACCCTGCAAGGGACTGCAAAAACAATGACGAGATAGATCCACGAAACCAGACGGAGGCAAAAATGTGTCCAGCTGCCGAAAATCAAATCCAATGCCGACCGATCGATTCATAAATGTGGCACACCGGATGCTCCCCTTTCTCGGGTGCGATTTAAGACAAACGAACGGCTGGCAATAGCCTACAGCCAGCGCCCAAATTTCATTTGCATTATTTGACCCTACACCATCGTTTTATAAAATATGCATAGTTCAGCTTTTTTAACCGAAAAATCCCAAACATACCCCCTTAGGCAGCACACAAGGCCAGCCTGTCGTTTGCTGGCTCAGGGGGTAGTGGGAAAGGGAATCCAACTGATAATCAGATCGCTATGAAATTGTGATGGCAAAGTTATTCCTTCCGTTTTATGCAAAATGTGCTGCTTTAGCGGCCGGTCAGTATCGTTAGGCTGAAAATTGGCGTCACCGGCCCGAACATGCTTCTCATCAGCAGTTTCGCGGTCGGGGCATACTGTACAGTGGCCAATATTGAACAGATGATAAAACATTAAATCGGAAAATACCAAATAAGGGCATTATTATAATAATGCATCAGAAGTAATGTAAAGTTATTTAGTTCATAACTACGAACGAGTATGAAGCTAAAAGATAAAAAATTCTGTCAAACACAGGCACCAGTCAGAATGGAAGATTTTGGAACCCCAATTAGTTTCGCCTAGCTTTTGCAGAAAAGTTCAACAAAGAGCCATTCGCTTCGTAAGCGCTAACTCCATAATGAGCATTATGCTTAATTGTTTCTATTTCACGACAAGCGACAACATTTCATTTGCATCATGCCTTCACAGCAATGCGAAGAGATAGTTCCATTGCCAACAAGCTACATGAAATTTGGAACAATTTACTGTTCGCGACGAAACGATTTACATAATTCAAACGTTTCGCTAGCTTTACGCATTTCGAAATGCGCAACTCGACTTTGAATCCTGCCATTCCGCCCCAACGGGACCTAATAGTTGGCTGAAAACACTTTTAAGGATGCAACACACTGTGCCACCGAGTTTTAAATGTTGTTTTCTTCTTTCAAAAATGTTCTCTTTTGTGCAATTCTGAATTATTTGTTAAGAGGAAGAACGATTGCATGTTTCCGAAATTATTTATTTATAAGACTGGCTCTGCTGGAAACTTCAACTCTTTTACTCTTTTTGCACTATGAGCTTCAGGATTGGTTGTAAATCAGTAAAAATTGCCTCGAAAGAGACCGGAAACCGAGTAAGAGCTGTTGTATGTGCAATTTCTGTCCCTTAGTGGCACTATGTTGCGCAAACACGAAATGAAAACGAACACGAACACGGCGTTCCGCCGGACGGGTTTGGCTATAG
This sequence comes from Anopheles bellator, assembly GCF_943735745.2. Lineage (NCBI taxonomy): Eukaryota > Metazoa > Arthropoda > Insecta > Diptera > Culicidae > Anopheles > Anopheles bellator. The sequence continues at coordinate 20,388,759 of NC_071286.1, forward strand.
GATGGGGGGATGGTAATCAATCCTGTTTCGAAGCAAAGCAAAAACCACGCACCGCAAGAGTACAATGAAATCAATTTTGATTGCACCCGGCGGCCGTCTCATGCGCGCCACGGAAAAACACTAATTCGTTGATGATGTGATAATTCCGAAGTCGGGAAAAACATGAAAATGCTGCCAATCACCAATTTTTGGTGGAACTGGTGGAATCGATTCTCGTTCCCATTGATCGAACCCACGGCGAATGGTGTATTATGAATATTCTTTCCAATGTTCATTTAGATATTTATCAATCAGTTTATGAAAATGGAGATTTCAAACCCATCAACCAAATAGTCTCCTTTATTCAGTCTGTAAACTCTATCGAAAGCCATCTTTTTCAACTGAAAGATCACCATCCTGGGCGACCGCACCCTCCTGAACGCTAAGTTTCGGACAATTGTCCGACTCCGTTGCATTCTTATTCTCCGCTTCGCGCTTGAAGCGCATCGCCAATAAATCACGCTTGCCTGCGGCCACATCTTCGCCGTCTTTTGATTTGCGCTCTTCCGTTGCTCCTACCTTACGCTCGACCGGCATCTCCTCTACCGGTAACGGTGGCAAAGGAACACTTTCCTTTGACTGTTTCTTCTCCGCGTGTTGCGTTTTGGTCTGGGCCACCGGTACCTGTTGAACACCCTCCATAGCCTGTGATGGAGCAGACTTTTTGGGAGCCTCAACGTTCCGTGATTGAGCTCCATCTTTGTGCTGTTCCTCTTTCCTTAGCGCATTGGATTCATTGTCCGTCTGTTTTACCCCTTGCTCTGTCGGTAGTTCTCCTCCACCGGCTCCTTCTGCGGGCAGTCGATATACATCGATCCAGGGACCGTGGTCAAGACGGTGCTGATCAGATGGTTGCTCCAAGAAATTTGACCCATTTTTCATGGTCAAATTCGCCTCGACAGCCGCAGGAACTGTTTTATTGCTACCGCTGGCAGTGAGAAGTTTGACGATTGGATCGCTCGGACCTTTCGCAGGATCACGCTTTGATGGTCGTGGTGGTTTGGCCTGCTCTCCAGCCGGTTCCGGGTTTTCTTCGCGCGACGCCTTCCCGGCGCTCTGCTCAGCAATTTTCTCTACAATCTCATCAAGCTTCTTCAGCACCAGTTGCTCCGTTTCCTTGTTCTTCTTGACCAGCTCCTCCTTAATGTTTTCCACCTCTGCCTCGAGCACCTTCTTGGCGTTCTGCAGCTCGGTGATCTCCTTGACGATCTTTTCCTTCTCCTCGGCCGCTATTTCGCGGTCCTCCTTCAGTATTGCTTCGTTATTGATCGCCACCCGTGGTGCTTCCGTTGGCAACGGTACGAGTTGCACTTCCGGAGAGGGATCCTTTCCGGACAAAGGCTTCGATTCCTTCGCCGTTGCTGTCGTCTGCTCTGGAACGTCCACAACAGGATTCATCTTTGGTATGACCTTGGTATCACTCACGGGTGACTTTTCCACCGGCAGCTTATCCGGCGCTGGAGGTAGTTTAAAACTCTCGACCGCTCGCAGTGTATCATCGGGTGGGTTTATGGCTAGTTTATCCAATATAACCGCCAACGTAGTGGTGGTAGATTCGTACTTCTTCTCCGGTGTGCTGTCAATCGCCTGCAGATTGGCGTACGTACCGAGCACCATGGTGAGGAATCCAAACACTATCATTACCTGTGCCAACTGTTTCTCACTGATGTTAGTTTTGCATATCGTCATGTAGCAGGCAGCCGGAATGATCAAACAAATAGCCACCCCGATCGTCGATCCCACCAAACCTATCACAACCTCGATCGATGGTATCAGTAGGCCAACGATCAGAGCCACCAGCACAATGGCCACCGTCAAGGGGCGAAACTTAGACTCGGGAATGTAAAAGTGTGCATCCGAGGTGCGCTTGTACAGCAGTGAGTAGAGACTAACTCGGCAGGGAAAGATGGCCAGCGGAAAGCTGAACGCCACCGACAGTACGAATCCCATCTTGATAATATCGCTGGCGAAGGACGGAGAAAAGTCCACCAAAATATTGCCCGAAAATCGGTGACCATTGAAGGCGACGTAACCGAAGAAGCCGATCGCGACGTAGATCATGGTGCAGATGTTTGTGGACTGGCGGATGACGCGACTCATTTTGTCCAGGGAGGTGGTGGGCATAGTTGCGTATACTTCGAATATTTGCCTAGCGAAAAGAAAATTGTGACATTAATCGTTTGATTGATATTTTCTTTATAGCGTTACCCTTACATCTGACAAGAGAGAGCCATCGTGAAGATTGGCATGCACTGCAGAATGCCGCTCCACTTCCATAGGTCGAGCCGATCGAACCAATCGGTTTGCTGAAACTTTACACTCGCCTCCGACACCACCTTCAGCACCATGCAAAGGTAGAAGCCCAACGAAGCGGAACACACTGACGCCAGGCTGTCCACGTTCCGCAACATTCCGAGCGGAATGATACACACGATCGTAACCACAATCATTACCCATGATCGTAGCGAGTAGCTCTCGTCCAGCGATAGGATTTTAGCCGTAATTTGTGGCCCAAGGTCACCGACCACGACGAAGTAGGCAACGCATGTACCCAACAGGTATCCAACGACGCAAAGCTCCACCAGCAGCTTTCCTCCGGATCCGAAGGCATAGAATGCTACAAAAAAAACAGAGAGTTTTAATTCAAAACAGTCCGTCGTACTAACCCTAACGTCGTACCCTAACTTACCAATCTGTTCAAAATTTTTTCTTCTGGAAATTATAGCCGATTTGACCATGTAACTGCAGACCAACCGGGTTACATAGCTGCTGAGCAGTAGCAGGACAATGGAAAGCACAATACCGCACTGGAAAGGTAAACAAAAGCGTACTGTAGATCGCCCGTTCAACTATTGTTGGTCAAGTTTTACCTTTTGAAAGCAAAACGGCATAGACAAAATTCCCACACCGATGATGCTGTTCGTTAGAGTTACCGTTTGCACGGTGTTCGTTTCCATCACGCACGACGACAGCCGCCGGCCGGGAGCATCGTGAAAAAATGGTTTCTATGCTGTGGAACACAATTTCACCGGAAAAACGCCTTTCGGCCCACCGTGCATACGCGTCGATTTTTCGCTACGGCATTGACACACGTACGTGTTTGTTTTGAATGGGAATCAGAAACGTCACACGCCTCGATCCAAGGTTACCACATGACGAGGTGTGCGCTCGTATTGGAAGCTAACGGAGCCAAGGTGATGACAACGGGAAAATGAACAAAAACTCTTTCAAACAAAACAAAAAAGCACTTTCTTTCTCTAGAAAATCATATTTTAGCCGTACACCGGCAGGTGGATACGAAGAATTGCGGAACATGTGGAAGCAGCATCTTTGTCCAAAAGTTTTCGCACACCCTGTCAAGTGCCACAGTATACTGCAAATTTAAATCGCCATTGGAAGAAAAGCGCGCCAACGGATATTGTCTAATTTGACAACTACCAAATATGCTGCGCCATTTGGGGCGTCTCTGTCGATCGCGTGAAGTGGATTCCAAGTGTGTTCCATATTTTACTATTGTTTTATTATCTGTTTTTGCTACAATGCGCATCGTTGGGGTAAGCTTTAATCGAAACTGTTCTCAAAAGTTGGATGCTCACTCATGCGGTTCCATGATTCACCACAGATATCGTTTTTTTCCGGAGACGGGAACGACTGCACGATTTTACTGCGCAATCCGGCGAGTGTGTTCGGTCCAACTGTTCGAAATGCTTTGGCATGGTTTTTCCATCATGGGGCTGCGGAGCTTCAGGATGCCCCTGTTGTTCCTCGTTTTTCGATCCGCATCGAAACAGACTGCGATCCTTTCCGTGTTGAACGCGTTCAAAAAGTGCCTCGATTCGACGGAAAAGGGCTGACGCTTGAGCGTCAATTTGGAGCACCATCTAACATTCATGTGGATTACGCCTTCAATGTTCCGGTGGATCAATTTATTACGATCTGTCCGGGTCTCTACTACGCCGCCGCGAATGATGGCCACCTGAATGTACTGCTGCGGCCACAACGCTTCTTCCAGCTCGTTGGCAACCCCGATCAACTGTGGCAGGTTATGTTCGATTGCATGGGTTGCAATGCTTTCAGCGAGTTGCGCGATAGCGACGCCGTGTTTAAGCGAATCGCGCGAAATAAGGTTTTAACAGTGCGCGCTCACAACTATTTGATATTGATGGAAGAGCTACAGGACCGTTTGACCGGCTCGGCCATGCGGAAGGAATTGGATAAGCATCTTCACAAAATTAAAAATAAAGTTCATGCACTGGAAGCCGCCCAAATCGCGTGCGAAATTGATCGCTCAAAAGCAATGCTGGAGGAAATCTCGCACAGCAAAGCGCAACTGTGCCAGTCCAGACAACGGTGTGAACAGCAAGTGGATTTTGCGTCGATTAACGACATAGGAACCGAGTTGATCGAATTGATAAAAAATGATCTCCTGTGTGTGCTGAATGTTTGCGCTGAGAACCTACAATGTGCCCAGGAAGGAATGGACATGTTGTCCACCAACGAGACCGTCCAGCAGAATGTGCTAGGGATGATGTCCGACATCCACAAAGCAGTCAAAAATATGACAAATATGGAGGCGACTTCGTATGAAATGGAAAAGACATCCTGTGCCATTGAAAACAACCTATCACTGAAGTTGTTGCAAGCGACCAACGGGAGCTCCTGCGTAAACGATTTCGTCGCGTAAGTAAATAAACGTTATTATACAGGGAACTCAAATTTGTAGTAAACCTAGGGTGTACCTCGTTTCTTGCAGAGAGCTTTTAGACAACAAAAAGAATTTAATACAGAACATGCGTTCCGCAACGTTGACTTGGAAGGCAAAAAAGACCGAAGTTGCTACAGCGCTGAGACAATTGGATCAATTCAAGCAACTACTGTTAAACAGCAACTCTTCAGCGAGCAGATTCTCCGTATTGGAAGCCATTCTTAACCGTATGCATGAAAACCTGGCCAGCCACTGCGAAGCATCCGTCGAGACAGGCAAACTTGAAGGCGTTGTTCTCAATTGCGAAAGGAACGCCTGGTTGAAGCATCTGGATATTTCTTCACTTCCGTACGAAGAGCTTCGGTGCATTGCCGCGGTTCGAGCCGCAGTGGCAGAGTCTGGTACGAATGTACAGGAAGACTTCCAGGGATTTCTTTACGAGTGGGCCGTAAACCATGGTTCCCAGCTGGAATGGACGGAAAACGTGTCTTTCGTAGCAATTTTTCAAACATCAGCTATAGCAGCTGTAGTTGAAAAAGTAGTGAAAGAGCGAAACGTGCGAAACTTCCAGTACATTATTGTTCAAAACATCAACGAAATGACATCGACTATACAGCGTTTGGTCGAGGCGCCGATTAGGCGTTCCGATCTCCATAGACAGCACGGAAACATGTTGGAGGAGGTAAATGAAGTGGTCGAATGTCTGGTCGTGATGTTTCAAGCCAAAGGCAAAATCAAAACCCTACGGGCATCACTGCATCGTTTAATGACGAACTTCGAAAGCTCGTTAGAGGAACTGAACAACTGGTGCAGGAATCATGAGAAGCATTTAATGAGGTAAGTTTTTCACTTTACTGTGGATAGTTTTATGTAGAACAAGAGGATTTCATTGTTCAGTGCTGCGCACCTCAGGAAGAGTTATTGAGAGGAAGGTTACAAAACTCAATTTTCATGGTTTTCTATCATTTTTAGTGTGACTCGTCGCACGATTGGCAAAAAAGGTTTACCATTTAAAAGCTAATCTTGTCTTGCTTAATGTGTGGAGTGGATGTTTATTGTGTAACTGGGGGGCTACATGAGGTGTTCCGTAATGATTTTGACATTAACGATTGATGCCAAACTGTTTACGCCTCGGCCAAAACATATACGTTTTGACAGCGCCGCAGCAGTTTGGCATTAATCATTAATGTCAAAATCATTACGTTACGCTTGATGTAGCCCCGCAGTAAGAGCTTCAAAGTAACACGTAGAACTCAAAACGTGCGTGAACTCGAGGTGAAGTTAAGTCCTCGATAGTATAGTGGTCAGTATCCCCGCCTGTCACGCGGGAGACCGGGGTTCGATTCCCCGTCGGGGAGAGCTCAAAAGCTCTTTTTTGTTACACAAATCAATTGTTCATTGTTTTGTGCAGTATAATAGTAATGCAGCGGTCTTGGCCTTGACCAAGATTCCGCTCGCCAACGAGAGCCGTTGTCATTCGCCGTCGATGCAATCCGGCCATCTCAAACCGGACCTACTACGTCACATCTGTCTCGCCGGTAGGCCTAACAATCGAATTTCTTTATTTGTATTCCTCTCTGATCGGAAACATAAATCAATTTCTGTAATCCATTGCAAACGATATTAAGCAGAAGCATTATTAGAACAAGAGTTAAACGTATCCAATATTTTGTATTCTTTGGAGTACAGCTTATTCTAAAGCCAGCTGCATTGTTATAATGCACCAGACGCCGTTCAAACAAGTCCTCGATAGTATAGTGGTCAGTATCCCCGCCTGTCACGCGGGAGACCGGGGTTCGATTCCCCGTCGGGGAGGAAGACTTTTTTTTTCTTTTTATATTTTTCTTTTACTGTTTCTTTATTTATTCCGTTTCAATTTTTGCACTTGTAGCTTCGCACCCGAGCAGTATAACTTTCGCGCCCTTCCGTTCGCCTTGGAACAAGTCAACATCGCAACCGAACGACGGTCTCAGTTGCAGGCGCGTATCGACTCAATGACCGCACTGATTGAACACATCGGGCGTGGGTCGCTGCTGCCAACGGTGCAACTCCAGGCGGAAGGCGAGCAGTTGCACCTAACGATGGCCAGCGTTCGCACAAGGTCCGCTGCAAAGTGGCAACAGTACTGTGACGATCTGGCCCAGTTGACCGAATCTTGCAGGGGCCTCGAATTCACACTGAACCCTTTCCACCAGCATCTTCCGTCGCAAATGTTCCTACCACCAAACACGTACCGCATGCTGATCGATCACTGGACAGCATGTACCGCAACCATCAACCGAGCAGTGTCCGGTCTTGAAATGGTCACCAGCAACATTACTTCGCTGTCCACGGACGAGCTGGACGTGTACACCGACCGGCTGTTCGCTCTCGAATTGCAGGAGATGTCCATCTCGACCCGAATCACGAACCTGCAGCGCAACCTGGAAGAGTACGAGCGTGAGCACCCGTCCGTTGCGCGCGGTGCCGTTAGCGGTAGATCCCAAGAAGCAATGGCAAGTGAGACGGCACTGCTGCTGCAATCTATCACTGCCCTTCAACGCGAGTTACCAGAGCATCACCTTGCGCTGAAACGCGCCGAAACGACACGCCTGCAGCACGAAATCCAGTCACTACAGCAGCTGGAGCGGGACTCATTCCGGGAACTGTACCTAAACAATCTGATCTTGCCCACCATCGACACCCTGCACGTGCAACTGTTACGCAAAATGACCCAGCTCGTGACCGCTGTGTCCAAGGATCAGTCCGATCTCCTAGGGGGTACAGTCGAACTGTCCTTCTACTACCGAGACAGTGCTGGTCAAGAGCGCGACCTGAACAGAAGATCGCTAGGCAGGGTGAGTATCTAGTACAACGCTCGAGTTTAAGGTATCAGTTCTGCTTTTATTGGCATTTTAAACTTAATGCTACTTCTACTGGACTGAATCGCCGGTGTCGATCCGCCGTCGACTGACACCTCCCGGAGGGTAAACGGATGTTAAATGCATCGACCGTGACTCCGCCGACCCCATTATTATTACTTCTTATGCAACCAAACCCCCAAAATCGGATCGGCCGCTCGGAATGAATCGCTTTCGTTGTGCCAAACTTTGGGCTGAATTTGCTCTCCCCATTGCTTCCGTTGTGTGACCGCGGACTGGCGCGGGTTTGGCAGTGCTCGCCGCTCCCGTCTTCTTACAGCTCATCCTTCTCGTCCAGATCGACGTCGGACAGATCGATCTCCTCCTCCACCGGCAGCTGACCATCCTTGCCGTCCCACGGGTCGACAGTGTGGATCTTCGGTAGCTCGGCGCCCTTGACCGGAGCGGTGTGGCCACGGCCATACGACAGGTCGCGCAAAAACTCGTTGATGCCGTCCTCGGAGAACGAACCGCGCAGCAGGGAGTACTTCATCTTCTTCAGATTAACGACGGCCATCGCCGGGTAGCCGAAGCCTCCGATGTCGAGTGTGCCCTCCAGTTCCAGCTGGGCACCGCCCTCCGTCCACAGCCAGCCCCACAGCTTCTTCTTGTACTTCTCGCCCATCGCCCGCAGTATGCCGAGGTACCGGTTGCGGCACGCCGCGTCACAGTCGAGAATGTGCGGCAACACGGACACGACGCACAGCGGCTTACCCTCGCACGCATCGCGGGCCACCTTTTCCGATGTGAGCTGCACCAGTTCCGGCGCCGGGATATTGTCGCTGTACTTTTCGAGCGCCCAGTTGACGATGTCGGACGACGTGCGACCCCCGTCGTAGTCTTCGGCCGAATTGCGATCCTTGACACCGCCCGGGAAGTACTTGATCGTCGGGTAGCCCTGCACTCCGAACTGGGACGCCTTCACCTGGTGTACGGTGGCATCGAGCGCACCGAGTTTCACCTTGCCCTTTAGGTCGCTTGCGGCCTTCGCCCAGTGCGGGGCAAGGTTCTTGCAGTGTCCACACCACGGCGCAAAGAACTCCACCAACCACGTATCCTCGCTCTGCAGCACCAGCTTATCGAAGTTGGCATCGGTCAGCTCGATCACGTCGTCACTGGAACCACCAGCGCCATTGTTGCTGCTGCTGCTGCCACCACCATCGCTGCCGCTTCCTCCGCCCAGCACGTTCTTAATCTTCTTCTTGGCCTCGGCCAGGGCCGACTCCGCGATGTCTTTCGCCGTCCGCTGGCCGTTGTAGTCGACCGGCGAGCGTTTGTTCTGGCCGAAAATCTTGATGGACGGGTAGCCCCGCACACCGTGCTGACTGCACAGCGACTGCTCCGTCTCGCAGTTCACGCCGCCCACCTGGATGACACCCTTCAGTGCGGTGGCCGCCTTACGGTACTCCGGCACCAGATTGCGGCAGTGGCCACAGAACGGGGCGTAAAACTCCACCACCCAAACGTGGTCGCTCTTGAGGACGTTCTTTTCGAAGTTGGCCGCCGTCAGTTCAACGACATCGTCCGTCGATGAGTACAGTGCCAATGCGCCGCTAGTGGCACACAGCACCGCCAGCACAAGGGCCCGAACAATCATTTCCACTGCGTCCGATGCACTTCCGCTGATGATAAATCCGCGAGCGGACCACGTATGCGCTTTGCACTGCTCGAGCACCAAAGTTGGCTGCGTTTCGTGTAGCGACCGACGGCGCTTCTCAATGGAGACTAAATCGCAGCAAACAGTCGCACGGGATCTTTACGTCTGCGAATATTACACCACGGAAGCAATTTAGGAAGGGACGAATCTTATCGTAAACAACAAACCGATGGCGAGACGTGTATTTCTACGTACCGGCAAGCCGCCGTGGATGATGTCGTTCGGAATAGGAGGCTGATTTGGTCGCACGCTATTGGCTCTTTGCGTCCGTCCCGATGAACATGTTCATTTTTAACAGCAAATGACATCTCCCCGATTGAAAGTTCCAATCGCATCGCAGCAACACGCTCACAAAAGCGTTCGCGATGACGTTTTCAACCCCTTTCTTACAAAACCCGTTAGAGGGAGCCTTTGGGCACAAAAGAGAACGTTTTAACTGCCCCCTTGCGTAACGTTTGCTGAAAGACTTATCTTAAAACTCTTTCCCCACAGAATTCCTTCACCAAACGCAACATTACCGGCGTCAACATTCAGATCGTGGACGAGCAAAGGCAACCAGTCGAGGCGGTGGCCGACGGACAATTGCAGCTGGCGTACTTTCTGACGTACGTTAGCTTTCTCTACGTCGACGGCTGCCGACTGCTCATCATGGACGATACGTTTAAGGTGAATTCAGTTGGCCCCAATTGTTGAGCGCGCTTGTAACCGTACACTCAAACCTTCTTTTCCCGTAGAACCTGTTCGGAGGAATCGCTCGTATGCTGCCGGTACTGGAGACCCACTTCCCCCTGATGCAGTTCATCCGTGTTCGGGGCATCAGCGATGGCTGTTAGACGTTCCGCAGTGGCCAATCATTGCTTCTTTTTCACGATTTTTTATTCATTCACTTGATTTTTGGAATATTTTTTAGCATTAGAGGTAGTCTTACAGTTAAACGATGCTACAACCTATCACCTGTTAGCAAAATATCGAACTTCCCGGCGAACTGAAATATACACGCCTACGCGTCCCGCTTTTTGCGGTACAGTGAGGGTTTGTCGAACACTTGCTTCATGCCGCCGGCCCGATCCGACAGGAACATGGTGTTGTTGGTCGTGTCGGCGGCGACCCAGGGCGAGTCGAACTTGGTCGTGTCCTGGTCGACCAGATGCGTGTACTTGGTGCGCCCGCAGCGGCCAAAGTTCTTCACCTGCATCACCTTCGGCAGGATCGTCTTGTCGAAGTGGTCCTCCAGCGTGGGCGCCGAGAAGTCCTGCTTGTACACGTCGTCCTCCTGGTCGAGGTAGAACGCGCCGCGGTGGTAGTACTTCTGCAGGAACTTGTACTTGCCCTTCGCGTTCTTGTTGGTGATCTGTTTCGGGTTGTTGCGCTGCTCCTGGCGCCGTTCCTCCTCCGTCAGGTTGCGCAACCGATCGACTTCCTGCTTCTCCTTGTCGGCTCTGTGCGTGGAAGAAAAATGAAATGGTAAACGGTTAGCGGCCGCGTCAAGAGCTTCGAGCGGGCTGGCCCACTTACTGTTCCTTCTCTTCCCGGTCCCGCTTGATGCGCTTCAGTTCCCGCAGTTTCCACGCTTCGTACTCGACCTCGTCGTTCTCGTCGTCCGTGTTCACGTCGTTGAGCGACGGTTCGTTCTCTACCTTGGCCTTTTCCAGTTCCTTCTTGATCGTGTCCTCCACCAGCCGTAACGTCTGCTTCCGGCGTTCCTTGGCCGCCTTCTTCGACTCGTACTCCAGCTGCTTCTGGCGATTGGCTTCCCGTTCCTTCTCTATGACGGTGGTGCGGTCCTTCTTTCGCACGAACAGTGGCTTCAGCCGGGGTTCGTTCTCTTCGTCACTTTCCGTTTCCTCCTCGTATTCGGAACTTTCCGACTCTTCCGAGTCGGTCAGACCCTCCTCTTCCTGCTTTTGCAGCAGCTCCTCCTCTTCGCGCTGCTTCTGTTGGAGCATTTTCGCCTTCAGCATGTTGCGCCGCCGCTCGATCTCCGAATCGCTCAGTTCGGCCTCCGACTCTGACTCGGAACCCAACGAGATGCGTCTGCCGCGGGCAATCCGCTCATTGTCCTGCTCGTTACCACTCTCGACCATTCGATCATCGTCGTCGTCGTCGTCGTCACGGTCGTTACCCTCGCCTTCGGACTGCACCAGCTCCGGCTCGTGAATGACCCGGTGACGCTCACGGCGCTCCTGATCAAGTTCCTCTTGGTTCTCGGCCCGTATAGCTTGCAACCGTCGAATACGCGGATCGTCAACATCATCCGGCAGGTCATTGTTATCACTACAAACAGAAGGAAGGAACATCAGGCTTCAAACGCAAACATGATCCGCCGGCAACATCCCACCACTTACGAATCTTCCCGCTGCTGGTGCTCTTCGTTCGTCCGGCGCGCTTCCATAAAGTCATCATCATCCGATTCCTCGTCGCTGCTCGCGTACTGGGCGTACTCGGGTCGCTTGCCGGATACGTAGCGATGCACTTTCACCTTTTGCATCGATATTTCTCCTAGCGTGGGGAAGCGCGTTAGGCGGATTAGCACGGGCACCCGTTCAGGGCCACACAATGGACCCGCCTGTCTTACCTTTTGTGTTTTTGACCGGAATAGCACCGGCGGTACTCTGAATACCGTACTGCGTTGTTGGAGGACTCATTTTGTCGCTTTTCTGCTAAGTAACGCACGATAAAGTTCACCGTACGATGAGAAAAAAGTGCGCGAGAGTCGATTAGGCCGAAGAACATAAACAAACAGCGAATAGACCAGACACAAAACATTTGACAGCTGCTGCGAATGCGAGGTTGCTAGAAGCGAAGGCAGCCAATCTACAGGGTGTGTGCAAGGTATGCTGCATATCGTACATCGAATATTATAACACTTTGGAAACTCCTGACTGCCAGGAAACTTTGTTAACGCACCCATACAAAATAAGGAAACAAAATAAAGTAAACGATACAATTTAATTTGTCGTACATTTCGTTTTATTTGCGATATTTGTTACGCATTCGAACCAGCTTCTGATCCACCCTGTAACGTCATCAACACAACGGTTTGTTTACCTGCAACATGCGACCCTGTTCCAATTTGGAGATTTTGTGACGCGTTCAAATCGTTAAAATTTTAGGTGAAAATTCGATTTTGGAAGATTTCGGGCGTAAGCGACGAAAACTACCAGGATCGCATGATCCATCAGGAGTCAAATCATTTACGATGAAATTTGGCACTCCGTGAAATATTTCTTTCTAATTTTGAAAATGTCGGCGCACCAGAGCGGTCGGTTCCCGAACTAGCGGACCAGTTTGTGCTACCCGCAAATAGCGAGATGGCTCATGCTCCCCTAGTAATATATGCGGTTTTCGGAGGAACACAAAACATGTTGAGCGTGCGTGGTTCGTGGTGGACTTGAATTACTAAAATGACGAACTTCAGCGAGCGGATCTGTTGCACGGTACTAAATCTTAGTGACAGTATAATACATTTCAGTACCATTGCTTTAAATATTAAATCACATGCACGTTGTTTTGCAGCTAGAAACGGAGCACGGGGCCAATTCAACACAATGAGAACTACAATGCTGTGATTTAACTCGGTTTCGCTATTTCGTCTTTATTTTGTCTCCAATACAATAACGATTGTTTGCCCCCAGTGGCCAGGGGCTTACGCACGAACACGGGCGCACATACACAAGCATGCAAGAAGCCCAAGCAGACGCACTATGCAACGCGTGTGCTGCTGCCTCTCGTCGATATGTGATGCGGATTGATTGTAACAACGGCCTACACAGCAGAATTCGCGCGCTCTAGGATTATGTTCGTGGACCATTATGAATATGTGCATATTTCGTTCGATCTAATCCCTAATCTGTTTGCGCCTGTTTTTCTTTCTTTCTAATTTTGTACAACAACCGCGACCTGGCCCGCGAGTTCTCGGTCGGCAAATGCGCGGCTTCGGCTCGCGTGTTAGTGAAAATATCTCTGAACTACGGATGAACCGCTTACGCACTTTCCTTGTTTCAAATATCTACCATCTTTTGAACGATATAAGAATTCTTTTTTAATATTATTTCTCTTGTCTCGATTTGCCGATCTGCTGCCTATTGTTTTGTGCCGGGTTAATAATACTATATGTACAAGGTTCGAACGTTTCCACTTCCCTTTTCCCGGGGTCAATTTGTACCGGGGAAAAATTCGATCGTCCGAAGCGCACCGCTGTTTCCAACGGTTCCAATCAATCGAGTCTTACGACGGATATTCGAGCACAGTGTTGCTGTCTCCTGCTAACCGAATACCTTCTACTCTGCAGTGGCTACACAACATTGTAACACAGAATTAGGGAGGAAAATAGTTTGAATTCCTCTGGTTTTTAAATAAATAATTTACAAACATTCGTGTTCGCGCATGTTAATCATAGCAACCTTCTCCTGCGTCGCTCTCTCTCTCTCTTACATTCTCTTGTTTCCATATACGCTCTCGCCTTCCCCGTCGCTCTCTCTCTCTACTAGTCCTATAAACTATCGTTAATCAGTGCGATTGGATCATCAGTCAGTAAGTAGAAGAAAGAAGGAAAAATCAAAGTTAGCCTTGCGCGGGAAGCCGTCCCAGGGCGTCTGCTTTTTCGCAGACCCTCAAGTTCCGTCCCTAGCGCAGTCGTAAGTGAAGCGGGTGTTTCCCCGGTTCACCCGGAGCCGGGGGCTCGTCCCCGTGTTCTCGCTGTCTTTTAAAATTCTATTCCACTATTTACACCCTTTCTCTCTCTCTCTCTTTCTCTCTCTCTATTTCTCTCTTTGTCGCTGTGCCAATCGACGGATCGGATGGAATTATAACACAACTCAACTATATCACTCTAACGCACGAAACCTAGAAATTAAGTACAACCGGAGAGCGTGTCCTGCTAGGCACCCACCAAGATCACCCCGCCGCCATCCGACCTTCCCCTCGGACGATCAGAAAGTCACGCCAGCCGCCACGCGACCACATCGTGCACGATCGCGAGCAGCAGCTCGAGGGGCGACGCCGGCACTCAGGAGATGAGCCGGTAGCCGTTGGCCCGCTCGTAAAGGGCCTGCTTCCGGGAGTGGTGCTCCCGTTCGTGCCGCGTCCGGTGCTCCCCACCGAGGGCAGGTAACATCGATTGCTGCTGCTGCTGCTGCTGGTGGTGGTAAGCCTTCCGATGGCGGTTCCGACGCACGAGATACATCCGGAAGAAGCGGCGCTTCCGTTTCCGGCTCGACGACGAAGTCGACGGTATCCCATTCGATCGGCATTCTTCCTCCGCCGGCGGCGAGGCAGGAGCGGGGAAGGCGGAGCAGGGCGAAGCACAGGTAGGGCAGGGTTCGTCCTCGTCCGGCCACCGCCAGGGCGGCCGGCCGGTGACGGGAGGTCATTCTCATACCTCAATACTGTTCAGGCTGCCCGAGGACATGTTCTCGGCCCGGCCCAACCGGGCGGCGGCCGCACCCCGCTTCACGCCGGCGGCGGCCCTCATCGGCATCGGGGACCGGGCCACTCCTCCCCCCGGGCCCTGTTGCTGTTGCAGTAGCTCCGAACTGGGGCCACGCCCGATCCGGGGGCTCCCCGGGACGGATCCGGAACCGCGCCGTGCCCGGCGGATGGAGGAGTTGCGTGCCGGGGCCCCGCTGGTGGGGCCCTCCGGCTCCCCGAGCATCATCTTCTGGTCGTACATCGTGGCCACCGTCCCGTTCGCCACCGTCCGGACGCCCCGCTCGAGTGTGCGGCGGTGCGGCAGCGACATCAGCATCAAGTGTTCCGGCGGATGTGGCTGAGCGAGCACCATCGGAACGCCGCAACTGTTCATCGCCGCCGTCGCTGCGGCCGTCGTCGGGACCGCAGCCGTCGTCGGTGGTGGCGGATGCAGTGGCAACGGTAACGGTAACGACGAGGCCGGAATGTGATGATGGTGGTGATGGTGGTGGTGCTGTTGGTTGAGGGAAATCGGTGGTTGGTGGTTGTTGTTATTAGTGACGGCCGCTTGGACCACCAGATTGCCGTCGGCGGCGGCGGCGCCGTCGTCGTCGTTGTTGTCAGCGTCGTCGTGCCCGTCGACGGTTGCTTCGACGATTGGGCCGCCATCGGCGTGCTCCGGTTCTGCTTCCGGTTCGGCTGGCGCAGGCGGTGATGGCTGCGGCGAGCTGGCGACGGCGGCGGCGGCAGCCTTCTTGCGCCGCCACCCACCGGCCCCACCGGGAAGGGAGGCGCCGCGGTCGTGGTCGGCCTCGACCAGTGTGTTGGGCAGAAAGCGCAGCTCCATCACGGTGCGATTCTAGAACAGTCACGCTGATTTCTAAGCTAGAATAAAACGTCTTCGCAAACCGATCTACGCAGCAAGAACGGGGAGATGGTGGCTACGGGTATGGTGGTGGTGGTGGTGGTTGGGTGGCCAGAGGGGGATCGGGGATCGGTGATGGAGACGGTACGACCCGGGTGATCGTCCGGTCTCGGAACCCTAACCGAGTGGACAGGACATGGCGCGCGTGCGCGCGCACGAAGGAAGGCGAGTGATAGAACGTGAAAAAGATTTAGAAAAGGTATAGACAGGGACTCGCGATCGCGATCAGAAACGTGTGTCCTTACGGTGATCACCGATCACTGTCTTCGGCCATATTGCTACCGAAACGGAAGCCGGATCGGAGCGCAAAAGAATGAAACAGAAAAGCAACGATGGTGAAGAAGAGAGAAAAAGTAGAAACCAGTGGCAACAATGAGTAGAAAAATAGAGAAAGAGAGAGAGAGAGAGAGAGAGAGAGAGAGAGAGAAGAGAGAGAGAGAGAGAGAGAGAAAAAAATAGTTTCGGTACGTGTGATCGGGTTTCGGAATCGGTGGCGGACACAACCGGCAGCGGGGCGGGTCAGCAGAGATCGAGGGTAGGCGGGAGGGTGGTTAACAACTTCGATGGCCACCGATCGCCGAAGAACGGGGCGGAAGAGAGATCATGTTGTGGAAAGCTGTAGCGCGGGTGTTTAGGTGGAGGTGATTTTTAATGCTGGATGATGATGTGGTTCCTGGCGGAATTTCCGGGATGGTTAGGGGGAGGATCGGGAAACAGGGACACAGAAAGGAAGAAGTAAGCATAGTCTGAGGCCTAAACCCTCACGGCGATCGTAGCGACGGGCGACGGGTGGTGACAACAACGACGGCGGCGGCGGTGGCGGCCTCTACGGTGACACGGTTTTTTGGTGGGTTCTGAAATTTTGACTCTCGTTTTTCGTTTCGTTTTGTTTAATTGTTTGTTTGTGGATTGTAGTTTGTTTGGGCATTCTAAATCGGTCACTATCGGATAAAGCGGAAAGAAGATAGCTACGCTAGTGAGTGAGCTGTGTGCTCGAATGGACACACAACTCGCTTCGGTGTCAAAACACTAGATACGGTACACGGAAGGTGGGATCGATCGACCGAACAGCGATCGACTAGAGCGCATGCATGCGGTTTGCGTTGAAACTATATTGCGAAAATTATTACACCAAAATCGAACAAAGTAAGAGAAAGAACAACTAGAACAACGAAACTCTCGAGTAAAAAGAGGGCAGAACAAAGTTAAAAGCTTTCCAGCAGTGAAACAAATGTAAACAGCCTAACAACAGCTCAGTGAACTAAAACATGTCGCCAAAAGTGGATGTAATGAATAGAAATTATTAACCGAAAGTAACACAAAGCAGCAAACCAGTTAAGCGACATCGTTTGATCGGAAGCTAACAAGAAACGACCAAGAAAAAGAACGAGTAACAAACAATCTGACAAAACAAACAAAATAACTTTTTCCATTTTTCTGTGCCAAAACAGGAGGTGTAAAACAGAGCATGTGAAGCCAAAACGGGTGTGTCTGTGTGTGTGAGTGTGTGCGGCCCTCCAGCGGCCCCCGGCAACCGATCACCGATCGCTTGTCCGTGAAGGAGTCGGCACCAGTCGGAGCAGTGAGTCACAGTGTGTGAGGCGGCAGCGTACAGAGGGACAAGGACACCGGCTCATGGCGGTGTGTCGGGGTCGCATGGAGCATGCACTACGGGTGAGCTACGGGTGAGCTGGTTGTTAGCTGGGGTGCGTTACTAGAGGGTCCACTACTAGGCGCGGAAGGTCCGGGTTAGTTAAAAGGCATAACACTAACGGGGCGTGGGGGACGAGGGCGCACTAGCGGGTTAGACGGGGGCCAGCGCTACTGTTGCGGCTAATGGCAAACGGCGGCCGTTACCTTGTCGCCGTCCTGGGCCAGCGGATTGGGCGTGATGTTCATGCGACCGTTCATGCCGTTGGCGCGCGTTTTGTGATGGACCCGAGCGCCCCCGTTGCTGACCGGGCCCGCGAACCCGTTCTGATCGACCGGGATGTGCACCTTGGCGTCGGTTTCATCTAAAAATGGAACGGGAGCGTTAGCGAGGTGCGGGTTGATCCGAAAGCGAACCACATACCTGATCCGTGGCCACGTTTCTTCCGTCGGCCAATGCAACAGCACAGCAGCAGCACGATCAGGCCGGTGACGAACAGTAGAGAGGCGACGACGAGCACGTAGTTGGGCACTTCCTGCCGACCGTCGGCACCCTCGGATGCGGCGATGACCGTCGGCACGGTCGGTGGCGGTGTAGGGGGCTTCAGGGTGCGGCCCGTCAGGATAGCACTGAAATCGGAGGCCGCTGCGGCGGTGAACGATTGCAGCTTGAACTCGTACGCCGTGCCCGGCTCGAGGTGGTCGATCTTGAAGTGGCGCGCGGTGCTACTGTCAACCGTGGCCTTCGAGTACTCGCCGGCCGTCGTAGCGGCCCGATAGTACGCGTAGAAGCCGTCGATTGGGTGGGGCAGGTGTAGCGGGAACTGCCAGTGCAGGATGACCGCTTGCTGCGAGACGGGCTCGATGCGGGTCAGCGTGGGGGCCAGTAGGTGGTTCTTGGTCAGGCCGAGCTGCGAGCCCCGCTGCAGGTGGAACTTGCCCGATGCGGCCCCCTCCTTGTTGTCGTTGTTGGAGTACACTGCGACGATGCGGAACCGGTACAGGTGGTCCGACTTCAGGTTGTTCACCTCGTACGAGCGCGTGTACGGCGGAATGTCCTCGTTCTCCGTCATCCACTGGGTGCGGGCCACGTTCTTCGACGGATCACCCAGCATCCGGTACTGCACCTTGAAGAACTGGATCGGCAGCCCATCGCTGGACGGTACGGACCAGCGCACCATCACCGACTCGTCCGAGAGGCGCGTGATGTTCGGCCGGGACGGCGGTATCATCACCACTGTTTGGGTTTGGGAGTACCAAAAGGATTTAGAACCGTTAGTGATGCACACTTGAATAAGCTGTTCTTCACAACTCTCAGGTCTAAAATGAAAACTGAAGAAAATTGTTACAAAATCGCATCTAATGCTTGTCGAAGCGTACGTTGATCATGATTTGGGAAAATCGCAGTGCTTTGAGCGGTTCAAAAAAATTAAAGATGGTGACTTCACAAACAAAGAGCATCGGAAGACTCGAAAAAAGTTCGAGGACGCTGAACTACAAGAAAAAATCTCCTTTCACAGGTTTGGACCTGGTACACTAAACTCATTTTTAGCACTCGTACTTTGAGGTTTTGCTCCTTTCAGAACTTTTAGTACTACAAACGCTAAACCATCGCAGTGGGCTGGGCAAAGCCAAACCTCAAATGAGGGTAGCACCCTCTGTTCAGTGCAGAGTTTTTGCATGTAAGTAACCAACAATACGGTGCCTGGAGTAACGTGCCGTATTATATTACAAAATTGATTCCCTGCCCCATTTTTAGAGCCGATTCAACATGTCCAAATCGAAGAAGCCAAAAGGAGCAAAGACGAAAAAGAAAGCCCGGATCGACCCGAACGCCGTGTACTGCGATGACGAGCACTTCGACGAAACGCTCGCCATCGTACGCATCGAGCACTGTCTGCACTGTCCCATCTACCAGACGATGGCCGAAAGGGTGTTCGAGTACATCTGCCAGACCATTCCCGACACCAAATTCAAGCTGATCCGCAACGAGTTCGATCAGTTGGAACCGCGCACCGGAAGCTTCGAGATATCGATCGCACGCCACTGCCGGGCCCCGGCCCGCCCAATCTGGAGTGGACTCGACCGTGGTCCACCACGGCGTGAAAAGTTCCCCCCACTCGACCCGCAGCTAACGGCCACGGTACGCACCGAAATGCTGCCTAGTAAACCTTGCGGAGCCGCGTGGCTCTAAGTCCGGTGGCACACTTACGGTGTTTGTGTTTTTTGCCTCCCTTCCGCTTTTGCGAATGCTCTCCGCCCACCTTCGCCCCGGACGGGACGGACCCGAGCGGGCCGGTTCCGAGGCCGCCCGGAATTTGCTTCGGGTTCACCTGCAGCAGATTGCCTTCGCTCGCCTCGCCGACCGCGTTACGGGCGAAACACTGCACGATGCCGGCGTGCCGCTTCTCGACCGACTGGATAACCATCCGGGACCCGTTCGAGCGGATCAGCGCGTCCCACTTGGTGTAGTCCCCGTTGATCATCCAGTAGATTTCGGGCCGGGGTGTTCCGCGCGCCACACACTCCAGCTCCAGGCTGTCGCTCTCGTTCGTCAGTGTCGAGCGGGGTGGCGAGACGATCTTCGGTGGTTCCAGTACCGTCAACCGGACCGCGTGCGTGAGCGCCGGTTCGATGCCATTCTGCAGCCGGCACAGGTACACCCCGTCGTCCTCCGGATGGACGTTCGTCAGCTGCAGCCCGTAGTCCTGGATGCGGGCCCGCGCGTTCAACGGGATTCCGTTCGCTCGGGTCCAGCTCGGCACCGGGACGGGGTTACTGATGCCGGGGCACTCGAGCAGGGCCGTGTCGCCGGGCAGGACGGACACGTTCAGCGGGCGACTGATGGCGCGCGGTTCCGAGCGGGCCACGTAGTCCACCTGGACGGTGGTTTTCTGTGGCAGGATCACCTCGTTGCCGGTGATGGAGTTGAGGGCCGAGCACCAGTACGTGCCGGAGTCCCGTTGCACCAGCGAGGCCAGTATGAGCCGCCTGCCCGGCTGCAGCTGCGTCACGTTCGGGTAGATCGTGATGCCGTCCCTAAAAGCGTGAATCGGATTAGTGACCGGAGCTAAAGTTCATCACACCATCACAGTAACGTACTTGTAGTAGCTCCAGATCGGCGGCGGGTTCGAGACAATTTCGCCACAATCGATGATAATACTGTTGCCGGGGTGCACCTTGAAGTACTGCTGCGGGATCGTCGGCAGCACGCGCCGCATCATCGTCGGCGAGCGCGGATCGTACCGGGTGCCGACCGACATCAGGTCCGCCTGGTCCGCCACCGGTCCGATCGTGGCGAGCGTTAACCGGGCCGGTATCGAAGCGATCGCCGACGCTCCGAACCACGCCACACACTGGTACTCGCCGATCGTCCCGTCGCTGACCGAGACCCGCAGCTTGAAGCGCCCGTCGACGGTGCTGACGTTGTAGCCGGATTGCTAAAAAACAAAAAGCGGAAGAAGGAAGTTTCGTTACTACGGGGCGTACTATGACGGGCCAAGACGGCTCACGTTTTTGCCGATGTACACGTAGTCCTTCCGGTTGCCGGGCGTCCCCTGGGCCCGAAACCGCCACTCGAGCCGCTCGGGCACCAGGTTCAGTTCGCACTCGAACAGCACCTCATCGTCGGCCGGGGCGATCGTCGACTCGGGCGAGCGGACCATATACACCCCGATGCCACTGCTGCTGCCACCGGGCCCTCCAACGTTGTTGGACCTGGACTGCGCAGAGGATCCTCCTCCAGCGTGGTGATGGTGGTGAGGATGCTCGTCACCCGCAGCTCCCTGGTTCCGGGCTTGATGGTGATGCTGCTGCTGTTGCTGAGCGTGATGATGTGTGTGATGGGTCGTGGCGGACGATGACGGTGGGTAGGATTGGGCCGGAGACCCGAGCGTCACCCAGAGTCGATCGCTTAACGCTAGGCAGAGTAGGAACACCACCGACAGACCACCCGACCACCCGTGTGCTATCCGTCGGAAGTGTGGTGCGCTGGAGCGGTGTCGTCGGCCGACCACCGGAGTCCGGATTGTTGTGGCTTCCTCTACCGGTGGCGCCGCCTCCATCGGAGCTATTCGAGACGACGAGTGGTTGGTTGGTGTGGTCGGCATGAGCGATGGGCAGCGATGGCTGGTGACGGTGACACCGTCACCGAAACGATCGTCGTTGGCAGCGGAACACATTTCGAAGTTTTCCTCCCGCACCGGCAGCCTAACACATGTCACCTGGAACGGAAAAACGGGGCGGCAATGTTGAAAGGTTTCATTAGTGGTGCCCTGTGGTTTTGTGAGGTTAAGGGGAAAATCGGGTTCAATCGAGCCACAACCGGAAGAGATCGGAATCGGAGCGGTCAGAGCGCGCCCGGCACAACCCGGGGAGTGGTTGAATGTAACTTCAAACCATGCTTCCGTGTGGCGCCGGCGGCCTGGCAATCGGATACTTCGAAGTTGTAAGTTCGGCATCATATTTCTTCGATTGATCGACGAAAGTCTGCAACGCAGTCACCGTTTGACAGGCCGGAACGCAACTCGAACGAGTTCCTGAGAGTCTTGGTCTGAGGATCACCGCGGCCAAAAGCAATCTCCTAAACAGTAAAACAACATTAAGACACTCTAGGGCTCCGTAAATCCTCCGTAGTTACGACTAAACCATTTCGGGGCCCAAGGGGCCCATGTTTCGAGTCGAGCGCAATCGCGCCAACCATTACGATGCGCTTTAGAGCCACACGCCGGATCGAGGTCCCGGACCCAAACAAGTTTCCCAAACCATTTAGGGTTTATATCATCCTTCTCGTCTAGGTCTGTGCTGTGTGAGGAGGGACTCCATCTTGACGTGAGCTCCACGAGTGATTGATGATGGATTAATCACATCGTCACGGGATTCTTGGGATCCGTAGAGAGTGGACCCTGTTACACTTTATACCAGGCACCGCGCCCGGCGCGCGTGTCGATGGACCTCGATGGACCAGGGTTTTGGGCAATTAATCTTTCCCCCAAATCGGAAAACCTTCTTTATTTGTTTTCGATCGGACCTCAGAAAGGATGATGGGATGCGCGTGGTTAGCGGCGGACCCTGCGGACAGATTCGTGGAATAGAAACTCGGGGAGTAAGCGTGGAGGCCTCTCGCGAGTGAACCCTAAACAAATAGGCCTCCGATAAGCGGTGGTCCGGGTTCCCGGTTAGAGACTATTCCCCGAAAAGTATTGCCCTATCGTCGCTTTAGGCGGGTTCCAAACTCTCGAGTTGATGCAATTTATCTTCCCGGTGCAGTCGCAGACGGGAGAAGATCACCGTAGAAGCATATCGTAAACAGCAGTGGAGCAGCGCGGGGGCTTCCTTCCGGTCCGGGATCGTGAGAATGTAAGCAAATCACCGTACCGCTAGGCAAGTGAGCCAGCACTCATCGCCTGCAGTCTGTTTGTTTTGAATTACCGGCTGCCCCGTGATTAGTCAGCCCTGAAAGTAAACACAGCCCCGGCGCGGGCCGAATGTTTATCACCCGACGACGATGGAGCATTGATTTGATTATACCGAATCTCCCTGGGACGATGATGCAGTCGGCGTAATCGATGGTGATCGATGAGTGATCGATCGACTCGAGTGTCAGGGCGGCGTAAGGAAGCAGCCACCTAGCGGCCGTCGCGCGACGATAATTACCGTTCGCGATTGCGCGAAGATCGATCGAGGAGTATCGAGCACCTTGCGGTGGTTGATTGATGAATTAATGAGCCCTCTGTTAGGCTACAGAACAGGTGATCGAAGTTATAAGGGGGCTATCGACCCACCAGCTAAAGCTTGGGGTAGATTGAAAAGATAAGGCACTGGTTGATAATGGACACCCCCCCCCTGGCAATCAACCTGCTGATGGCAGGTTGCAATCAAAATTCAAATCAAACCTTCCACACACATAATTCGTCTATCAAATTAGCCGATGGCCGATGGAAACTCGAGCCAATCGGAATATAAAACTAAGGACCTACTTCCTGTGACTCGTAGGCCGTCGGTCGAAATGAGAAAGCGAACACCGCATCGCGGAGAAACATAACTTTACGACCCTGTTTTGATAGCCATAAAGCACTGATGCGATCGGGAATTCACGGACGCCCGGTCCGGCCAGCCGACTACCTTCCGATATTGGAGTGGAGATTATTTTAATTTTAGATTAACGACCGGCTTCGTCGACGATACGCCAGACACTCTAGAGCGTCGATGGACCCTTTTCTGGACGAAACCCTTCGCAAAAGCGTGCACACGCGCCCGCGATGACAGTCCGCTGTCAGAGAAGTGTCCGCCGCCATGGCCGACGCGTCACGTAGGAAGTCATAAAATTAGTCCACATTTACGCGCAAAGCCGATGAAGCCGAGATAGGGGTGGTTCCGGAAGGTCGATCGACGTCGGATCGCTGGCCGGCGAGCAGGTGGCAACGCGGACAATCGGAGAGCGATACATAAATTATGCGGCCGGTCGGTCGCCGTTAAAATGTCCGTAAGACGATTGTCGATGCTCGGGCGACATTGGTTCAACAGGTGAACTCTGGCGGGCATGTGGCGAAGCGAAGGCAGGGTCTGTGTCTAGTGTGTTAATATTTTATCGATAGTTCAAACAGTGAACCAGAGACCAGCTTTCGATTTTCCGAGCTACGACAAGGGGGGAAAGGAAGTTCATCGAATTAGTTAGGGAACGTTTAATTATTTTGCTCTCCTTCAACGGATAGCGTCTTGTCTAGGGTCTGTGTTTAGGGAGTTCTTAAGGCGATTTCTCAATAAAATTATAATTTAATCTTAGAACGAGAGTTAGCAGTTTAGCACTGTTCTCCAAATTCCATGACTTGAATGAATCATGTGCTTTGACGGGAAATACTTTTAAAAAAATTATTGGACTTGCCAAAAATTATTGAACCACCCCGGAAAATGCCAGGTACATAATAAACATGAGCTAAAACATTGTCTAAATAACATAGATTAGAAACTGCTCTTAAGTCATCTTTGTTTAGTAAAATTATTTTAAATAATTTTATTAATTGTCAAATTTTATGTAAATAATCTGTTAAATGCTCGCTGTTATCGTCCAAGACATTTAAGACAAAGAAAGCCAAGTTTAAGACAAAGAAATTTAAGACATTTAAGACAAAGACAAAGAAAGACTCATTAACTCGATAATAAAAGTGGCGTGAGAATTCTTCCAGAAAAAATTCAGCTCAACCACTTATTGACCCGGTTCGAGGTTCGAGACCGAGTCTACATGCAACAAGTGGCTCCCAGACCCCATTTCTCAACCCGATGTACTCATGTACGTATTTCCTCTCTTCGCCCAAATCGAGCATCACGACCGAGGTGCGCGAGAGGTTAATACGGGGCTAAAGCTAATGACATAAATCAATCAAACCACTGGCCCTTCTCCAAAGCCAGCCAAAGCTTGTGCGCCAACGCCGATGATGATGAGCATCGACGAGCGATTGCCAATTTCCCAAAACGGAACGGAACGGAACGGGAACCGATCCGCCCGACAGAGCTCGCGCTGGTCGAGGTCGAGGTCGCCCGAGAGCCTAATCAATCTTGATGATGAAAAAGGGTGCGCGCGCGAAGCGAACCGAACCGTATCGAACGCTTAATTACTGCACATTTGAACCTCCTTTAAATTTATCATCCCCCGCCGGGTTCCCGGGAGCCGCGGTCTTCTGAGACCGCTTCATCGCCTTTTGGCCACGCTCCGAAGTGCGACAATTCGAGTTCGTTCCGCGGGCTGGCGTGGTGTGGCCATTCCGGGACAGTCCAGCGTGGCCAGTCGGGCCCAGTCGAAAGAGATCACATTCGATACGAATCATTAGAGAGGGCCGCCCAAACCGGACCTCGGGCAAAGGCGAATGATTCATCTTTCTGCCGCCATCAGCTGGAGTCGGCCGCCTTTCGGACGATGCCGCCATGCCTTTCGGTCTGACCCCGCTCGGCTTCGCTTTCTACCGGGGGCCAGAATTAGTGCAAAAAAGGGGTGTGCGATGAGAAATTGTTACTAACGGTTCCACCTTTTTATGCGCCGCACATAACCTCCTCACGTCTCTCGTTCTGTGGCGGTGGCGGCTTCCTTTTTTGCCCGGCTGGTTGTGCCTCGGTTTGTGCGGCGCAATCATTGTGGTACGGATCGAGGGTCAAGATCCTGTTGAGCGCAAAGATTCCGAGAGGCATTCAGGAGTTCCGCTACCAGACACTGGCAACTCATTCGGTTTTGTTCTGTTCGTTTTTTTTGTCCAGTCTCGGGGGGTTGTAAATTGCGGAAATGATGACAAATCTACTCCGGCTCATGGTGTCTCGTTTGGCCCTGAAGTAACGTTAATGATGTTCGACTAATCGCAGGACGTACCCTTCTCAATGCCGTCACAGCTAGGGTGATGTTACAACATTTTGGAATTTGGGAACCATCTCTTGAACCACGCTTTAAAGTTTACTGCTTAAAGATACAGAGTGTGTTATGTTCCGAAGGTTATCAAATTTCTATCTTGGCCGGTAATTGCTCTAACACATCAGTATTGGAACATTCTTTAAGCGAATCCTTTTCGTTAAAACCTTGGGCCTGAAATTGCAGCGTTGTCGTCCCGTATTCTTAAAAAAGTTGAGGATAGTGCAACAAACTCCATTTAAAGCCGTTGCAATTCCGTTTAGACCATCCGGATCCTTTTACCTATCTCCAGCAGTAAGACAGCAGCGGGACTATTAATCGCATCGTTAAGATTTCATCCAGATTGGAGGTCTTTCAAATCGGTTCCTATGAATGTTTGGCAGACAACAAGTAGCGACGATAGCGGTGGGCTTCAACCCGACTATCGTCTCTCCAAGATCTTCGGGGCGCTTCTCGTCGCGGAACTCGCCCAAATTAATCATCCCGCGCCAAAGCCCCATCTAATCCACTGGCCGTTTTTCAATGTGATTTTGCAGCTCTTCTGACGCCTTCGCCGCGGCCACGAGGCTCGCGAAGAACGTGTTCACCGTGGTGTTGCGGCCGGTTAATACCCGGTCTCTCGTTTTCTCTGTCCTGCTCGTGCGAGTGTCAGTAGTTTAATCAACTGGAGCCACCGGGAAACCGGCAGGCAGGTGATGTCAGGCGCCCCGGGTTACAGCTTCCCAAGAAAGAAAAAAAAGGAACGAAACAAAAAGCAACCAGATCGCCCGACGGCGCTAGATCAGCGTCCTCCCTGTGGGACACACAGATTGGAGTTGATGGACGGAATTCGACGGGGGAAAAAAAAATCGACATTAACCCGAAAGTTAGATTGGACCCCTCTTTCATCCCTCTTATGCTTCCACCCGGGCCGAACAATAATAAAAACATAAACCTCCACCGCGCAGGCCATCCCGCCATCATTAGCAGCAATTCATTGGCATTCTCACGGAATGTTAATTGATTTTGGCTGTTGCTCTTGGCCGAGTCTCTGTTCGCCTGTTGCCTCGGGACTCCCAGGGACCCCTTCTTCGGCCCCCGCCAGGTGGTGGCCGGGGGTTCCCGTCCGACCGTTTGGCGCAGTGGGCTTTCTGCGTTAACATATTCTTCCCACTCCGGCCCGGGAGTCTCGAAAGGGCACAAAAAATCACGGAACAAGGATACGCTCATTGATCTCACCGTTAGAGGGTGAAGCCGTAAAACGAGAGCCTCGATCATGCATCGATGATCAGACTCGCTTTGGAACGCAAGAACGAGAATCGAACACCGGGGCCACGGGAGGAAAAATGAGCCACCTCAAAAAAAGGGGACCAACGAAACGAATAAATATCGATTGGGTGATCGAATGATAAACACAAAAAAACTGAAACGACCTGATCATCAAACGAGCACAAGATGGAACGAGAGCGAACGAGCGAGCGATCATCGATCGTTTAAAGGCGCTGGCAAGAAGCGCACATAAGGCCCAGTGCGGGCTCCAATCAATGTCGACCGCAAAACGATGGAAAACGAAACCCGAGCCTCGGTGGCGATTCCGAAGAGCCCCACAAACGCAGCGGCCAAAATTCGCCACCCGAAACTCCGACCCGGGCATCCTTCGGCAAGTGGCAAGATGTCGCCCCGGACCGCCCCGGGTGCACACCGACGAGATCGTTAGCCGATCGCGGCCAGGAATTCGCATCAACGCCATCAATGGCCGCCATTGGCTCGCGGCTTCCTCGCGTGTGTGACTAATCGGGTGTTTCAGGTGGCCTTTTTTCACTTCGCGCGCCACGATTAGACAGCGCAAGGTGGCCGAAAACCACAAAAAATACACAGCACGGCAACAACACACAAAAAAAAGAAGCAAGGAGTCACACCAAAACAAGCGGATCGATCGGCCGGCAAAGAAGAAGAAGGCCGGCAAACGGTTGGACACTAAAACCACCAAAACACCACGGGTCCACGGGGGTGGTAGAGCACCGTGGCCGGGGAATAATAAATTGATGAAATTTAAATTACAATATTTATTTATGCAAATCGATTGGACCGCCATTTTTTCACCCTTCAACCTGTCCGATCCTGTTCGGGGGGGGGTTCCGCCGCGCGGGGCGGACTTTTGGGGGTGCGTCCACTTTCGGAGAACGCACAACAACCTGTTGCTGGCCCCCGGAATGTTGCTCGGGGAAGTGATGGTCCGGCCCCACTTGAGTCTCCGCCGTCGCCAGAGGTCGCCAGTATTTTACGATCATCCGCCTGGCCCCGCACAGGATGGGGACACGGACAAGAGCCGCCAGCCGCCGCTAAATGACGGGCGAATAATAAAGGAGCGAAGAAATCAAATTAACAACGCGACCAACTTCGGGGCCCGGCGCCGAACGCCCGTCGGAAATGATTGAGAACCTCTCTCTGCTGCTGCTGCTGCTGCTGCCCCGGTCGCAGGTGACGATGGATGGGACCAGGCTAAGGAACTTCGCGAATCGGAACCGACCGATACGGAGAAGGATCCGGGAAAGAAAAAAGCACTCAAACAGGGAGCAGGGAGAGAGCAAGAGAGATGTAAGGCCAAAGACGAGTAAAGTTTTTCGCCGACGACCGACCATTTGTCGGAGCCACAGGATCGGAGCCGAGAGATCCGGCGAAAGTTATGGAGCGCACTCCACCAAGTATGTGTGTTTCGAGAAGCAAAAAAGGACGCGAAAATAATTGGCCCCCCCGAAACCCAGAATTGGCGCGGGGGAAGCAGGCAGGCAGGCGTTCGCCGGCGCCAGGGTGGCCAGCGCTCGCCGTGCGCGCTTGGCAAAGACAAATCGCGAGAAAACTGCGCGAATTTCCAACATTCCACGCGGCCCGCATTTTATTGTCGGGACACATATTTCTCTCGTCTCTCCCCAGTCCGGCGGCCAGCAGCTCCGGGGAATGGGAATCGTTTTACGATCAACGAATGGTGGCACGGTTAAACACGGCTGGGGCGGAATTATGGATCGCCATCGGTGCATTTATCGGATCGGAGCACATGAGAGGTCGCACTGGACCGGGCCCTGGCGGCCACGGCTATTTACCTTTCGAGAATAAAGTGCATTTAATGCTCCGTCTTCCCTTTGGTGTGAGTCCCGCGAGTCGTCATTTGGCCAACACATTATTGATTATTTTTGTCCACTCAACTTCGATAACTTGCATTCCGATCGGGATGGTTTTACTTTGAAACTGCCCAAACGGGAAAAGGGATGTTTGGGCAACAGTGTGCTGCTATCGAAAGATATTTGTGAACCGCGTACGAGAAAGGTTTCAAGTTAATTCCATAAAGTTAATGCCCTTGCCAATGTTGTAGGGTATTTTACTTGAGCTCAGAATAGAACAAAATTGCAATTGATCGAATGCTTACTATACGGCACCCGTGTTGGGAATGGGTCTTAAGCATTGATAGGATTAACGGCTGATAAGATAGCCGTGTAAGCCCGGGATAAGGTGTTTGGACTTCGGAGGAAATGCCACGTCCTTCTTCTAAGTCTAAGCATCTTCCATGATGCTTAAACTTTAGAATATGTTATGTATATTGTTATATGTCGTATGTTATAAGCATAGAGTTAATAAATACGGCCCAGTCCGTTCTTCTAAAAAAAAAAAAAAAGGCTGATAAGATGAAGTTGACGATTTGGATATGGGTTGGATTGGACGGCATTGGTCCATCATGAGATGTTCCCCATCCGGTCTAATGCTCCATTCGGGGCTCTACAGCGAACGATTAAGCAAAAACTACCGGAAACTAGTCCAAGAACTAAATTGGTTTCAAAATGAACCAAAGCAGATTAGACTGGGCGCTTGGGTTTAGTATTTAGTAGAGGCTTGTATGCGAGGAAAAAAAGTTAACAAAAGCAGTTGTCCGGAAGAATCCATGACATTCAAGAAACAACAGTAAAGTTATGCAACTGTCCATAGAACGGCCAACAACGTGTTGGCGTGATTGAAAAAGTTTATTGTAGTGAAGTTTGGATTTGGATGACCGATGAGAAAAGTTATAGAACTATGTTACAAGTTTATAAAAAAGAAACTTTGTAGACATTGTAGACACAAAATTAAATGCACCTAAAATGAGCGTAGCTTTACCAGCAATTAAGGTCTGGTACGTAAAATTCTACGATTTAAATCCTTCAATGATACGCCCTCTAATTGGCCTTAATTGGCATCGCTTAAGAGACCGATTCGTCAAGACATCGAGAGGCAAAACCAGGTGACGGTTGAGGCTCGGCGAGGTAGAGAGCCAACTCACAAAGCCTCAGTCAAAAACACGCTCAGCTCATCAGCCGCAGATCTGCAATGCCGAAGCGCGCCCAACGGCGCGCAATGCGACACCGCGGCCACGCTGTTTCGTGGCTCCGACGAATCGACTCACCGAGAGAGAGGTTAACGTTTTAATTTCTACACGCCCCCCTCGCCGGGTTCCACATAAGAGGACCGGACCGGCCGAAGGGCGGCGGGGACAAACTGGGTGAGATACGTTCCCTTTTTTTCCCTTCGCTCGCCCGTTGAACTCACAAATCAAACAACGGCAGCGTACCGGGCGGCGGCCGGCGTAAGGTGAGTCATGGCGATGTCGCCACCACGTTTTATGCTGCGGCCCATTTTGCACTCCTGTGTTTGCCTTCAGCGCGCTTTGTTGGGTTCTTTGCACCGTCTCCACCGCACGAATCGCTGCAGATAAATCAGGTTCACTCGTCGATGATGGTTGGGAGCGTTGGTTTCGCGTGGACGGCTAACTGGCGAGAGTTGGGCAAACATGGAGCCGCGCAACCGACGACGACAGCGGACCTCCTGGCAGTGTAATGCAAATATCCAACGCTACCGCAGATAGTTGTAAGCCTCCCTCTCTCTCTCTCGTGTGACCGTGGGAGGCTAGATAATGGATTTCACCACACCGAATCCTGGGATCATGCTGGTCGATGCGTGGGGCGGTGACGATGCTGCCCCCCACACGCCCCGACTCCGGCAGCATAACTCGGACACCTCCGGTGCAAAAATGTTCGCGACTTTTATGTTCAGGTGAAAACTGCTGACTCGGTGGCTCGTCTGCGCCAGATTTATGCCTTCGCATGACTTCGCGCGAGCTGCGTGTGTGCATCGGGGTCAGTTGCGGGCATCCGAAACGAGGTGAAGGGCTCGGAGGTCCGCCTCGAGTGGCCCCAAGTGCCACTTCCTGGGGCTGGGCGGGGTGCAGCAGATTGAATTACCGCATCTCTGAGCCCGGTGTCTCCATCGTTAGAGACCACATCCGGCATATGCATACCAAAGTGCTGCCCGCCCCACGGGGATTAGGTGTATGAAGGCCGTGGATGATAGCCCCGTCCGGTGGCCCTGGTGTGCCCCCAAAAGTCGGACCAATTTTCCCATTCATCTTCATTACCAAGATGGCCTCGAAGTGCGCAAAGACACTGGCGAGAACCAGCGAAAGAAGTACGTCGCCCCTCCGGGGACGTCCGAGAGTTGCTTCTTATCAAATTTCATTGGCTCAAGTGTCACCGCAGGGATACCGTCCCGTTGGCCATCAAGGAGCGGAGCAGAAAAATGCTGTGTGTGTCCACAGGATGTGTAGCACAAAATGAATTATCGTTCAGTCACGCGGCCGGGGGGGGATAATATGGCGCGGCGTGGCTTGGCCGTTGCGCTCGGTACTTTCAAATAAATCTTGGCCCTTTCAAATCCTCCACCGCCCGGGAATTCCGGGTCCCGTGGTACACATTCCCACGGACCAGAGTTTATTTTAATTTCGATAGCCCTCTGGCCAGCGACCTCCGGAAGGATCTACTCGCCAAATCTCACAGGACCCGCTCGCGGACCATGCGGCCAACGTTGGCGAAAGTTAACGACGAAAGATTTATCTCGCAATTCTGGCCACCCGTTCTGGCCCCGGTTGGGAGCGCTCTGGGGACGCTTCTTAATTTCGTGATAAATCAAAATAAATTGACAGCCACTCGCCGACGGCGGGAGAGAAGGCTGACGCGCCGCCGCCCGCCTTTTGACGGGTGACGTCTCCGACGGGCTTGAAGGAGTTGAAGGACCACCAGAGTTATTAACGAAATTAAATACAAATTTGGCTCCGATGTGGCTAATAGGGTTCTCAGTGAAAGATGTCCAATGGCTGCTGCCCCCAACAACAGGGTCACCGATTCGAGCGGGGCCGAGTGTCTCAGTGACAAGATCGGATTTCTTTGCCGGGTGCGATAGTCAGTTGGAGTGTTTGGATTAATTCTCGGCCCCTCCCGGCGATTCCTTGACTCTGAAGTAGTGAAGTGGTTGGTGGTGAATGCAAATGGTAACTTGCTACACCACTGGGAAAAAGGAAAGACAGAGACCCGAAGGACCGACCGGAGTCACCTTGAAAGAATGTCAACCGAACGGGGTTCGATCCGGGCGAGGCGTTGCACCGACCGCGGGGGACATTCTCGGGCGGGGGCTATCGCTGCGGTCAGATCAATCCGATACCAATCCCACGACAGAGAGAGAGAGAGAAAGGAATCTCGAGGTACTAAGAGCCGGCGCAAACAATTCGTAGTGATTACTGCAACCGGTTTGCTGGGGCGCCGACGGTCCACTGTCGGGTCGGGTCCAGAACTGGATGTCGTGGTGGATGTCGACGATGAAATCAGAGACGGGCGCTCTGGCGAAAAAAAAACCATCAAATCCTGGCGAAGCGAAAAAAAGGCCCAACAACGTTTCTGCCAAAAAAAAAGAACCGGGTCCACCAACCATAAGGCCGTTTATCATTTCGATCGCTTTCACGGTGCCCACTGCAACCTGTTTGCAACCCGCGAACGCACACAAACGCAAAACCACACGGCAAACAGCGCAACAACGCAACAACGCAAATGCAGCGTGTGTGCGCGACTGCATTTCGCTTTATCGGCGTGATTTATCCGTTCGCAGACCAGCGCGCTGACCTTACCCTGCACCGGGGCCAAAACCCCGACGAGAGCCACACGGATTCGTCCTTCGCCAAGACGAATAGCTTTCAGATGTTGGCAAGCTGATAGGCGGTCGTGCCACGGACAAAGGACACACAACAAACCAAACCGCGGCGCGTTTTAGCCGTGGGAGCGACATTTTTGTAGACGCAACGCTTTTTTCTGTTTCGCATTTTGTTACATTTCGGAGTTTGGATGTCGGACAGCCGGAATCGGGAATCCATTTTGCACATCGGATATTGTTATACATATTAAACATTTTTGACATTTTTAAGAGCTACAGAACGTATTATCATGAAAGTGATCATGAAAGTGCCTTTATTATCATAATAATAATATGAAGACATTCAATGAATGTAAATAGTGAGCAAAATTGCAATGTGAAGGTAAATTTAGAAGCTTTGAGTGAAATGGCAAAGATTTTTCTTAATCAGAGACCTTAATTCTAAAAAGGATATTTAACTGGCCATGCTGCCAATTTCAAGGACCCTTATCGCCGATAAAGTATGAAGTAACGGGAGCTGTCAAATATCGGCCAAAGCCCTTTAAGATTACACAAGAGCTGGCCGGCAAAGCTCACAATCCATATCTGCCTCTCCCATCGCCGACTCATTCAAAAACGAAAAAGGATTGACAACTCTATTATCGCCCACCCCTTTTCGACTGCCAATTGATTGCAAATCGAAGCCCGTCATGCCCGTGTTACACCAAATAATCGCCACCTCAGCCCCACGTGTCAGCGACCGATTGGCAATCGGAAATCGACCCAATCGATTACCGTCAATTTTGATATCAAAAATTGAATTATGAAATGTGCACAGCTGGACGAAACCGCACCCAAACCCCCTGGGGGTCCCTCACCATTTCGCCACCCAAAAGCAGAACGGTCGGAAGGAAGCGCTCGACTTTTCCGCTCGAATCCACAGACGGTTGCAGTTGATTGACAGCTCCGCCCGGCAGTGGGCGGTGGTGGGCCGTAGGGTCTTGGGGCTTGCCTAATGCACGTCTCCGACCAGCGGGCGACCATGCTGGCACGTGTGCATGATGCAAAATGCCACTCGCGACTCTCCCCGGCTGTCTCGGTGAGTCAACTTTTTGCCAATCGAAGACGCACGCGCATGCCATAAGCGATCCCCTAAGTGACACAAGTGTCACCCGACCAATGGACCTTTGCCGAAGCGTAGCTTGTTGAGTGGGGTTTTTAAAAAAGGGCGTCTACTGAAAACGTTTGACCGGCTGTGGCCGGATGTGGTGAGCGAAGTCGTGCCGCGCGCGCGATTTAAAGTCAAGTCCATAGCCTTCAGCTATGTTCCTTGGCGGGCGCGGACGATAAAACCCCATGCACCGCTTTTGATCGATATCGGCGCGTGATGCGCTGCCGGGCGGATCTCGTTGATAAATAGCTCAAATTGCTGCCTCTATTGTGTCGTGTGCCGAGACCACCTCCGGACGCTAGGCAAGATCCCTCCAGAGAATGCCACGACGCTTCGATTAAAACCAACTCCTTCGAAGCCCGGAGATCCACCACCGGCAGTCCGTGTATCGGGCCTAAATAAATAGCACCGCGTAATCAATTTACGCACTGCACTCGATCGCCCAGAACGAGCCCATGTTCGAAGGTCTCCGCGATCGTGCTTATCGCCGCGCAAGATCGCACGCAGACACCGAGCGATCCTGTGTGCAGGCCGCAGCAGTAATCTCGGTGCCGGGACGGTTCGCGAAAGGTACGGACGATCGATCGATCGTTGCCGCTCTGCTCGCGGGACTCGCACTTAAAAAACGCCATTACGGCGCGGTGCACCTTCGCCCTGTTCGCGTCCCACTTGAAAGATAACTGGAACTGGGAAGTGGAACGATCGCCCCCGGAACACCGTCCGGGACCCGCATGAGAAGTCTCGTCAAGAGACTACCAGTTCCGGGATTAGATCGTAAAAAGTAAAGCTCTCCGTAAGCCACCGCCCTTTTTGTATCAAAAGTCACCGTTTGATTATTCAACTTTAACCGGGTGGCCGTAATTTGACAGCTCGGTGAACGCCACGTGAAAACCTTTGGGGTGTATGTTCAGCAGGAACCCGTTTTTCTCCCCCTTTCTGTTGGCATCGGCACTGCGCATCGATTGCGCATCGATCTCGTGGCCGGTGGTCGACATTCCGCCGCGCAACGACGGACCCGGAGAGGCGGAACAAAATGAGGATAATTTTTATTATTATTTTATGTTTACTTTTCTTCTTCTCCGCCCGGGTCTCTTTCTTGTGCAGCGTGGCCTGCCGTATAATCCTTTAAGTTGACGCAAATTCCTCTCGCGGGGCCACGGAGGCTCCCACACAGGAGGAGCCAGCCAGAGGAGGGTTCACGATGCACGGGGTTTTATAGGATTTACCGGTCTGGTCCGATGGGCAAGTGCGACCATAAATACCAGCCCCACATGTCGGCCGTCGTTGTGGCTGCATGCTCACTTACCTTCTTTTTTACGACGATCGAGAGCTGGTAGTTGCAGCAGACCCTGGCGTAATAATATTGGCCCCCCCTCTCTCTCTCTCTCTCGACTGGACGACTCTGGTTCCTTCCTCCGCGCTGTTCAGTTGCACAGCCTGCACATCCTGGAATGGGACCAAAACGACGGACGGCTTGAGTCGATTATTGCTTTCGTTTATGGGCCGGGCGTTAAAGTATTCGTACGGGAAATGAGTGGCCAAACGCGTGCGTCTAAGCCCTAAGCTCCCCCTTGCCGATCATGATGCCGATGATGACGATGATAGAAGTACATTTGAAATTCAATTCAATCGAAAGCTCGAAGTGAAGAAAGGGGGACGCAAAAAACCGAAGGTCCCAACGCCGAAGGCGTATGAATGGATGATGATTTTAATATTGCACAATGAGAAACTCCACTCCAGGAAAACCGAACGTCCCGGTCCCGACAGCCGGCAGCCGGCGCCCGGGCGCCGGTGGTGATTAAAAATGTATAGCCTTTTCCCGATTCTTCGCAAAAGCAATTAAAGCGCACTCGAGGTCGGAGGATGCGCGCCTCGTCGAGGGCTCTTACTCTGCCTCTTACAGCGCAACGCTGCCGCCGATCATGCAAATGTTGATCTTTGGTGTGCCGGCAATCCTTGCAAAGCAAACACACGCGCCCGGAATCGGATCGGATGAGAGAGAGAAGCAAAAAACGAACGGACGACATGCTGGCTATGCTGCTGCTGCTGCAATTTCTGCTGCTGGTGCATTGTTAATTGAGAATGGCTGCGGAAAATGAAATACTACACTTCAAGTCTGCTTCAAGTCGGCCACGGTGTCTGGATTCCAAACCCGAACTTCAGCTCGTTAACGAATCCGATCCACTTTTGCATTTTCCGGCGATTTGCGAAACTCCCCCGGGGCCGGCTTCTGGTGCAAGGAATCGATTAAAATCCCATCCAATCTCAGCCACCCATCACCTGTGCTGTTAGTTTCCTCTTCCGGTTTTTTCAGGAGTCCGGGTGTCTGCAATGGACACCTTCCATCGCGCTTGACGGGAATGAATGTCTCGGTAGTGCGCTCTGCTGTCCGTTGAAAAGCCATTCCGCGCGATGTCAGGCCGCGTTTGCATCAACCCTCGGACTTCACCAGTCAACCCGAGCCCCAGGACGCGTAGCCCAATTTTGGTCTATAACGGCATGCATGAAGCACATGTGTCGTAACGTCCATAAAAAAACACGAAAGTCAACCTGCGTGTCCAGTGGCCCACCGAGTCACCATCCAACCCACGCGATGCTCATAAATCCGCACCGCGTTCGGGGCGGAATGGGCGGTCCACATCCCACTCGCGCCGGTCCCGATGCAAACGATGGATTTGTTGAGTGGTCGTGAAAATAAGCATAAAATGACTTTTGCTGCATTTCAAGACGCGTCGCCGCGCTCCGCGATTTTCTTGGCCCGCCCCGGTCGGTTGGGCAAGAGCTGTGAACGTGTGTACAGTGGGACGGCCGGAAACGGGAAGTAAGCGGTGGGGGGGCCGCGGCCGCGGGGTTCGTTTAGCCGATTCAGCGAACCAGTCTCCGCTTTGGCGTTGGCGATCCGTTCCGAGAGTTTCCGAACTCTGACCACGGTGGCGGCCACCTGTTGGGAGGAAGTTCGATTTTGGGGTGCATTACTCAGCATTCATTCGGACAGAACAAGGGACCGAAAGTTTGAGAGTCCTAGCATTCAATTATTTTGCATTGCGATGCTTTTGGGAGTTTCTGGGACAGTTTTCGCGGCTGGATCGGTCCTATGCATTGACATTCAACCCGTTGACTTTACCAGCTTCTACTAGGCTGTTCAATAAGTTCGGAGCTTCGATAAGAAAAACACAATTTTATGGTTTGAAATACATTTTAACATATAATTAGTCTTGTACTAATCGTTTGACGATTTTCCAACACAATATCCTGTATTTTTTCTACGATTTCAGATGTTGTGTATGTTTTTGACGTTTTTGACATGGAACGTCTTCAAGACTTGTACGACAGCGTTTAAATTCAGAAACACCCTCCCTTTAATGTATTTATTGTCTTTTATTATCAAGGATCCGATCGGAAGAATCGGAAGTACAATATTTATAAGTCAGACTTAAAAGCGCGTGTGGGATACGAAAATAACAAAGAAATGATTCATAAGGAAATGGCCAAATTTGCTATTAGTCATATCGACAGCGTTTAGTTAACTTTTCTAAGAAATCTATTTATTACAATGTCGCGTCTCTTTACCGTATTTTATTTATTTTAGTTACTCATTTTATGTAATGAGCCGTACTAAGCACCAACTTAAAATTTTGCACTCAAATTGATTCACTACCCGGGACTCGAACTAACTTCTTTTCCGTTCCGTTCTAACAATAATAGATACATAAAATACTGACTATTTAGGGTACTTCGTAATAAAATCAAGGAAATCAAGGATCACCCGAATCAAGAAAACGTATAGTATGATAGCTTCGTTTTCAGAACCAAGTTAAAAGTTGCTTGTTTAATAAATTATCAATCTCCTTCTATTACTTACAAATTTGTAAGTCCCCATTAGAGATAATCAGCATAATCAGCTAGTGTCTGGTAAACTCAATAACTTCCCTGTGACGAAAAGTGATCGAAACGTTGCATCAATCCCGTGGTTCCAATTAGGAAATGGAATCGCCACTGGCCGGACAGTAATGCAATCGCATATCCGGTAACGAATTTGCGGGTTCCACCAAAAACCCAAAAAGATCACCATCACTTTCAACATATTTCCCCCGTTTTTGCTCTGTTCGCTCTGTTGTCCCTCCGACCGGCCGGGCGCGTTTCGGGAGCGCGTTTCGCAAAATGTGTATTTTTATCGTCTTCTGATCGGTCTTTTTTCCAACGAGCCGAAAAACGTTTTGAAACTCTTTTGGCGACCGGCGAGCTGTTATTGCCAATCCTCTACTCAGGTTACTCAGGCGGTTTGTGTTATGGTGGGACTTCGTTTTTTGAACATTTTTCACCATCGCCTTTGGATTCCCCGCGGCCCAAAACGAACAACCGCCACCACCGGACAGACACGCTACCGTTCCTTCCAGATTGGCGAGACCGTAATTCGTCACATTCTTCCGAATTTTCCGTTTACAGCGTGTTAACATGTAACGGCGTGAGAAATGTTTTGAAAAAAATACATTTAAGCGCGACGCATAAATGGCCGCCGTGTCACATTTGGCCAGTCACAACAAAACCTGGCACCGACCGAATCCCGTTGCCAAATTATTGTCTCGTTAGCTCGTTTCAAGGGTGTTTTCCGCGAGCGAAATGTGTTTACAGGGCCGTTAAGAGCACAGACAAAAAAACGAGCTCGCTTCATGTGAGTCAGTCGCCGAAATGATGTGCGACTCTGTGTCCACGGACGGACCTTCTTCCTTATTAGCTGGGTCGCGTGTTGGTTGGTTTCCGTTTAAAAATGGATCCCATTTCTCTGCAAGTAAACGGTGGATCCTGTTTTTGTTTTGCTTTTTTTAAATTTTAAATTAAAGGAAGGCCAAGCAAAGGGCACCACAAAATGTCAACCACAAACTAGTTGGTTGGACCCTTTGGTCAGTTTGTTTTGTAAACACGCCTTTACTGGATGCCGTCCGGATGGAAGTTTGGGCATTTTCAAAATCCTATAGACTTTTTACATTTTTGATGAGTCCATTCGCGTCGAGGTGACGTCGACGCGTGATGGGTAGGTAGCGCCTGAAGTAGGTTTCGTTCAAGGTCCTGCCCGTCGCAAGGGCTATGAAGGAAAGTTCAGTTCTGGCCACTGTCCTCTTCGACGAGACGCCGGCGACTTGCGCTCTTCATTCACGCGACGAAGCCCGAGCGGAAGAACTATTTTTAAAGCAGACACCTTACACACTGACCGACCGACCGACCGGGTCGTGTGCGAGAATTGTTCCGTGAAATTTCGTTACACGGTCCCGACGTGGTCACTCTGATGCAACCGCGCAACAGTGGGAAGTACAGGCGAAGTGTATCGACAACGCATCGCTACGTACTTCTTAATTTCTGATGTATTAATAACTGACTCGAAACCTCGTCACTCCGACGGTGACAGTTGCTGGCCCTCTGCCCAGTAGAAATTAGTCAGCTCAAGGGCGCGGACTCAACAGCGATAGGCGCTGGCCACCTTGAAGTACCTCGTGAAAGCGATAGTTTCCAGTAGTTAAAATCCTAGCTACCAGAAAGTGTCCGCCGCAACGATTATGGAACCCCGGAATCCGATGTCGGGGCGACCACTTGGCGAATCCTAATAGCGTTCGGATTGGTTCCGCAAATTCTTCAAGTGGAAACCACTTCCCGCAGACCGCCCGGTCCAGGATCCCACGATCCGAGTGACCGCTCCACCAAGCTACTTACGGCGGTGACACTCCCCGGTCCCGAGGGCGGACTAAAATCGCACCCAGCACAGACCTTCCCATCGCACGCCGGTAACTATAATTAGTTCATAACGGCTCTGCACTGCAACCCGACGGGGGTTCTCCCGTGACACCGACGATGGCCTAGTTCTAGTCGCTACCTCCCTCTCACTCTATGCTTGTCACGCCTGGTGACGGGATCTGCCGTCGGGCGGGATGTGTCCGTTTGAATTAAAACGTTTATTTTGTGACTGGGACCGGGCGAAGTGTGTGTTTGATATTTTCGGCCGACGTAGGCGACCCGACGATTGAACTACTTTCAGCGTCTCCAGGCTTGCGGGGCCAGTGAGTGCATGGGTCTCTGGTCTTAATGGTCGGCAGCTTTTAGCTTTTACTGGTTGAATCGGGTGTGAGGATCATAAAAGTAAGACGCTCCCCTTTGCGGATACGTGTGTCCACTCATCTCTGGCACTGGCCAATGGGCCAAAGCAATCTGCATACGGTTAACGAACTGTCCAGAGAGCGGTACGTACAAAGCGATCTCGAGCAGACAGATGAACATGTCATTACTGGTAACTGGAACGCGTCCAGTTCGCCACGGTCCACGGTCGTAAAACGCCGGCCATCATAATTCAAGACACCGACTACCACCCGACGCTACCGCACGATGACCAATGTTAATTAATTTTGCACATCCACAACAATTGAAACTCCTTGGCCCAACGCGCCGCTCTGCGACCGGACAGGAAGTTAATCAACGCAATCCTCAACTCAAATCTGTTGGGCCGATGAAATTGTGGCCACGAGGCACGCCTTAATGTCAATCAATACACCCAGCCAAGAGTTCCAATTTATGGGGACCTCTTATTCGGCATTAACCGGCGGTCCTCCAGATTACTGGCGAGCACTCAGCCGATCAGCAGTTTCCCCGGGTGCAATTATGGACCGAACGCTGCTCGATGCATCAATAAAACCGACGATCGTTTCGGCGATTCCAATTTTCAGCGCAACTTCAAAGACTTTCCTTACCCGGAGTCCGTGCGGGCCCTGTGACTCCACCCAGGCCCGTGGCCCAACCCCCCCAGGGGTAGATTTGGAATTATGCTGATTGTGTACGGTGCGTCACCATCAACCGGTGGCCGCGACCGGTGGATCCGTATCAAATCTCCAATCCTTGCTTGTCCGCTGGCAAGTTTGAAGTCCGTCCGAAGCAGAGATAAGTTGGAAGCCATAAAAAGGCACGCCGGGTCTCGATCATCGGCGAGGTTCTTGATCGTAAAACACCGGGCCCCGGGCCGGACCACGGACCGTGGCACGGCGCGTTCGAGCCGCATGTGAATTATTATCGACGGAATGGGGGATTGATGTTTTGTGTCGTTTCGGGTTACGAGCCCCGCGGACGGATTCGCGTGACCGTGGCGGCATGCGAGCCCCCTGCTTTTTATTGCCCTTCATTATGCGTTCAGGCCCAGGTCCGCGGTGGCCCGGCGGCTAGAGTGGCGGCACCGACACATTCCTGTGACCCCGATGGGCAATTGCACGCAAAAATTGCGACTGCCACTCGCTGAGGACGCGGAAGGCTTCAACTATGTCCGCGTCCAATTTATGCAAAACGATGGCCCCCTCACACACAGGTGAACGGCCCCAGCAATCATTCCGATCCATTATGCTACACGATCACCACCTGAGCAAGCAGGAACTCGAGAAAACACGCGGCGCTAGAGCATCTCGAGTCACTGGGCAAGAAAAGAATGCAAAAATAAGAAAAAAAAGGGCAAAAATGTAGAAGCAAAACAATAAACATAGAAACATAGACGTTACCGTTGCAAAGGGTTAACAAAGAAAGACTGAGTGATAAAACTAAATCAAAAAGCACCTAACAATAGAACATACTAATAAATGTTATAAAAATAAACATTGCAAACAAAACGAGCAAAAAACAGAAAACATTGACAACTTTAAAAAACTAAAATAAAAAAAGAAAATTGAAGATGTAAGAAAACAACACAACGGGAAAGAAAGAAACAAATGAATAGAAGCATGACCAAAGACGTACATTCTTTGGTCAAGCAAAACACAAATTACCATAAAACGGCTAGTTAACCAAAAGAGTCCCTTCCGTCCCAGCTGTAACACGAAACCATGTTCCGAAAAAAGATGTTCAAATTAAAGATGCTAATAGCTAAACTCTACCAGAAGCAACGAAACGAAACAAGTGGCTCCCTCTTTGGTTGGCACGCGTGCCCAAGAAGAACGGCCGAATGAACGGACGACCCAACCCGGAGATAGGGAGTGCAGCGCCACTGGTTCACTATTATTTTTCCGTACCACCCCGTACCAGTGCTCCGGGCCTTCGCCAGCCAGCCAGCCAGCCAGCCAGCCAGCCAGCGGGCCGGTGCATAGGTCATTGCACCGGAATCGCAATTTATGCAAAACTGTCCGTGGCCGCCGAGAGCGGCCGCAGTGCAATCGTCTTCTGCGGCAATTGCGAAACGATTGCGACCGTTCCTTCTGCTCGGCGACCCCTAGGTCCCAACCCACCCGGGGCTGGGATGTATTTAAGTTGTTGTTCGACGGAAACAATTCTTCTGTCGGTCGCCTGGCCCTGCCTGCCTGCCTGTCTACCTGCCTGGCTGCCTAGGCCAACGACGGCCGCCCGACGACGGGCCCCGCAAAGGTTTCAACAATTGCAAATGCATTTATGATGACTACGATGATCATTGTCGTACACTCCGGTCCGGGCTGGCCCGGCTGGACCCGTTTTTCTCCTGCCCTATGGGGCCCTTTGGCGCCGTCGCCGCCGCCGGCGGAAACACACCGACACGGACCGGTGACAGTCGGGAAGAAAATTGAAGCCACAGGCTCGCGTTAAGCAGAGACAATCGGGGAGCCACCGCCTCCGGGGAGTTGTGGATTTGCGACGGTGCAAAATGGCGATTGAGAAAGCGGATTGAGACCGGAGCGGTGAGCCGGTGAGAAAACAATGCCCCGGTGTCCTCTATCAGCGCTGCGCGTCGGGAGTGGATTTGAGAAATATTTCAAAGAAAACTCCATCTGACCAGTTGGAGACGCTTTAAATTAGGTTCCGCAATCGATAGCCTAGCCGGGGGCCTATACCGGTGGCAACCAATTCCATCCGTTTACCGTCATAAATCTTCCTCCTTGAGCTGCAGGAGTTTTGGAGAGACAGGCAGAGAGAGAGAGAGAGCAAGCGACAGAGAAGCACTAGCTTCGCTGATGAACCAACCGGACGATGGCATCCGAGTTGGAGATTGACAGTTATGAGCCTTTTACGAATCCCGTGGGACAGGTATCGCGCCGCGACGTTTCAGTGGACAGAGAGTCCCAAGAGTCCAAGCCGGAAGGTGGACCCCGCCCGCGATCCTCGAGCCGCTAGTTAAGCAGATTATTATTGATTTTAAATCCGTCCGTATCTGTCAAGAGTGCGCATCCATTTCCTAGAGCCGCGGTGGCGTGTGTAGTAACCGCCGCCGTCGGTTGAGCTGGTCAGAAATTTATGAGCGCTTCCTTCTTAACGGCACCGAGCTACCGAGAGCGGCACTCGGCGACAGCCGAAGTGGTTGATCGATTCGAAGCGCGTTTGATGCGCAACAAGACGCGACGCATAAATCTTTCCGGCCCGAGAAGCGGAGACATAACCATATGGTTATTTTTGAGCCCCTTCTCGGTGTCCCCTTCTTTCACACACGGTCACATTCGGCCCATAATTTTACCGGACCGTTGCGTAACAGGGTCTTAAGGTTGGTAGCTGCTTCTCGTGGTTCGCGTGGTTCTTTCTACGACATTGTTTTCGCGCTTTGACGTGATAAAATAAATCCGGAAATAAACAAGCCCTCGGACTCGGGAGGAATTCCTCGGGACGCGAGGAATGAAAGATGTTCCCCGATCCGGCATCCGTGGCCCGGGGTAGGTTTTGATGAATTGGCACTAACGTACATGCCATTAATTGATTAGGGGTGGTATGCTGAATCGGTCAAACGAAAAGACTGAAGTCTAGACCAACGTCACTAACTAGGCGTTGGAACTTGGACATAACATTATATTAGGTTGGCTAAAAAGAATCCATTATTTTACACTTAAAAAAATGCTTTCACTATTTTTTGTTTATTCGTTATTTTGTTTAAGTTGCTTCCGT
Organism: Anopheles bellator; assembly: GCF_943735745.2. Taxonomy (NCBI): domain Eukaryota; kingdom Metazoa; phylum Arthropoda; class Insecta; order Diptera; family Culicidae; genus Anopheles; species Anopheles bellator. Next base: position 20,432,428 of record NC_071286.1, read on the forward strand.
GGTGGTCAAACACTAAATTGAAATCTCTACTGCCAAAAACTGCGTTCGAAGCTATCTACTGATAAGAAGTTGAGATCAAGAAAGGTATGTAGAAAGGTAAAATAGATTGCTCGACTTTTTCGCTTATAATGACCAAAACTTCTGTAAGAGAGTCATTATGAAGCTATTTTTTATGAAAAGGCATGTAAATCGGACCATCGAAAACATGTTAGGTAAAGTTTTGAATTTCACCCAAAAATAATGGATTATTTTTTCCCCAATATCAATAGTACATGCAGTAATTTGGTTGAAAGCAATATGAGAAACCATAACTAATGACCATAATTAAATGGAAAAATTAAGTTAAACTATCATAAAATGAATACAAAAACTATTTCTAAAATAAATTAACTAAACAGTGTACGAAAGTAAAGATTTGGCACCGAAGCCTACAAAATTCTTTACACAAATCCAAACTCAGTTTACAAAGCACACCTAACACAGTATAAAGCAAGCGGAAGTTCAACGTAAAGGACTTTCTGTCAAGCACATTCCAAAATGGTGCCTTCATATTAAATTCACACAAATTCATGAAGAAGACAACCTACAAAAGGCATCTGAAACACTGAGCAGTGAACACTAATTCGGTTCCAATCTGCATTATCTGCATTATGCTGACTGTTCAGTGCTGAACCCCAGCATCCTGTGGGCCGGAGGTAGTGGTCGTACATTCCTGCTACCCACCCGCGGCGCACCCAACCATCATACATCTTCCGATAGCGTCCGACCATCAACCTGCACGGTCGAAACAGACCCAAATGGCCCCAACCGTAAACCAACCGTAACCGGCAAGGGGAGACATCCTCCGCACGCCGAACGAAGCCGCGTGGTGAAGTGTGTCGACACGGCCGGCGACACCCACAGACTTCCGGCCTGGCGACTCCGGCTCTGGTTGATCGATAAGTTGCTCACCACAGGTTGCCACTCGCCACGGTTTGCCACTTTTCGCGGGCCGCAACGCAACGATCCGCCTTCTCGAAGCCGCGGCGAGACACCAACGCGCTCGATCGAAATATGTGCTCCGATACCAGCAGGTGGCCGCTCTCTGAGCCGGTGTGCCAAGTGACACCAACCTCAACACACTGAATGCAACATTGTATTATCAAGGCACTGAAAGGGCAATCGTCCAAAAAAAAGCTGCCGCCACAGAAATTGGACTTCGGGACTCAGCGTCCGAAGGACCAAAATTGGGAGTCGCGCATTTTATCTGAATTCACATTAACGAAATGCTCCTGCGCTGTTGGGGCAAACGCCTGCCCAAGACCGGAAAGTACCGTTCGTCTATATAAATAGCCCCGCTGCTTGGAATGCGCTCTCGGCCCAGATACCTCTCGCCGGAGTCTTGGCCGGAGGTGGCCACCGAACATGGGTGTTGTGTTTGCGTCTGCGATCCAGTAACCGCTTTTTGCTCCCGAATTTCCTTGTACGGCAAACATTTAGTGGCCAGTCGGTGGAACCTGCTCGGAAAACCTGCACCACATCGCGGTCATCATCACCCTCTGGAAAGGATCCCTCTCGGAGCGAACGGACCGGTCGGTCAGCGACGATCCCTTTTATGGGCCGTCGATCATTTCGATATGCGGAAGTCCCGTTGGAACCTGCTCCAGTATCACCTCGAGAGTGACGCCGTGACAGCCAGGCGTCCAGGCGGCGGCACGGACACGCACGGACCTCCAGAGCTCCAGGGAGCGTTTCGTGACCGGCGGCCAAATATCACCACGCCAAAGCTCATTCCAAGGGCCCGGGCTACAAGTGGGTCATCACACGGAGCGGTGGCGGTGGTATTGGAAATCCAAATGGGGTAATAACACACACGTCGGACGTGACGTGCAAAGAGGGAACCACAGATTAGAAGCAGAGGGCGCCGATCGGATCGGCGGGCGGGAACGAAAGATCATTATCGAGAACATAATCGCCGATCGCCGCGGTACGTGTGGCCACCATCTCTGGACTCCTCTGAGCCACTGAGGTCGAAGATCAGCCATCGGAGATCGGTGGAAAGTTCCACCGGGCTGCAGTGTTGGGGCGGCAAAAAAGGGCCCCGAGGAGAGAATGAAAGAGAGCGAGAGGGAGAGATAATGACCAACCGGCATCAAATATTCGGACGGTTCAGGCGCAGCAATCAATATCGGCGCGGCTGTGAAGAGCAACTCTCCAACAAGCCGTTCCAAGCTGACCAAGGCAGCGGCCGTTGCGGCCATCCGTCCACGGCAGAGGAGAAAGGATGTGTGTACGGAGGATAAAACGAACCCACCGATAGGATCCCGTTAAATTGGGGTTCGGGAAGATTTATCAATAAATAATGCATGGACGTGGACCATCAGGTTCCAGTGGTTGGTTGGTCAGCGCGCCTGTTACCTACAGTGACGCGGAAATCTGGTAAGGAATGGCCGCTGGCCATGGAGTCCTGGAGTGCCGTAATAGCTGGTGAACTGTACGGAACTGTTCCTTGTTTTATTGATACGTTGGTCCTCCATTCCAGCGCGTCGTAAAAAACGGTCTCCACAGAAGACGTCCTGGTGGCTCCTAAAAATCAATACTAAAAGCACTCGAGACCATAACCGCGCCTCCACAAGCATCGGAAAAGGGATTAGTTAAGCCAAAGAACCAAAGATCCGAAAACCGACCGAGTTCGTCAGCTTCGGGGTTGCCTCTGGTATCGGGCAAACATTCTCGCAGTTCACGCAAAGCCCTGCCAACGCGTGGTCTACTTATCTGACTTCCGATCCGGTTCCGGCAGCGTCCGGGTGTCAGACTTCTTGCCGAGCTAGATAAACAGGAAACACGGATTATGACGCCCCCTAGTAAGCCTTCCCGAAGACCTGAATTGGCATCCCAAAATACCGATCCAGACAAGGGGCGATGACTGGTCAATTCTGAAAATAAACCCCAACATACTTATCTCGCACCCTCTCGCGTGTGCTTATCATATCTTCCGGCAGCACGGTTTCCGGTGTCCGGCGCCGCCCGACAATAAACGGAAAGTCTGGACTTTGGTCCACCTGCTGAGCTGCATTTGCATTCCGTGAGGGCTCCCCAATAAAAATGGCCACAAAACGCGCGCGATTTGACCGATTTCGATTCTCATCGCCGCAACGCGGGATTAGCGCTCAAGACGCTCTTCTTGGTGGCGTCTTGGAAGGTGTCACCGGTGTGTGGCGATAAAATACCACAAGCTTTGACCACACGGGAAACACGGAGAAATTGAATCGCTACGATCGTTACGTTTTATCACATCCATAAAAAGCGTATTAATGAAGAAGATTACCGGCCACCGGCCACTTCTTTATCCGATGGCTACGCCGTGAGTCTCCGGCCGAGGGCACTCCTGGGGCTCGCTGCACCTTGGAGGAACTGGCGCTATTTTGCGACTCCAGGAACCCCGGACCGGACCGGAGTCGCGACGACCCACCGAAGGACGATTAGCGTCAATTTGATGAACGTAAATGCGCACTAAAAGCCATCCCCCGGGGGCCGGTTGCGGTGGCAGTAAAGCCCCCGGCCGAAAGGATTATAATCGAATCATTTGGAAAATGAAACTTTCCGCTCCTCGTGGGGGTCTCGCGCGCGCGCTCGGCAAACAAAACCCGACGCGGGTCTAGACCTCTTCCACGGGTGCCCCTGTCGGCCCCGGGGTCCTGGGTTGATAAATGAAATAAATTGAAAACGGCGAGCAACTGCAGCTCGGTGGCCTCTGGCCTGTGGGGCCCGCTACTCGAACGCTGCTAATGCGGCGAGCATTAAGCGTCTGCTTAATTCAATCCGAAGCGATGCGAAACACTCTACACGCCGATTCTCCCCGGTAGCCGGTTCTCGGTTTCAGGTACATTAGCATGATGGCACACCGGAAGATCATAACCGTAACGCGGCCATTCAGCGGCCACCACCGACGAGGGCCCTCTAGGAGGAGTGGGAACATCGGACCGATAGACATGGGAAAAAGTGAGCGGACAAAAAAGCCGAGGGCTAGCACACTTCGGACGGCATAGAGCATTGAATCTGTTGGTCGGATATTGTCCGAGGTTTTCCCCGCGAGCTCTCTACCTCTAGCTAGCTGCTGGCGTGAGCCTAATGCTCCACCGAAATGGCTACGGCATTCTGCATAACATAATACCCCGACGCTTTTCGGGGCCAAAGAAAGCCACATCCCACACACGCCTTCCACAACACCGGACACCGTTTGGCTATTTATCTCCGGGACCATTACCTTCCCCCTGGTCCGGTCAGTCAGTCCGTGTTGCCGTTGGGGGGCGCCACAAAAGGGCAACACTAATGATGGTTAGTATTTCTGTAATCAACATTAATTTTACTTCCCACAGAAAGTAGCCCATCATCGGCACTGACTAAGGAGTGACTAAAGCTCGGGACACCTCGTCTATGAAGCGGCAGGTTAGGGTTGGCGGGACCTTTTGCCTACCGCAAAAACGGCCATCAAAACACGAGCCTTTTCATGGGTCGTTAAAAATGGCGTTTCAATAAAGTGAGCCCCACAGATCCAGACCTCTTCAAGCACGCCGCGGCCTGTGGGACGGATCGGCCCAAATGAAACATCTCTCAAACGACATCATGGCGTCAGCAGTACGATGAAAAAAAAACCACGAGACGTGCAAAAGCTTTCACAACCCATCATTAAACGTCAAACTTTCGGGCCACCATTCGCCATCGCCGCAAAAAAAAATCGAGGATCCAGGAAACCCTGCCCCGAAACCCGTGACCCGCAATGCGACGTACGGGGCCGGCCTCTAATGAATGGAGACACTCTTCGAAACCGGGAGGAACTGGTGGCCAGTGATGCTGATCCTGCCGGCGAGTCGAGTCCACAAACTAATGAGAGTAACGTGTGCCGAAAGAATGGGTGGCCCTCAAAGTTGGTCAAAGCTGAAGTTTCGCTTGACGTTAGTCGAAATAATCGCCTATCCGGGTGGGATCATCATCGCTCCAGTACCGTAAACGCCGATGCTCCACATTTGACTCACTGTCCGACCCGGTGTTACTTCAATCTCGCGCGTCCCCATCTAATTAACACGTCAAAACTAAATCCCCCCAAATACCCGCGGGAGTCTCGCCGGGCATGGATTACGCTAACGCGTGGCCTTCATCATGAGCTGGGATATCATCGGGAGATCGAGTTCTACCATAAATTTTTCGGATTTCGGAGTCCAACCCGACCACGGGTGTTGGCCACAAATCAACTCGCCAACCAAACCCGCCGGCAGAACCCCGTTGACTCGGGCGTGGTGCTAATTTTTGTCGAAAATGTCAACAAATGTTCTCGCGACTGGTGGTCCGACTATGTCTCGGGTAGCGCTTCAACATGTGGTCGCGACGCCACTTCGGGCTGGCATCCTCCAGCAGAACAGGACGGAGGTGACAGACACGTGCCGTGCAGGAAGGATGGCGTTGCTGACGCAACCGCTACCGCTCTCAGCTGATCGTTAATATGATTTATGCTAGACGTTTACTATCTGGTGCGCGGGGGCGAGGCGAACCACCGAACGTCGCTTCTTTATTTTGGGCGATTTATTTTCTCCCGGATGGCTCGTAGAGATTGGAATAATAGGCAATTTGTCGGAAGACGTTGTCAAAATATCTCGGCGAAATATTCCACTGTCAACCAGGCGGGAGTGTTTGTCGTCCGGATGTCAGGTACCTTCAGGTGAAGAAAAAGAACGAGCTTCAACTGAGGAATTCTGGGCGGTCGAAGAACTCTGCCGCGGAGATTGGGTCCCAATCGGAACCGACGCCAATGGGAAATTAGCACCACTTGTTGCCCTGATCAGCGTGTTCGATGCGGAATTTCGGCAGCCGTGAACCGGGAACCGGTCGATCGTGAAGATCTTCATTGGAAGCCACCGGAAGCGTAGCGGAAGAAACCGGAGGCCCCACGTCTTGATAGCGTGAAAATGCCACGGGGGCGACGTGCTCTAAGCGAATTAGCGTGGACGGAACTGGGGAGAAAAACTAAACCACGAACCCGGGCTCCACGAGGAAACGTCGATTAGTGATAAATCAAATTAAATTATCCACCCTCCTCCGGCCATCGTAGGTGCTGATGTCCGAGATCAATCCACCGGTCACCCCGCCACAAAAACGGTCATTAGAAACAGATTCAGCGATTTAGCAATGGATAAGGTATTTTATTCGAAACACGAGAATCGATCTTCTGCTACGAATTGAGTTTGACGAAAAACTTGGGCCAAGACCTCCCACGAATCGGAAGTCGCGGAACTGAAAACGACTGTTGCTGTGGAACTATTAAGTTGGGTGAGAAGTTGGTTCCGGCGACACTTCAGGTACGATGCGAACGGGGATAACTATAGAAATTGACCCAAATTGAGGCTAAAAATACGAATATTGATTAAAAAAATATTCAAATGCTTTTAACATTGTTATAAAACACACAGTTACACTATAAAACTAACTAAATTCTCATTCTGACAGAATTGAAAGTTTCAGATCAGTATCTCCTGCCATTAATACCTTTCGTGGTCCATAGTTACAAAGGCAAAGGTTACTATCGAGCTGTCAAATAAAAATTCTTCAGCATTTCAACATAAGCATTAGGCACTTACTTTAATCGGCTCCTACTGTCATATAATAAAAGCCAATAGAATGAGAGACGTTGCTTGGCAAATGCTCAGGAAAAACGTCGAACTATGATGCATCCTCGTGCTGTGACCAACCGGTAAATAAAACAGCAAATGAAAGTGTTCTAAGTAAAAGGAAAACGAACCTACTTTCAATTTGTAACCAATTTATAAATAGCCCCTCTTTCCGTTCCGATTGAGGCACTCTGAAAAAAGTAATCTCGAACGCTAAATAATCCCGGTGAGTCAAGCTGGCGGAAAACGGACCATATCTAGTCACTCTGAGAGCATGTGTGCCGGCGCTCACTCCTTCTGTGCTCGACCCCACAAGGGCCCAGAATCCTCACGAATGGGGCTGCGGATTGGGAAAACTTGGCTCCGAAAACCGCAAGTAGTTCTGGATTCCGCCTGAAAGGAACCGACGATAAGACGACATCGACGCCCAGCGCCTTGCAGCGGCAGCTGTCGCACGGAAGGAATCACCAGCAACGGCTCCGGTTGCGGTAAGGACAAAATGCGGACTACGGTTTTCCATTTTATGCGCCCCAGTTTCAGCTTGCCCTACCCGCTCCGCACCGGGCGCCCTTGGGGGCCGTTCCTCGGAACGCAAACAACAGGTAAACAGACATTTACAATGGCGCCCGCTCCACTGCCGGCGGACCGAGAAATGCAATTTCACCGAAAGCTGCATCGCTGCCGGGAAAACGGAGCGCCAGAGCACGGCACAGGGGCTGGGGCGAAGAGATATATCGGGGCCATCCGGGGGCGAGCGGTCCGGGTGGAACGTGCAGTTCTATTTACATTGCGTTTTCCCTTTTATTCCCTGGCTCCGGGCGGGCCAGGCCAGTTCCGGAGGAAAGTGAAGTCCCCGAAGTTCGGTTGCATTGACACGGCGGCGGCACAACATTCGTCAGCAACGGAATGTCATATTTTGTAAACCTTTTCAGGGGCGCTGGGGAGCGGTGGAGTGGTGCGGGACACTGGAGGTAAATAAAGGCCGGTGCCGGCAGCTCCCGAGGTCCTGCAGCGCTGCAGTAATCCATTCTTGCCGACCTCGTTATTGGGAGCGAGCAAATAGAAAAAGCGAGAGTCTACGGAACCGAAAGGACTCGGGTTTTGTTCGGCATCAACCCGCTGGGGGGCCGGGGGGTCGGGCGACGAAGGACGACTCATCGACACAAATTCCTACCGGTGAGGCTCCGCCGTTGCACCTAATGCTGCTGCTGCTTCTTTTTCCAGTCATGCTGCGCTGACTTTTTGTGCTGCTGCGCCGGGCGCTGAATTGGAAAATGGAAATGAAAATCCGGTCCGGAAGGTGCAACTCATTTTCGTTGGCGAGCCCCCCCCCCAGTGCTCCGGTGTCATCGGCTGGGGATGGGCCACTAGAGCGACATGAATAGCGTGCATAGAACATATGTCCTCACAGACACACACACAAACACGTATGTGGCGGGAATTATGTCGCAAAAGCAGGGGACGCAACGGCACACAGGTTGTGACTTGGAACTTCGAATGCATGAGGTGCATTTTTCATTGCAGTCAGTTGGACCACCACCCACCACTGTCACTGTCTCTCTCCCTCCATTAGGTCCCCCGATTGGTGGGTGGAAAATGATTAGGAAGGTGAGCATGGGCAGACAAAACCCCAGCGTCGCAGGCAGCATGATGATGTTGGGACAGACCGAAAGTAGCGTCACAATTCTATCGTTGCACTGACCCATTTGGAACATTTTCCGTAACAGTATTTGAGAGTTAGGTAACTTCTATTATGTTTTAACATTGTAGATAGATTGTTTTACAAACTCACTGACCAAACGTGTTTGGTGCTGACAATTCAGTAAATCTAGGTAAATTGTAACGATAGACTCACGATTTACTTCTCTTTCTCCTATCTTTCTTATTTATCTCTCTCTTTTTATGTCTCTCTCTCCTTTCTCTCTCTCTTTTCTCTTTCTCTCTTTTCTCTTTCTCTCTTTTCTCTTTTCTCTTTTCTCTTTTTCTTTTTCTTTTTTTTCTCTCTCTCTCTTTCTCTCTTTCTCTATCTTTATTTTTCGTCTACTTACGATGCACTTCCCAATTTTCTTTTGAATTACTTTTTTTTTTAAATTTACCATTAAATTAACATTTAAAATTGCTGAATACGAGTCAGTTCGTTCATCTAGGATTGAGAAAAACATTTACAGTGTTATCAGTATGATTCAGTTTTTCAGATCCGTTGCTTTATAGGGTTAAATTGCCTCCTTCTTACCCAACAACAACGATAACGACGAGTGCTCTACCAAAGAGGGTTAATTACAACATATTAATTACGTGCACAAAAGGCATTTGAAGGTATAATTTTAGATGTAATCTGTCCTATGATTTAACACTCATGTGACGGATTTCATCCTAGAGTTTGCTAGTTTAAGCGAAAGCCGGTAATAATTCAATATAATACTGTCCGGCTACACGATGCGCGAATAAACGTTCTGGCATTTCAGATAAATACCAAACTGTTTACGCTTCTGTCAAAACGTTTATGTGTCGGCCGAGGCGTAAACTCGAGCGTAAACACGATTAGCAAACGCTTTGTTCGCAAACAGAGGATAATGTAAGTTCTTATTTGCTGCTATATCAACAAAATCTTAAAAAAAACAGAACAAAAGATCCAGAAATCAATTTATTTCACTTCGATTTATGATTTCGAACAAGAATGTTAACACGTTTGACATTTCGGTATTATATTTTTGATACCACATGAAGTGTAAAGGATCTGACGTTTTTATGGTCCAAATTACGGTTCGTGTATCGTCACAGATACACATTGAACAGGTTATTTACACCTTATCCCTAACTAACCTAACCCAAAACCAATTTGCAGTTGTTAAAAAGTTGCATTCTAAACCCGAACCTATCAAATGTTCGACAGAATGTAACTTGGGAATTTCACACAACGCCAAAATGCAATGCCTTGTTTGAGAATATTTTTAGAAATTTTGCCTAATTTTATTTATTTTTATTAAATTGAAATTGTATTTAAAGTTTTAATTTAAATTTTTATCTAAATTAAATTGACCGTTTTAATGGTTTCAATTCAAACTGACAACCGAAGTTGATACGAATCGAAAAAACCAATGCTTAAAGAAAGTGGCTTAAAAAACAATCACAACACTTTCAGGTTAACCTAACTCTCCCGGGCAGCTTGGCAGAGTCGTCGATGACGGCGAGCGAAAGAAAATGTGGCCAGTGAAAAGCTAACCGGACGGAGGCCGGCTTGGGTTGGTTGCTGGTGTGGCGGAAACCCACTCAGAGCCCGGCTCCGAACCAAAAAAGAAAACATTGGCCCTCCACGTTCGTGTCTTCGTTAGCCACATTCGGTCGCCACCATTCGTCATTCGCCGTGCGCCGTCCTCGTCCCCATCGACGGGTTGCATGCAAAGGGAAATCCCCGGCCGCCGGGAGGATCGCGAGAGACGGCGCTTCTGTTGGCTAACGAGCGCGCGCGCGCCGGGGTTGGCTTGGCGCGCGAGTGTTTGATGGCAAAGTGGTTGAGAATCAGAATGTTGTTGACGTTGCTGCCGCCCGAGTGTTGATGCACCGACGACGAGGAGCACATTTCGGTCGGTTGCCCTCGCCGAGAAACCGGCGATGGCGCCCCGAGATGCACGAGTGCCTTTTCGGGGGGATGCGAGTGAACCGCAAGGACCGCTTTTCGCAAGGACAACACATCGTCTTTGGCGTTGCAACATCGTTGCAGCTATCGAAAGGCAGGTTTGAAGCACGTCCACGTCGTGCCGCTCCACCGAGCCGGAAGCGGGTCAAGCGGTTCATCAAACCCCACGCTCCCCCCGAGGTATTATGCACGGCCAGAACAACAATCACTCTCCGTCGAGCCGGGCGGTGACGAAATATCATCTTCCGGTGGCCACATCGTGCGTGGGAAATGTCTCACCGGCGGCCGGATCGCAACGGGCGGTTCATAAACACCGCCAACCGCCACCAGCGCGTCCTATGCTGCGCCGCTCAACATAACCTAACGCCCACCGACGCCCGACGCCGACGCGGACGGATGGATGGATGGCAGTTCGGTGTGTATGTGTGTTATGAAAGCGTGTGTCAAAATGGGACAGTTCAATAAATTATATTTTTAGCGACCCCCAAACGCACGGAGCGAGACTCAGAGATGGGCGCTCGAGCGTCCCAACAGAAACAACGAATGAAAAGGTTTAAAAAAACGGCAGCGGGAAATCTTCCTACGCCTGGCCTTCCCTCGTCCGTGTCCCGTGGGGCTGCTTTCTTGCTTCTAAAACACTGTTATTCTGTTTAACAGTCCGCCGGGACTTTTGAGGTGCAAAAGTCACGCTTGATTAGTGGTACGGATTTTGGCCCTTAATTGGTTCGGACGTAATGCGGTGTCAGTCGAGGTGGGTCGAGATAAATTATTCTTGCGAATCAAACACCAAACAGCGAACGAGAGTGTCGTGTTTCATCGGGCACGACGGATCATCATGGTGGATGCGCTTCCGGTCACTTGATGTCAGAAATTATTGAAACTATGCTCAAGATGGTGGTGATGAGTGGAAAAATAATTTACTTCAGTACAATCCGAGCTGAGCACTGATTGGTGATGGCTGCCAGTATCAACTTTCGATTAAAAATATGAAACTCCACAAAATAACAACGCGTTGACTGCACACCTAGGTTAACGTTACGCTTTAAATTGGATTTTAATAAATAAATAAAACTTCAAGAATCTCAGTTATTTAGATTTCGTCTTTGACTCCGACGATCAGGTGAGATATAATACAAATTGCATTCTTTAATTGCCAGTGTGATTATTGTATTCACTTCAATATCCTTTTGCAGGAGCAAAGCGAGGACTTGGTTGCTAAAATTGATCAGTTGCCTCTTCTGGACGAACTTCATTTAACAATCATAGGATGACCCTCACGCTCACAGCAATGTTTGTTGCTTGAAAGTATGTTTCATTGATGAGGTAAGTGCGTAAGAATTCAGTAGCGAAGAAGCGGATATAATCTCTCGTTGTTTTATTTAATTAATTTCTTCTTATGTAATCTTCGTGGCGCGAAGTTAACGTACGACCATCTTCTCAAGGTACCAGAACGATTCCCCACGCTGTAACGCAATTGACAATTGAGTACTGTGAATTGGTATCTGTGGCTGGCATCAATCGGTTGCACAAATTAATCCCAACGTGGACCACGACAGAACAGCTTTGCATCAGAATTCAATCAAAATGATTGAGTGTCCAGTGTCGATCATGGAAGCATCACTCGTTCGGAACGCACCATAACAAACTAATCTCCCAAAACTTCATTCTCTTTACCTTCCACTTTAATCATAACAACTCCGGGTTTACTCTTAAAAAGCCGCCAGCTTGCGCTAGACCAACTTCGACATGAACTGACCCAAAGAAGGTCACTCTATCCATCAAGCCACCGCGCATCGAACACTATAATCTCGTTGGCCCGACCGCAGCGCAACACGTTTCCCCGAGCAGTGCTCACGTATTCCTGTACCGAACGTAAAAGTAATCCAATCGAAATGCAGAAAGAATTCGAGCCCTGGGTTTTCCGTGTTCCACAGCATCCCGACCTGATGGATCCCCGCTTCCTGCACTGTAATTACCATTATTGACGGGATCGGGAAAATTCATCGAACTTCAAAAACCGGATTCGTCCGTCCACCGGAGATCCGGGGCACGGCAGGCTCTGGCACACAGCCGCACACAATAATGAGCCGCGCATTCTTACAGTTTTCCGATTCCGGTGCATCAGCGTGGCCCAGCGCGTGGTGCATCATTTCCATCGTTCGGGGCACGTTCGGGTCTGCCTCCCCTGCCGAGTTCTGAGAAAATCGGCTCCGTTTCCCAAGCCCCAAGCTGGGGCTTCTTCGCTGCTTACACTGGCGCTGGGGCAAGTTTTACGAGCAAAATAAAACCGAGGACAAGGTCCCAGCAGCAGAATCCGGGGATTATTTTTTCCGCATTTCCCCGGCGGCCAAAAGGAGAGATTTTTTGAAAATTTTCTCACGACTTTGTTGCTCGTCAGCGCTCCGCCAGGACAGGACGAAGACGCACGGGAACGGTGTTCACGGGGTTACGAAAAGTTGAAAGTCAGCTTTTTCGTCGCTGACGATGGTCGGTACACTCCTGCCCCGCTCGGCGCTCGTCGACGTATTCCTTATTTCGAGCCCCAGCCAGCACGTGGCAGGGATTCGGCAACGACGTGCCCCAAACGACGTGCACGGAATACAAACTATGCTTCGCATTTTTTGCTTCCGTTTCGACCGTAAACCCGCTTTTCGGCGGTCCGGTCCGGATCCCACGCGGTGCGCCGGCCAGAATGCCTCGATTTCGGTCTGTATTCATTTATTTATTTAGCCACTTCGTTTTTTTTTCTGGCTCACCGCTCCGAAATCACTCAGAGATGCATTAATGCAATGCGTGTGATTGGTTCTCGTTCGATAAAATATGCGTTTCCCGGGGACATGATTGCTGTTGCCGCTGCTAAAGCCACTGTTTTAATGGAAAACAATAAAACTAGGGCGGTGAGAAATCGTTCATTCATTTCCATTTTGAACCATTTGTTAGAGGAAACGATGTCCACCTGCATTGTCCCGGACTTAACGGTTTGGGCCAATGAGTCCTGGAACCAGCGGATAAATTGGCGCTAATTACCTTAATTAGCTGATTTTTTTTCCACAAGTAGTTGTAGATTTCTAAGTGATTTTTAAGTGCTAATTACTGGTTATATGTTAACATCTTTTATGGGAAATGTAATTCTCATCGATGGAAATGGCTTGAAAATTGAGCTCTGCTCTGCTCAACATGTTTCCGAATGTCCCTAATCCTGAGACCGATTGACCGATGTACTATGCGCTGGATGGCGGACAAAGTTCGAACACGAAAACAGAAGGGCTGCAACGTTGTGAGGCTGTGCTTTGGCACCCAACAGCCTCTCCATTCACGGTAATGTCGTAGTTACGTGACGCTCTAAATGATTTGAAACAAACGATTTTCCGGCACGCTGTCACCCAGTTTAAAACGACACCCTACCTACAGCGCTACCCACCTCTACAGCCACTCATCCCGCAGGAGGCAACACTTTCTGGTGGCCGAGGCTAATTACTGCCCCGTTGAGTTGGCCGTCGAGAGACTGCACCATATAAGGATAAGCAATCTCGGACGCCTCGAGGCTTAACGGTACCTAGCGACGACGACGACGACGACGATGGACATGTTACTGCTCCAAAGTGCTCCAGCGAAGGAGACAGAAGATTAATCAAGCGTCTCCGACCACATTTCTCTGACGCCACGTTAATCAGTCCAGTCAGTGGCGCCAGTCGGTTCCAGTCTACCCCGTCGTCCAAAATAAAAAAAACCCAACCTCAACCTGCCCGGCCAACGATAAGAACCTCGTTGCTTGCCCTGTTCGATTGACATTGATTTCCCAATCGGGTGAGGCGCTGGGAATTCGAGTTCGATACGACTCGACAACTCGACAGCTTACATGACGCGCGCCCGGAGCCGAGACGCGAAACAAGGTTTTTGGGCGAAAAAATGGATGTCGCCTGTAATCCGGAGCCCAAGTCCGGAGCTGGTCGGCCGGACCGTTGATTGACAGTTGCAGTTTCAATTAGAAAATCGTCTCCGCTTATCACGGTCGGATCGTCCGCGCAGACGCCACTCGGGCCAAAGAGATTCCCCCAATCCAGTTATGATCCCGGCCCAAGTAAGGGCCACTTCGACTAGGTGTAGGGGTTCTCGATTGATTCGGCCGATTGTGCCCTTCAAGTGGACTAATGGCGGAGGAGCGCGAGCTACTGGCGACCACCCAAGTGTGGCCGCCGACACCGACAGACTTCCGGTAGCAGGAACGTAGACAAACGCACCACCCCAAAACCTGTGTCGGATGCGCGACAACAACAAGACCTCACTTTGGCTCTGGTCTCTTGCCTCTCTCTCTCTCCGGTAGATGGCGCCGTGCCAGGGAATAGACGTTATTCGCCTACAACAAATGGCGCGACTACGGCGACTTTGCCCCATTCATAAATCCTTCATGCCAACGTTACAACGTACCCCCCGGGTTCGCGGGCCGGGTTACCTTCGATGAGTGGAAAGCCGAGACAGACGCGGGAATGGAAAGCGTCACGAAGCACCAGCGGAAGTGTGTCGTCGAAGTAAACGAAGGGGGTCGGGTTGGCCCACACAAGCAGTGCGTTTCGAAACCGTCCGGAATCACCGGGTATGTGTTCGTCATTTTTGGATTTATCTTCGCTTGCGTCGCGTGCGGGTGTAGAGGTTCTTCTTGGGGCGTTGCGTAACCGGTGGCCACTGGCTGGATCGGCCACTGATTGATCGCAAACGGGAAGAACCGCCAGCCGCCAGCCTACGATCGATCGTGGCGATGATCAACGCTCAGAGACTCAGACAGTTGTTTGTTTTTAGTTGGGACCTCTCCTCAGGGCGGCCGTGATCACTTATTTGGACGGCCGAATGTGATATCACAGCCGGCCGACCCGTCAGCTCCCACGTGCCGCACGTGGAGGCATTAAAAATAGAAGATAGAGTGACCCAGTTATTGGGGGTCCAACGCCTTACGAAGACGATAGACAATATTCCATCGGCGTCGGCCTTTCCACCGTTTGGAGTCCAATGTTTTGGGGACCGATTTGGGGTGTGGACTGTGGTTTTTAAAGTTGTCCACGATTTTAAAGTCGTCCAGTGCACGATTCCAGATCGCGTTTCCCTGCAGCAGAAGCCCTAGGAGAACCAATACAGACAGTCATCCATCACCGACCTCGCAGTCCACGAAAGAGTCTAAATTATGAACGCAGCCGCGTTGGCTACTGATTGAAATATATATTTACGCCACCAATTTTTAAAATAAACAAAACCCTGCACACAGCCACCAGGTCCCACCAGAGCCGGCCCTCTCTGCGACGCACGTCGATTATTATGCTGCGGGCCGATCACAGAACCAACAACCGAGCACAGCCGCCGTCACTGGTCACTGGTAACTGTAAACCGAGCTGTTGTTGGGACGAAGACAGCGGCGGAGCAGAAACAAGCAAGTCTGCAGCCTCTCGCACTGCGTCTCGAGGGTCCACGTCCACCAGGGCCGGGAGCTCTAAAAAGGCCGGTGGAGGATGAGAAAACACAACAACGGGGCCGTCCAGCGTCCAAGTCCAGCGAAACATCGTCCACAGCATGGGCCCGCCGGCCGGGCAGTCGGCAGCCCGGTGGTAGATCATCGTTGTGTTAACCAAAAAAGCTAACAAGCAACAAACAAACTCCCCGCCGACAGCGAGGTCCATCATCGCTGTGTGCGTATGTGTTTTCGGGAGGCTGGCTCAACGAGATACGCTCGGTCTGGGTTAATCTGTTGTTTCAAGGCCCCCCAAAAGGCCACACGGCCACGAGAGGGCGCTGTGAGCTATGTGCCGCATAGGAGTCGGGACGCGTTTTCACTTCAACTCTTCCATGCTTCGGGCGTGGTCTGGGAAGTCAGGTTCGGGGCCTATCAAGCAACTAGAGGAGTCTAGTGGAGCTCCAGGAGTCTCTGGGATAGACTAGAGTCAATCAAGAAATTGACACTAGGATTAAGAACTAATTAGGGGGAGGCTTTGGGAAAACTCCACCGCAAGACCACCAGTTCTCCAACTTCACACGACTCGGCAACTCCCATCATGTTTGTGGTTCTGGCAAAACCCACCACAAAGCATTTGGTTTCCCATCCATGGGGCTAGCAGAGCAGAGCAGTGCCGGGGCAGCAAACGTGTAAAGTACACAGCGCTCCCCGACGGAGAATGCACACGCGGCGGCCAGAATGGAACACCTTAATGAAATGTAAAGAAAATTAGTCATTCTAGGACTCCACTGAGAAGGGGCCTCCCTTACCTGCTGCTGTCGTGCAAGACCGCCAAGAAGTCACGACCGCACAGACCACACATACCCTGCGTTGTTAATTAAATTAATCAGTAAGCAAATAGACACCGGCAATTAGGATACTCCCCGGGGCTCAGAGGTGATCTCAGAGAGTTCTCAGTCGCACGCACCGCAAACCAGTGTGGCGCGAGTGTGGCGTGGCGATAAGGGGACGCACGCACCTCCCTTCGCGGTGGAATCTTCACCAATCCACCCTGAAATTCCCTGGAGGTCTGGAACCTGGAACCGAAACATACCTGTCGCTTGAGACACCGCCCGGCGCTGGAGCTTCCAAAATATGAGTTATCTACAATCGGGTAAGATAAGAAAAAAAACAGAGTTGTAGTTTGGTCGAAGTACTATCGACATCGACGTACAGGCGGCGTTTATCACGCCGACCCCGGCCGCGGTGATGAAGATTAGGCGAAGGTGTCGGGTCGGCTTGCAATGGTCCAGCGGTGCGTAACGCACCGCACGTACCTAGGGCGGTCGCTTCTTCTTCCCGCGGGTTCAATCGAGCTGGGGGGCCGCTCATAAAAAAAGGGGTTGCGATTTGTAGTAGACGGTCCAGTCTGGGCCATAAATCAATCTGCTTCGGCCGCGCCACAAGAAAGCCACCCTCACTAGGCAACCGGCAACAGATTGAATCTCCGCGTGTGTCTTTCCTCGATTTCTGCGCCTTAATCTTATGCCCGGCGATTGTTGCTTCTTCGATAATATCGGCCCTTCGGACCGGGCGCCCATCACGTTAGTTGCTTTGCGATGCGATCGGTGCGCGTTCGGTGTATCGAGTTTTGGGCGGGTTTTTTTTCTTTAGTTGGAGTTGCATTTTTAATTAGCCACCGATTGTCTCCGAACGGCACCGACGATGAGTGAAGAAGGAACGGGCGAAAAGATGTTAATCTGTACAAAAGTTCGCCAAATTCGCGGCCACATCGAGGCTCGGCGAAGAACCAGCAACCGATCGACCGATCGACCACCGATCACCGACGGGGATCAAGATCTTTGATTGGCGGAGCTCGAATCCGGTATTCAAGCCACCGACAGTTTATTGACCATCGGCAGGAATTTCAAGTTAGTTCATTTCGATACCCCCCCGTATGGAAATAAATAACTTAAAAGAGATAATTTGAACCATCAACGGTGAAATTTGAGCTCGAAATGTTAGGCAAGCAGCGATCTCAGTGATCGGTAAGGTAAAATCATAACAAACGAAAGGTTCATCTGTCCGTCGATCGGGCGTATCGTTTAGTGACTCAATAGTCAGAAAATTAATCACTCGGAATATTGGGTCATATTTTGCAAGAAATGATGCCACCGATACGAGCCGTGGTAAGCAAGTAAGGGTTATTTATACCCAAAATGTTCGATCGAAGTTATGTTGAGCATGCGAGCGTCGCGCACGTCTTAAAACACCCATTTAGGGAGCCCATAAAATGTACAGTTTTCAAACGGCCAATAAACGCTAAACGGCCAAATTAAGGATCAACACTTTTCGCCCATTCCCATTTCTTGCTTCGATGGAATCCTTGGGGTTTTGTTTACGCATTACGCCGTTTATTGCGCATCGGTTGGTCTCCCAAATAGCCCACCAAGAATGGGTCACGGTTCCACCTCGGCCGTCACGGACATCGCAAACATCACGACCCGGCCGGCCGCTGGGTCAACCGAATTTTGCTCATTCGGCACGTCCCTTTCCCGTAGAATCTCTGAATGAAGTCAGCAACGCAGCCGTGGCCGTCTCGTGCGTGCAAACAGGTCCATTTTACGATCCATGACGTCGGACGTTTGCGTCTTGGGCGACGGGACAGCGAAATAAAAGCCATTCGCCTATCGTATTTCGCACAACTCCCATTACCCCCCCATCATTGTTGTCTTCGATCTTCGCTCGCTCTCCCCCACGAAGCGAATTATGCAAAACATTTCGCATAATTGAATTTTAATAACTTCCCCGGAGATAGGGAGAAGACACCATAAAAAACACACGGCAACACCGACCGCGCGCGACCACAAGTCGCGCCCCGACAGAGCGTGAGATCGCCGGTTGCGGTTGCAACAAAACTGCAACAACCCGACCACCCGATTTTCTTTTTTCGTATTCTCGCTGCTGCCATCGGTGGTCGCGAGGAACTTCTTTGTTATTTTATTACACTCGGACGACCGATTTTGCACATTCAACCCCCCCACGATCGGGGCGACCATAAACATGCTTGGCCGGTTGGCCGGGGCCCACCCCAGGTGCTGGGCTGCGGCTATCTGGGTGAAAATGATGTACTACCGCAAATGATCGTAAAGTTGTAAAATTTACGATAAAAGGATATGCGCGCGCGCACACTGGGCCGCGCTAGAGACGGCCAAACTAATTTAAATAAGAAACCTCAGGTTGCTGTTATTTTTGTTACTTCTCTTTTTGTGTATGTGTGCGAAAATGTCCGCCGCTTGGCGTCTGCCGGTTGGCTATGTTAGATGATGTCAATAAACATGGCAATTTTACGAGCGAACCGAACGATCAGTTTTTCGCAAATCACAGGTCCAGCGCAGGTTCCAAGTCCACGTTGATTAGATATTCCGTTGATCCGCGGACGAGAGCGATCGAGCGAGAGAGAACCGATCAAGTTATGCATAACAGGCGACTTCCTTGGTCTCTGAGCCCCATTTCACGCAGAACTCGATCGCTTCCCGGTTGACGAACGCGAACGCTGCGTGTAATGTGGCCCCACGATGATTCATGCTGCGCGGAAGGCCCACGGTTGGCCGGTAGCGTATCGTAAACCCAACGATGTCTCACAGCATATCAGTTTACTTCGCGAGAGCATCGTGTGATCGTGTTCTTCGGTTGCAGAAAGCAGAAAGCAAACATGGCAAACCCAACGATCACCACCATCGGCCTCTGGTGGTCATCCAACTCCGCCCCATCCATAACATTCCCATGTTTAATGTGGCAGAGTTCGTGGCTAATGACGAGACTCCAGGGGACGCCACTGTGGCGGCGGTGTGCCCCTAACGAATTTCGCCTGCGCGTCTCGAGGGTCAATCGATTTTCGAAGAATCCATTTCCGGTCGGGGGGCTCAGCAGCACACACAGCAAGAGCGTCTCGACTGCTATGCTTTGGTGGCATATAACCCACGATCACCGACCGGACCGACACGCACGCAGAAGAGAAGCGAAAATCGTAAAATTTGATCCGAACTTATGTGTTTTAAGCCGATGCCTTCCGAGTTGTCCAGTGGAGCAAAACCACCAACCAGAAGTCCCCAACCCGGCCCCCGATTAAACGGCGGAAGCTGGACACCATTAGAACTGAAGGTACCGCGACCTGTCTGTCACCGATCACATTTAGTACAATCATTGATTTTATGCTACATCAACATCGCTACCGAGTAACGTATTCTTGTACTAAAAATTAACAGCATTTGTTCTAAAACGAATCCACAAACCATACAAAAACCATTGGAAACTTCCTACCGATTTGGGAACACAACATTCCCACGAGAGCCTAATCTTTGGCGATCAGCACTTGGCCACTTGAAAAATCACTCAAAATCAACGCAAGTTCTAAAGGCGTTTCTGAATGCTGCATGCCCTGCTTGTGGTTCATTTCCCTGACTGGCTTACATCATTCCACCGTACGGGAACTCGAAACATCGCCATTCAGGAAACGTTCTCCATCAAACGCTCTGCTCTTCACCTTTAGAATAAATAAACCCGTCCTTAGGAGTCCCCGTTTAAAGCTCCACTTGACCACCACGGCGCACTTGTGTGGCTCGATCGCGAGAATCAGAGTACTGCCCAAAACCGAACTGGCATTACAAAATTACCAGATCCTCTTGAGCGCGTCCCGATCTCGAGAGAGCGTTTGCGTTAACCTACTGCTGCTTCACCCCGACCGACCGACCGACCGGCGCGGCCACCGTTGGGAAGAAGGCAATTTATGAAAATCATGTCCGCCCCGTGAGGCTCCCGAGGAACCTCGCCTTCGATGAGAACGATCCTGTGCCTGTTGCGACGCGGCGGCGCACATAAATTCCTCATCGAGCGAGCGAGCGAGCGAGCGGAATCAGCCCAAAACCTTCGGGCCCGTGGTCCGAGGAACGGAAGGGGCACGGAAGAAGGCTCATCACTTTTCTTCACCCTTGGCGCACCCTGGCCAATGAACCGCGAACATCGCGAAGGCGAAGATCGCGCGATGCCGTATTGGCTGGCGGTAGCGGCGGCGGTGAGCAATTTGATCGAGACGCGCCGCACTCCCCACCAGTGGTCGCTTGAGAGATGTTTTGTCCAAACCCACTACCCAAGGACCTGGCACCTCGTCGGTGGGAAGTGTGGTACTTCTGCTGCCACCGGGATTCACCCATCGGCGGCCGGTTCGAACCTCGTTAAAACGCGATCTTCGACTGTGGAAGAACAGAGCCACAAACCTGGGGCCCGCTACCAGAATGGTCATTTTTTGCCCATCCTCGGAAGGTTCTTTAACCAGCGGCACAGGGCCCCATATCTCTCTCTCTTGCTCTCTGCCTTTCTTTTCTTTCAATCTCGTGTGTCTCGTCTCCTTATGATTACGGGTCGCTCGAGCCCTCCTTATGATTACCCCACCGGCGCTGACCGGCGAGAAGAGCAGAAGGTGAAGAGCTCTCCCACACACGCGCTGGCCCAGGCAGACGGGGCGGCCAACAATTACCGTGAGGGGATCATCATCATCATCATGCTGCTGCCGCGCTGCTGCCATCATAAATCGTTTCCCACAACGAACCGTGTGTTCCCTCTGGGCTGTTCCCGCTCTTCCGAGGGAATGCTTTTCGAGTACAGCCGGCCAGCCAGCCATTCGGACCGAAGGTGTGCCTCGAAGGTCCGAATGGTTGGTCTGAAGTCTGGGGTCCACCGAGCGCGCGACGAACGTATAAGTACGCGTCAAACGGTTCTGATTGGCGATATTCCGGTTCCCGTGCAGACGGCAGACCAGATTCCTCGCGAAGGGCTCGACAAAGATGTCGACGACGACGACGACGAGACATCAAATACCTCGATGAAATAAATAATTGCGGGCAGATGCATCAAGACTCACGAAAGCGCCCCGTTCGTGCGACATCAGGTTTTGCTGAATTTTAAGAACGGGCCATTGCCCCGAAAGACAATGGGACATTTACGGCTCCGACCCCATATTTAAGGTTTGGAGAACGTGTTACGGTGCGGTTCCCGGGACACGGTCACTAATGCCAGGATCCGAGGGGCACTCCAAAAGTCACACTAACTAGAGCTTTGAAAACCATTAACATCGACTCCTAACGGTTCCAACATTCACAGTGACAGCTGAAGGGAAGGAAAAAATTCCAACCCCGTGGCTTTTGGAACGAGATCCTCTCAGTCAGGATAGTCAGGAAGGGAACACCAAGGGACCGTGACCACCGTCCATTCCGCGTGCGACAGGTGAAACTCGCGCGGCTCTTGCCGGTGGCCCGGTGATTAATTAATCGCAACCCGGCCGGTGCTCGGCTTTTCGCGACCGCGGTCAACATAAATATTTTAATGGTCCCTCGGTCCGGCCCGGCCCGGAGCGTTCGACAGGTCTCTCTCTGGCGGCCCCGAGCACTTCCAAAGGGGCCAGCGATTTTTGTAGCGGCGATCCAAAGCCGTCGGCCGAAGAACACGCAGCAACTGGCGCGAAATCCGCGAAGGCGATCCGAAAACGGGATTTGCATTCCGCCGGAGGCCAGAGGGTTTGCAAAGTGAAGGTGGTACAGTTAGGCCGTGTGCACCGAACAGGTCTATGATATCAAGAACCGAAGCTAGGAGTCTTCTATCAAATTGTAGCCACGGCCACAGTGTTGTGGTTTTGAAGCACAGCAATGTAGCAAAAATCGTATCAAATCACACCGTAGCGTAATAAATTGTCGGCAGTCTGTAGGTCAGGAATCAGCAGAGCTTAAAACAGGAGCGGTCGCTACTAGACCTCCATTATATCAGATACTCCTTGGTCAGTTCTTTGCCTTAACTGATACGAAAATATCTTAATGTAATGTTCTCTTAATGTAATGTTTAAAGAATGCAATCGGGTAACCAATGCTATCTGGAAATACCATAAAACATTTGAAACAACTCCAGGACCAATTCTGGACACAAGTTCTCGTCCGCGGGTGACTTAAAAAGTATGTTGAAACGAAAACGCTTCTAACGTCATTAGACAGCGTTTGGAGCGTTTTAACGTTGAAAGAACCACAAACGAGTCCAATCGGAACACTTTTTGAAGAAACAAATGCTTCTTATTGCCTTGGTGTATTCACAGCTGTTACACAAACTATAGCAAGTTAAAGGCGAAAATAGTTTCCTTTTTCAATGCTCATCGCCCGACCGTTACCTAACCATCCGATAGACGCTACGACACCTCGACTCAGATCGACGGCGCTGTAGGTTAAACTAACGGCGGCGGTCATCTATTTCCAGCCACATGATGTAAGCATGCACCAAGGCGACGGTCTGCGAGTACCAGACCAGACACCAGGCGATCGTGGGGACCCAATCCTGGAAGACCATCCATTATCAGTGTCGGAGGTGCCATTAGTGTCACACCTACCTCCGGACTTGGCCGGATGTCGCGACATGGAAAGGCCTCATCGACTCAATTCACTCTCCACCCGGTACCCGTGGAAGATTCCGTGAATTCCTCGGAACTTGCAACACGCAGACGCGCAAAAACGGACGTGTGTCCGAAAATGTCGCCCAAGTAAACAAACGGGCATAACCATATCGCTTAACGGCCCCCGGACGGGCTCCACGAATGATAAATACCCGAAGATTAAGAGGTTGTGATCGTTGTGACACCGGCGGTCGATGATGTTGTTTCGTGAAGGTTTCGTCGTCCACCGTACATCTTCCACGTCCGCTGGGCCACGCGTGTATTAGGTAATTATCTGTCAACGTCAAGCGCGGAACCAAAATTGTAAACTTCCTCGGACAGCGGACTGGGATGTTGTTGCGCAAACCTGTAGCGTTTTTCAAACGGACGTTCATCCAGTTCCTCCCACGGTAATAGAAGTCCACACTTTCCCTTCTTTTCACGACCAACCGCACATCAAACGCCACCGCAAACGGTGCATAATTTCTTCGACAGCGATTTCCTTTCGGGCGTTGCCTTCTCATCTTCATTTATCTCGCGCGGGCGGCCGTCGTATTTCAGCGTATTTTTTTGGCTATCGCCGACGGTCAATCGGGTGGCTCCGTATTTCTCCGTCTAAGCAGCGCATTTATGACACTTCTGAACCTCGTGCCAGATATGGCCAGTGTGTCTAATATTAGACGCCCGCCGTGGAATAGGTGGATAAGTTGAAAACGCGTTATCAACTGAGGAAGATTGAGTGTTACCAAATAAAGAAGGGATTTGGGGGTAGACACTTTGGCAGTCTCAGCCTCCAACACTTCTATCAATCACGAAACGATACGCTGATTTATGATGTGATGGGCACACTTTTGAAAATCCCTTTTCCTGCCGTAAATTCCCAGCAATCCCGGCCAAATAACCGTTCGTCAGGCCCCGTTTATCCGCCATATTAACCATTCGCTGCGACCCTCGAGAGATCTCAACGCGCGCCTGTCGGTTAAGCCCGACGACGATATCCGATGGTTTTGCTTGCGCAGATAACATCCACTTGTCTTCCTGTCCGTCGGACCTATGGCGGACAATGTAAACGTTAATCCCCCGCGCCGCGTCTGCCTCGAGTGACCCTCTTCACCACCTGGCACAGATGCAAATCCCACGAAAGCTGCGGAGATGAGCCGCGGCAAGAATTCCGACCACGAGTGGTCTCGGTGGCCTCGAAACACGAGACGCGACGGCTGCAGAAAGATGCGGGAGCCCACAGTTCTTGTTCTCTGACAACAACGAGAACGGCAAACAAGAAATAAGGGGCAAAATGGAGAGCAAAGCGCAATCCAAGCGGGTTCCTGGTCCGGTGTGACAGTCACCACCGCCGCCCTCGTCCTCGTCGTGACTTAAGCAACACACTTCATTCCGGTCCAACGGAGAACTATAACGAAATCGCGCCGCGCGCCGTAGACAGGAACGAGGGAAACGATCCCAGCTTGGACCGGGAAACGCACGGAAGCCTACCCGAGGGGATCCGGGGTCTGGAAACGAAAAACGAAAAACTGAACCGGCAGAGGCAGTGATCGTGTAAATACCGAGGACACAAAAGGAGGGAGATTAATCGGACTGCATTCCTGAGATGCTGAGTTGCTGCGGTGGTCCACAATCCGCGAACGTCCAGCACGCCGCGTGGTACCGCGCGTACATTTCTGCAGGACTCCTTCTTCAGGTCCACTTCCACCACGACCGAGACTGGAGAGAAGGCGTTGAATTTACGTTCCCACGTAATCGGCCAGCCCCAGAGTTGGGGCGAACTGAACGAGATTGCTGGAGTCGGAGACTGTCAACACGTCACTCGTGTCATAGTTTGCACTCCTCAACAGTCCTATTGTAGAGTCCTGTACCCGCGCGTGTGTTCGTTGGCCACATCCTGCTCTCCTCGAGGGCATTCAACAGGTTTAGGTCTCAGGTCCAAGTCGGGGACTATTTTGCTCGGACCAAAGCAAGGACCAAAACGGGGCGACGATCGAGCCTGCATTTGCACGCTCCCATTTTGACGACCAAAACGAACCGTTTGTTTCGAAACATTCCGATCGCAGATCCTGCCCGAGACACATCACAGGCACAGACGCCGGCGGTGTGCTTCGAAGTACCATTAACGCAGCTGCAGCGCTCCCGAGGGTGAATAAAACTCGGATCGTGTACGATCGTCCGGTGTCCTGGTATCCGTGGAGTGATTTTTCTGGCGGCTAGCGTATAAACACCGAACACATTCCAGACACCCTATCGAGCCAGAGAGAGAGAGAGCCAGTGGTGTGCGGTAGCCCTTGTCCGAACGGTTGCCCCTTTTTTCCGGGGTCCACAGGACATGGAACCTTTTCTGGTCGGGTCCCTTTTCGGTTCTCGGTGAAAGGTCCGCCGTGACTCTGAGGGCTGCGGGCGAGTTGAATGGCGTCATAAATCAGATGATAACGTTCGAGAGATCGACCTTTCGGCCCGAACGGAAGCGTCATGTTGAGCCGAAAACGAAGACATCAAACACGTTTAAAGGGTAGTGCAACGGGCCGAGTCGAGCCGAGCAGGTAGCCGAGAACGGCGGCAGGACCGGACCGATCCTTGCTGCTGATTGTGTCCGAGCTGCCGAGCCGAGGTGGATCATTTCTGGATGATGGAAAGCCTGCGAGTTCCACGGCATTCTCCTTCAGCCAAAGAGGCCCATTTCTCCAACTTCATATAATGACTGTTTTGGCAGGGCAGAGGTGAAGCAGGTTTAAGGTTAAAAAAGTTTTTTTCTAAAAACATTTATGATCCTGAACAGAACAGCAACAAAGCGGCCAGAATTTATTGGCCAAAATTGAGTTCAGTCCACGCTCCGAAAACAAGCCAAGAAACGCCCGTGGAGTCCGTTGCTCCGTGGCCGCAACAGTAAAATCTGCTAACATTCCAGCAATTTATGACTCGCGCTCTAAATAAAGCTCACCCCGGGCCTACGTAAAGAAGACATGCTAACCAACCAACTACTATCGAGAGTCTAGGTTCGCGACTTGCTAATAGATATGACATTTCCCAACGCGCTTATCGGTGCACAGCTATTTGGTCAATAAAAACTCCGTTCCCGGCGGCGCTTGTATGGGGCGAGGGGGGTCTCGTTTGTTCGTCGTGGGCACGTTGACATCCACCGACGATCCGGATCCACCGGCGTAGACCGCAAGATCCGCCCCCCGGCCAATATGTTCGCCAAATTACAACACAAATGAATCAATAAAACTAACCGCTTCGATGCGCGTCGGCCGTTCACGGTTTTATGGCACGTCCCGCGGCCCACGGCACCAGCGGCAGGTGTAGCGGCAGGTTCTTCTTTGGAGCAACCGTGCGCCATAAATTTGTTATAACCCGCTGGATGCGGATGACAAAAACCGCCCACCGTACTCAGCGCCGCGCGTGCTGCTTTTTGTGGACCAATTTATGGCCCAAGTAGTGCGCTCCAAACAATTCCCCCCAACGTCAGGACGGTGATCGATAAAAAGTTGCACATTGTTGCTGTTGCTTGACCGCAAATGAAGTTCTTAATTCACTCTCGGGCGCCCCAAAAACCGAGAAGTAATTAGCCGTGCACTAGTAGCCGTCATCCTTTGCCGAGCGAAAAACAGGGGGCCGAAATGAGGGCACACCGGGGGCCGTGTTTTGCGCGATCGACGTGCGGCCACCATAAATTGTTGTTTGAATTCTTGGCCTCACTTGAGAGTTTTTCCCCGCACAATCGCCACTCAACTGTGCTATTTATCAACAAATTTCAGTGGCACGGGCAAAAAAAAAAATCGCCACGAAAGTACGGACCATTGACTGGCGGGCGGAGTGGCGAAAATTTCACGATCATCGCACGGTGCGGCGTAGCAGCACGCAGCTTCTGTGTGGGGCCGCTAATCTCATTAATTAAATGTTTGTTTTGGCCGTAAGTGCTTTGAACTGCTCGATTTCGAGTCACTATGCTAAGGGCAGTCGAGCGGGGAGCATACACCGGACCGGACCTCATCGGGGGGGGGCTACTAGTGTAAACTAATTTCGTTCAAAGCGACATCTCGCAACGGAAGCTCGGAAGACGTCAAACCGGGCCCCGTTGACGGAACACCAAGACGGTGGTGCGGCCAAGAACGGAACAGTCTATTGTTAGATTCCGACTGTTCCGACTCACACAAGTGTCGAGTGTCGAAGTTAAAGTTGCGACCGGATAGATAGATGCTGTTAGGAACACACAACTCACATTTCCTGTCAATCGAGATTCGGACGGGAACTTGCGACAGCAACACCAACTTGGAAAATTACCGAACAATTAGTTCGTTTCCAGTTTAGTGTGTACCTTCTATCAATTGTGAGTTATACACCAACTAATGTTAAGATGATAGCGAACCGAAAATTATTTGTACCTTTCGAAAACCCATGGTAAATACGACATAGAATTGTGCTGAATATTATCAACCGAATCAGCAACATTGGACCAAGTCAAGCCCTCTGATCTCTGATCCGTGGGGCAATTCACTTTCTTTAGAGAGAAGCTTTTATGAAGAGCGAACATCGAAAATGGGAACATTGACATCTTTTCTCCTTTAACACGGGAGGCTGTGACATTTCATAACTAAGCATTTTTTGAAATATCAAGTACTCTTGGAAAGATGTAGATGTTCTCGGATCTGGAACGATTAACCTCAAAGGCACCAACTTTAAACTTCAACCAGTTCATAAAATTAATTAGCAATAGAACAAACGAACGGATTTAATTTGCTACCAAATATGAGACCCTAACCACTAAATTTAATACAGACAAAAAACCTGCAAAACTGAGTCTGGCTAAATGTCAAATACTAGGACTACACTGGCGGCCACTAATGAATTCCCTTTTTTCTTGTGAATAAACATAAGCTCCCTGGGCCCGCCAAAAAACCGGCTTGCGGCCAGTTCACTGAACCCTCCCTGTTCGCTCAACATGGGCGATGTCAGAACTGTCTGACATCGCCTTCTGACGAGTGGCCACCACACCATCCGATGACGCACAAATTCGGCCGATTCAGCCCCAGCGGAAAAAGCAAAAACAAAAAACCCGGAACTCACCCGCACACTACAGACGCAGAAGGGTGTGGTGCCAATTTTTTTCACTCTCTTCTCTCTTTTGTTTCCAACGTCTCGTATATGCAAATCAATACACTTACCCCGTCAACAGAAGAGTTCCGCAAGGCGCTGGGACCCACAGCAGACACAAGCCGTAAATTACTTCTACCGATCGTGATGAGTCAGGGATGACTGAATGACTGAGAAAACAGAAACGGGGAGAAACATTGTGCGAAGGTGAAACATAATTATTATAAAAGGTTCACGCGGCATATGCTGAGGGGAAAACTAAAATATGTAACTAAAGACGACCCTCATTATTCATCGTCCCAGGGACGACTCGAATCCGATTTGCGCCCCACCCCCATTTGAAATAACCGAAAAAAATGCTGAAACGACACCGATTACATCGTTTGATCGTTATTTCGCCGATCGCTACCTGCGGACCATCCATCAAAGGCCGCGCCCGCCCGACGTGTTCATAAAACACCACCCATTTATGGTACTTTTGACAAACAACACGGTACAGGTTCGCGTTGAGGTTTGTGGTTGGTGGCCAGCAACACAGAGAAGGCGGTTGAGGAGTCGCGGCACCGGGGCTCGGGCCAGCAACGAGAAGCACCTGTTTGTCTAACAAGCCCGTTCCCATGCACAGGACCTCTGCCGGTGGGGTGCCTCCTTCAGCTGTATGCTACGGGTTCTGTTCGATTTGTATGTTCCTTTGCTTCAAAAAAACTTTGAACCATCAATCATTTTTATATTTATCTTTCCGGCGTTCTTTTTCTTCTTCTGATTCCTTGCACTACTTCGCTCACCCCCAAAACAACAAACCTTTCGCCGTGGGTCCTCCCCCCGTAAATGGAGCATCGGCAGCGCGGACCCGGAGACGCTCCGCCCGGGGTTGTGTTAGACCTCGGGGTAGATCGTTCGAAACTATTTGATAAACTACTTGCCCCGCTACACAGGCACACAGCGTGTGGGGCCAACTTCTTTTCTTCGGCAAACTCGAGCCCGACTCGAGCGATAGGAAGTTCGGTTACTTAACTTTCTTCGCCCGGTCGGCGGGGATTTGTTGGTGTCGCATTGGTTCACCTCGGTGTTTCGAATTGGGGAATCAATATCGGAACCGTCCCAGTGTGTCAACCGCGATTCGTTTTAGTTCTACCCCACCTTTTTTTCCTCCACTAATTCTTGTGTAACTCCCGAAGAGTTCCGGACTACCGAGCGGATTTCTGAAGCTGCGCCAGGGTCTTAATCCCTAGCTCAACTTCTTTTCACTCAGGTTGTCGGATTTTCGGTGGATTCAAAGGTTCGAACCATTTGGACCAGAGTATGTTATCCACACGATTCAAGTCGTAACGTGGAATAAGAGCAAAGTAGATGAAATGTTCTAAATGACTTTCCCAAAACGGGTCTATTTAGGCTTTCCTTCTACATATTGAACGTATATTTTACTTTAAGGAAAGTATCCATTAGGAAGTACAATTGGGTACGTGGTTTGAGTTACTTGGAAGAATTGATTCTTGAATTGAATTGAAACAATTGATTCTTTGTGAAAAAAAATTATATTAACATCGAAAAATCACTCAAACACACCACATGCTTCGTACTCAATCCAGAGATTTCAAGGTATCTACAACCTGCGGTTCAAGTTTCGTTTCACTTGTCGAATGAAACTATCGCTGGTCTTTTGACTCCCGAGGTTCATACCCAGACTGTTTGTTTTCGCTCCCTGCCTTGATGCTCCAGGATGTGCTGCTTCCAAAATCGATATTGGAACGTTTTAAGACCCAACAGACGATAAAAACAACGTCAACTGAATTCCCTACCGAGAATGTTTACTGATCTCAACTACCGATTCGTGCAGCACACCACAGACGGCTTCCTCCTTCGTTTCACGTACGCATTTTGTCAGCATTGCTGAGGAAGGAAAACAAGCCGACGGGTCCAGCCTCGGGTCTGCTGGGAGCTGGAGCCGGATTAGGCGGAACGGGCGCAATAGCGACGAGAAGCTCCCGACCCGACCCAACATGTACAGCCTCCGATGGTAAGGGGTAGCCGCGGACCGGAGTGTATAAAGTCTACCACTTGTCGAAAACTGACAGCCGCATCCCAGAAGCCAGTAGGTCGTCAGACACACGAACATGCCCAAGACGATTCCCATGGACTCCGAGCGTGCGTGAACCAGTTCTAAATAAACACCAACCCGACCCTGAGAAGCCTGGAGAAGCCCGACGCGAGGCTAGGGCATTAGGAACTGAGGTAAGACATGTGAAGACTTGTTAATTGCTACGCGTCTTTCTACACATTCCACCGCGGTCAGAGTGTCGGGTCAGGGTGGCTCACTAATTTGGTTTTTCTCTTTCCGGGGCCGGCCGGCAGCCAGAAAACTGATTTCCTTACGGCGGCGGCGGCGGCATCGTAAACTCCGCTAACAAACGATCTCCACCGGGATCGGGGGATAGGGTTTCCGCGCGCGAGGGCATACAAATGAGCTGACACTCCTACAACACCGAATCCCAGGCCCAGCCCGGAGATTAGGGTGTGAAGAACCATCGACCGACGGGACGGGATGGAATGCTGGCACGGCCGGACACGGCTCCGGAGCCAGCCACATCTTTATGACGTAATTCGATCCGGAAGTTCCCATGCGCCTGAGCCTTCTGTCGTGAGCCGAAGTTTATGACCGGTGCGGAACGCCGCCTGGGGCCTCTCAGGTGTGCTCTCTCATGGCGGCCATGAATGAAACGAACCCGTCAGGGTCAGGTCGGCAACGGCTGGTCATCGTTCATTCAGATTAATGGACGGATGGGTCAACCGGGTCTCGGTGGGTTGGGCAATCGATAAACATTGGAGCGCGCGACGCGGAATTTCATATTTCGGGACACGTTTTGCCCTTTGAAGCCCTTTAAGAGCCCCAAACCCACACCAACAGTTCCACACTCCCAGTGTTTGTGTTTCAATGATTATCTTGCTCGCATCAGGCTTTCCGGACCAAATCTCTAATATCCCGACACACTCTTGTTGGCGTCGAAAACCATTTCCGGCCGGGGGGGGCGTCATTTCCGGACCGTAGCAATCAACGCGGGACGACCGTTCCAATCACCTGCCACCCGGCGGCCGGCGCCAGAGCGCAAACAAACATCTACACATCTCTATCGGTGTATTGATCCTCGCCATAACGTGGTTGGGAGATAATGCGTAACGCGATGTCGCCGCCACCGAGACCACCGAAAAGGACAGCGGTGGGTTCGATTTGCATCATCCGGTCCCGGTGTCTCTTCACCAACGCCCGGCAAAGTGGGGCGAGTAAACAATATTTCAATCATCACCGTGCACGGTGGCGTTCGTTCGCCCAACCTTAGCCCAACAACGCCGCGACAGCAATCAGTGGCTCGCTCTCTCTCGATCACTCTTATGGGATCCGATGCTTTCCGATTTTTTTATCTCTATCCCCATGATCCGCGGTCGGTGCTCATCGATACCGCCGGGGCTTCGTCAGCATCTGACACACACTCTGCATCAGCATCATCAGTGAAGTGTAGTAACGGCGGCTGGGTCCACCTAAGACACCTCCGTCTCCGCTCAGTTTTGATCTTTGATCTCTCGGCCCTCGCTGCTGCGAACGTATGCGCCCGCTAGCCCCTCATTAGGTGGCGGCCACAGCTAGAAAAACTTTCACGAAAACGAACGAACGAAAAAAAATGTGCGCTCGCCGATGCGAAAACAGAAGGTGATTGAGATCCGCGTCTCTTTCATCGGCGAACACTGTGCGTCGTTACCGCTAATGAGTTCAAATATAAATCACTTGACACACATCGATCCGGGCTGCTGGCACGGCAGGACGATGGCTACCATCGCAAGAAGCACTCCACGGCAAGAGCATTAAAAGCATGAGAAGAAGGCGCGTTACGACGCGCCACAAACAAACATTCACACCACAGGACAGCCCCCCAGGGTGGGAAAAAGTCCTGGGAGCGATAAAGTAGCGGTCCGGTTCCTCCCCTTTTAGGAGGCCTGCGGATTATGCTGACAATTCAAAAATCCACCAACAAATCGCTTCCGTCGCTAGCACCGGGCGGAATCGAATTATCGACGGAGAAACGAAATCTGGCCAACTCTGGGCGGTACCATTGCGGGGCCATTACGGTGGCGGTACGTGGAGCATAAAAAGTGAAACCATTCAGCAAGGGGCAACGAGCATAATCACCCCCCCAAGCGAGCGAGCGAGATGGATGGCTCCGAAACAGTGCGTAAAACTGTCACTCCGAAGCAGATCATTCGTGTCACGTTCTCGTTATTTAAAAAATTAACTTTCGTCCCCGTGTGCGCAAGTGTTCGTTATTTCTAGCTTCACTCAACATCGACCATCGAACGGTTTGAATGAACATTAAAGACACGCACAAAACATGAGAAAACACCATCGTCTCCCAATCCGTGATGTGATCTCTTAAAATAGATGATTTCGACAACCAGCTCTTTTTTGGTCGCCTCTATCTATCTGTGTGAGAGAGAAAATTAACAAAAAAAAAAGTGGGAAAAACAAACGCAACAAACCCCGTCGAGATAACCGTCACGTTGATAAAACCCGACAGTCATCAAATCAACGGGCCCGATCCAATCTCTGGTCGCCAGCGTTTCGTCCTCATCATTGATCGACCGGCCAAAAACAAACGACGCGCCGCTGATTATGCTTCACGCCGACACTGGCGTAAACCTTGGCTCACTTATGTTCACCCCACACCCCAGCAGCATTAATCCATCGGCACGCCGACCCTCCCACTAATCAACCTTTCCCACCGGGCGGGCGGGTGGTCCCACTTTCCCCATCCGGTGTGGTGGTTCGTTGGCATGAATGAGTGACTCCTCGTTGGCCACCCCTTTTTTCCTAAATTTAATCCTTCCTCACTCGAAGTTGACCATTGTTGTGTTCATCGCGAGCCGATTTGGCGCGACCGCGCGACGGTTCGACAGAAATAGCCAAATGGTAAACATATACGAAAACTTGGCACAATTTTTAATCGACACAACCTCGTTTGCTGTTTTTGCGTTTATCCGCGGTCCCGTGTGTGAATAATATGTTGCTTCTTCTTTCACTTTTTTTTTTCTTCAATATGTGACCCTTTTGGTCCGAAGGCCGTCAATTCGTTCGAGCGCGTCTTTCGCGAACTCTGCGAGGGGATCGTCGATAGTGTTGGCGCAGCAGGTGCCGTTTTCTGTATGCTGCGCGGCATGGAAAGGCTCGGATAGGGCAGAGCGATCCACGAGCACTCGAGAGGTAAAGCTACACAAAACAACAATTAAAGAACCCATAATCGATCAATAGCTAAAAAATTATTAATTTGAAGTGATATACGATTATACT
This sequence comes from Anopheles bellator, assembly GCF_943735745.2. Taxonomy (NCBI): domain Eukaryota; kingdom Metazoa; phylum Arthropoda; class Insecta; order Diptera; family Culicidae; genus Anopheles; species Anopheles bellator. Next base: position 20,466,028 of record NC_071286.1, read on the forward strand.
ACGACGCCCATGACAATGGTATGGGAGAACAGCTTAACAGTACTAACCAACAATATTTCGTGACGTAAAACTGTAATAAAAATATTACCATCTAGAAGAATTGCCTTCAAAATTTCAAATGATTTCAACATAAATTGTCCGGTCCGTTCCTCTAAGATTAAAAAAACATAAATTGTTGTTTGATAAAAGGTCGTAGTGAATGATTGATTTTCGCTCAGAAGCTTACATAGTGGGCTGTTGAACAAATTCGGTGCCTCGATAAGAAAAACACATTTTCATGGTTTGAAATATACTTTACTATTTAGCCTTGAACTAAATCTCCTTCAGTCATTCGATAATTTTGCAATACGATATCCTGTACTTTTTCTACGATTTCAGGTGTTGTGTCTGTTTTTGGGCGTCTTTGTCGTGGATAGTCTTTAAGGCTTGACCACGATTAAACTCAGAAACTCCCCTTTTAATTGAATAAGGACTTTTATACACTTATTCGTTCATTCGTTCATAAACAACATTTGTTCATAAAATTTTCTTTGCTTTTAAACATTCCAAAAATAAAAAATTCAATCTCTGCACGATACTTGTTTTTTCCGTTGTAAAAAATACTGTCACACGTAGATACTAAATGGCTTACTAAATCGAACGAAGTGATCAACTGAAATGAAACTTCACAAACGTTCATATGAAGAGTGTACCAAAGTAACCAAAAAAATCGACTCCAATCGGCTGGTCGGAACGTAGCTCAGAACTTATTGAACACCTCAGTATCTACATGGTATATTCAAGTGTTTATAAGAAAAAAGCCTCCGGAGCACTCCTGGCTGAAGTGCAAACAAACACTACCCAGCAATCAACCGTATCCGTGCGCAACCAAATTACTCCTTGATTCCGGCGGAAGCTCAAACAAACGGTCCCCAGAGTGGGCGCCGTTCGTTTGAACTTTTGCGCACCTTTCGCGGGTCCTTTCGCGCTTTGATTCGCGAGTCCTTAAAAAGTTACACCGTGCTCCCTTCGCGGACGCGCGCCTGATCCAATTAGAAGGGGGCCCAATGCGTAATGAAAACTCAATTCCGGCGACACGCTCATCGGAAGCGGTCATTCGGAGGCTCCGATGTCGAGGACCCGACTGCAAAACCGACAAATGGCACGCCATCGAAGGTCGGCATCATTATCGGGTCCCGAAAAACGGAAGCACAACGACGGGGCACGCTCCAATCAGTCGAGTAAACACGAAGCACGACAAACCGTTCGCAGGCCACGGACCAGCCGGCGCCGGACCACGTGCAGCGGCGGATCGAGTGCAAATGGAGTTCGGAGGAAAAATTTGGAAAACCTAGAAAACGTGCGGGGCTGAGGGAAATCCTTTTCCCACCGCGAAGGCGTCACGTGCCCGGTGTGCTAATGATGTTTACCCGTTCAGCCGACCGACTTGAAGGTGGTTCCCACCGTTCCTTTTGACCAGCACGCGATGTTTAATTTTTTCCACCGGACGGATTCGGCTTCGAAAGCTTTTTTCCCGTTGATCCCACGGCGAGACGGCACGCTGAGCCGCAGAGAAATCGGATCCACGGCGCGGTGCATCGGAATCGAATCATGCAGCGTTCGGTCGGAATTTGCTTAGGAGGTCGCGGACCGGGCGCGCCTGTTATCAGTGGCCGTGCCGTTTGCAAACTGCAAACTGCACCACCGTCATCGGCGGGCTGCTCCGGCGGACGGCAAAAAACAGGGGCAGCCCCCGTCACACGAGAAAGATATGGCCGGTCGGAGGCGATCAGACGGGGCCAAGCGACGTGCCTTCGTGCACGTAGCATAGCCCGCGAACGAGCTGACGACAATGGTGACGGCGATGACGATGCTGGCACCCCCGTATCGCTGGGGATTGCCAACCCGAAGAAGCGGAAGCACACGAAGAAGACGATGTCGGGTGTCGGGGGCTGACGAAAAAAGGGCTGCATCTGGGCAAACGCCAACCGCCCGTTTCGGGACACCCTTTCCGTCGACGCTGGAACGCGTCAGTCGATTCTGACGGACGGGCACCGAGAGCCGCCCCGCGCAATGATGAGCTCGGCAACATTTTGATTCAATGGTTCCCCATCAGCCCAGACCCATAAAACTCCAAATGTGGCCGTGGCCTCTCGAATGCACTTTGGACTTGGACGCAGGCTCCAAGCACAACGTAAACAAGCGAAGCTTCGCCCTGCACTCTTCTCAAGCTTTTTTTTTATTTTTCTTCGGTCGAACCACTGACCGCAAAAGTGTGGAACCACCTTGAAACCACAACGTTAAAGAGGGACACCCACCGGTGGGGCACCGTAAATGCCTTAAAATATTCCAAACATTAGCATAGCCAATTTAAATCGTAATCCACACGAACTACATTCGGTGCAGGAAAATGATTAATAATTAAAAGTCCCACAGATAAAACCCACGAAGCGAGCGGAAACTTCGATGCACGGTTCCGACAGCGAGCCCCCTTGGGTGACCTTTTTTCGGTTAAAGATATTTTGAAGAAGAAAAAAACCGGAACCCACACAACAGCGACACTGCAGTCCGCCCATCCCGCCGATCGGCTGGGGTCGGTTGCATCGGTCAATCACCGCAAAACATGGCGGCGAAAATGTGTGTTTATTTCGCGGGGTCCCCGTCACTGTATCTCCCCGGTCAACAACGGCAATAACATCCACAACACCAACGGCACAAAAATGGCGGGGGGAGGCCACAACATTTTGTTTGCGGTTGGCGAAAGATCAAACACCGGGGGCTTTGGTTTCGGTAAAAATACCGAAAACTGCGCCAACAGACCACCACGGGAATGTTGCGCGCCATTTTTGGGGCGCTCGTTGGTAATGTGGTGCTGGTAAATGTGTTTGTTAACTTTGGCCAATAAAATGATCCTGGGCTCTGTTCCCCTCATCTCGTTCTCGTTTTTCATTTCCGGTTTTGAAAATTTCGAAACGAAATTTAGTCGGGCTTGCGACCACAAACATACCCGGCAACAGTCGCAAACAGCCAATTTCAATCGAGCTGCGATCGAAACCGGGTTCGATTTTCCGTGTTCCGTGCCGTGCGCTTTCATTCGGATTTTCCGATTGGATTGGAACTTTTTTCACGTTTTCCATCGCTGCAACTGTCACACCACACAAAAGTCCGGCGCGGCTGGCGTAAACTTTTCGACCAGCGGGGAGATGGATTAGTAGATCGCGGTTGAACCCTTTTTGTCGTCAAACCAGAAAGGCCACCAAACTTTATTGCGGTTCACGTACGAATGAGACCAAAGAAGGGATCTTCCTCCGGGACGAAAAGATAAATCATGATGGTCCACGGGGTTTAAATGGGAATGCCTTAAAACCCGCCAAACCGTTCTGTGGTACGTTGCAACGGCGCGCGCCATGATAATGAGAGCAGAGTTTGAATAATTACTGTGAAATAAAATTGATGGTAGCAGAATCCATAAACAACGGCGAGAAATTTGGGCCACAATTGAGTGCGCTGGCCACCGGGGCGGGTCGGGTGCTAGAAAACAGAAACACCACATAACAGCACTGACAATAAACCGTGAAGCGAGGTTCATTAATTTTCCGATGCATTTTAATGCACTTCTGGGGTTCTTGGAACCAACCTCATCATGTTACTCTTCCCACGGGCCGACCATTCGGCGGAGATTCGAAACAGCACGAGACACGCGTGGCCAAAAACTGGCCACTGGCTTCGGTTTTCGATTGCTGTATGACTCGGTAAGCCGTCGGTAAATCACAGTCTTTCTAAATTCTGATCACAATTAGAGCTCGATCCTCATTAATGAATCTTGAATGTAAACAGCTGTTTGACAAATTTGTTTATCATGACATTTATGAATTCCTGCGACTCACCAGAAACATTCAAAACAGATTAATAAAACCGGCCTTCCGCAACTCTAAACTCTAAATGGAGGTAGAGTATTGACTATCGAGGCTATGATTTAATTGATTTTGGGCAAGATGTGAGTGAAGTTTGCCACCGTACAGCACCGTTCTAAGGATCGGTTGAGTATCGCTCACAGAAGTCACAGAATTGATTTCACAAAAACATTCTGCTCCGAGCATTATAAAATAAATTGAAAATCTCTCTCGCCAACAAGTGTTTGACTTCAACCCGAAGTTCTAGCGCTAGCCGACAAAGTTCCGATGTTCGCGCACTTCAAGTAATCCCCGACACCCGGGGAAGGCACTCCAACCGAAAGCTTCGTGAGTACTTCGAGACGGGGCAACTTGGTCCGTTTCTTCCAAAACCCGCTTCCAAATCGATTATTAATCCGTAATTCCACACCACTCCATTCTCCAGACCGCGCGATTGGCCAAGAAGTTGTTGTGCTGATCGTGCCTGTCCGCCGCTCTTGCCGAGGCGGACGGAATTTCGAGTGCAACAACACAACAAATTTCGGACGTAGTGTGTACCGAAATATGAGAGGTGGCCAATCGCCTTTTTTGCGTCCACCGCCGCCTTGTGGGTGTTTTGGTCCACCGTACGTGATCAAGTGGCCACGGACCGCGGACACCGCGTGCTCGTCCATCTGAGTGATCATCTCGCGCCCGCCAAGTGTCGAAATGCCGATTGATGCGAAACGCGCTTCGCACACGAACATAAACATTCGCACCAAACTAGCGCTTCAAGGAGCTCCATTTTCCACCAGTCGGCCACCGGACAGTCGAGGAAAGAAAATCGATTCCCCAACTCATCGGCGGCCCCGGAGGGGAAAGAAAACAACCCGAACCCCGCCCACAGAACCACGACCGAATCAATCTTTTTCCACACTTCGGCAGCTCGGAACAGTATGTGGAGTGTGACTTCCAGCTTCTCAAGATGAAGACAAACCTTTTATCGGTGCGCTGTGGGTAAGTTTTTTCTCAGTTTAAAACCGATTTTCCCATGTCCCGGGACGAGTTTGGAGTGTCTGAGTGAGCCGTTCCGACCGACGCCACCGAGTGTCGAGGAAAAGTTTAGCCAAAGCACACCATTCGTTTTATGCCGGTGGCCGGGGCATTAACATGCTCTCCGCTCTCTGTTCGCACTCCATTTGGACCGATGGAGCCAATAAGAGTGCCAGGGGAGAATTGGAGCCACCAAAAACGACTTCCGTCCGGAGGATGCAAAACTTAATGCACCGTCTGACGCTACGTCGGCAGCGTCGGTTGCTTCTCGCCCGCCGGGTGCTGGCTGGTTGATTTGTTTTGCACTTAAACCCCGGACCAATTCGTGTGGACGGTGCCCGCTCTCGACGAGCATAATCATGCCATCCCTGAAGGGAGACACATCAACCAGACGAAATAGTTTACGAAAGCACACCGAAAACCCCTTACAACCGGGCAACAAGCGCTAATGAATAGGGTGGTCGTTCCGGGTGGGGAGTCCTGAGTAAAATTACGGTCCACAAGCACCCGGAGAAGCACCGAAAGAGGCTTCCGCCTCCGGGTCCATCGATCGAACCGGCGGCCCAGGACAATCCCGGTATCAAATGGTGAGCCACCGTGAATTAGAGTTGCAGTGTTGGCCGTTGTGCGAGCCGCCAAAAAAGGTGACAGCCGGCCGGCGCATCAGCAGCAAAATCCCAAAACCGCTTCGCAAATTCGAGTCGCTCGGGTAAAAGCGGGCTCGCACCTCATCATCGTCGGACTGCGGCTGGCCGGCCGGGCCGGCGCGCAACAAGCGTGGCGTGCCCGGAAAGGCTGCACGAAATGATAATACTTAATAATAAGCAGCACCCAATCAGGCTGTCAATCATGGGGCCGAGTGGGAAACTGAAACGCGGTGCACACGGCTCGTCCTTCCTGGCGCTCCCGAAAGCCGTAACTCCCGTCGGAAGGGCGGCATCGGGCAGAAGAAAACACCGGATGAGGGCCGCCGCTCGGACCGTTTTTGCTCAGCATAAAGACGGACCGCCGACCACGCGATGCCATTGACCCAGCGCCCGTCGGGCAGTGGTGCTGCTGCTGGGAGAGTGCAGCTGGATTCGCCACTTTCGGTGGTCATCCTACTCATTAGCAGGGCGACCCGGGGCCGCATAATGTTTCGATCGTGCCAAGAAGCAATCGCGCCTAGCGTGCCTATTGCGGTCGACCCGGGTGTCGGTAATCGTCGGCTTTGCTTTCCCGAATCCGCGCGCATCCCGATTCCGACCACGGTCGGACCAGTGTGCCGGGTTCGATTGCAACGCGAATCCTTTCATCAGCTCGTCGGACTCTAATGGGGGCTCTCTAGTAAATAAATATAAACAACCTCGCAAGACCCTCGCAATCGGGCACGGTTTGTGGCGAACCCGTAACACAGAACCCCCCGGGGGCTCACCTCTCAAGCAAATACACGCTAGGCACGCACGCGTTTCTTTTTCGCTTCGTTTTTGGGGTGATGCATGAAACCCGCAGAGATCTCGTTCGGCGAAACGAGAACCGTAAAAGAGGTCCGAATCAACGAAACGGGAGACAAAAATTGCACCTCAGACAGGAAACGGGAAAAGATAAAACCCGGACACACAGCGCCCGTTCTGCCAAAGGAATCCCAAAAAACGAAGGACACACCCGGCAACAGAAAACGAACCCGATAATGAGCACGAGCTGGGCGCTTGGTGGTGATGATGCTGCTGCTGCAAGTGGAACCCGCGGCAGGAACCCGCACGGCAAAGGAACGAAGGCGCAAAAAGAGGAACCTGAACTGAACCGACGGGAAACGGGTCCCTTTATTTTTAGCCTCGTCTGCCACGAAACATTATCAATTGTTTTCTCGTACGAATTTTGGGCGTTGCAATGGTCGAACAAAATCGACATTTTTACATCCGCTTACGTCGTTACATAAAAAGTTCTAAAGCTTAGACCGTAACCCATAGTCGACGACTCCCTCAGAGTCGGGGCTCTTGTACTTCAGACCTCCCCGCCAGCAGTGGAAGTGTTCAAAAAGGGCAGGGTTTGAAATCGCCCAAGTTTAAAATTTATATTAGAATTGAAATTAATCTAAGGTAGCTAGCTTTTAGTACGTAAAAAGAGACGAATGTTAGGTTATTGCAGCTCAAAGTCTCTATAATACAAAAACCAACCAACCTTAGTTAAATAGCACAAACCGGCGACGGGTTCTACGTTCCCATTTAGGCCCCCAGCATGACACAGAGCACGCCACACCGAACACTGGCGGCTGCGAGGCGAACCAGTTCTTGTGCCGGCGTAACCAGTGCTTCCTGGCGGGCAGGTTCGCCGGTGTCTTTTCGTTTCCCGATCTTTTTCCTCCATCTTGTTTCCTTCCCGGTTTCGCATTGCCGGCACTCGCCGTGTGTGTCGCTGGGACGCAGACGCGAAAACAAGGATAACGAACCTTTACTGAAAATCATGCTGGGCTTTGTTGCTGCATGCAGGGCCCGAGCTGCTGCTGCGGACCCCGGGGGGGACACCAACAGTATCAAAAGCAGCCGAACCGACAGACGGCGGCGAAAGGGCACTGCCGAGAACAGAAACATTGGAGCCTGCAGCGCGCTGGGTCGGAAGGTTCGGTGTCGGTGCCGAAGGATAATTTACGACGACCATGCTGGGTGTGTGTCAGGGTTGCTACCCAAAAATGTGGCGTGTCATCGATGTTGATCCTCCGACGTGGAACTGATCGATTATGGGAACGAGTAAGGAAGAAAGTGTTACCGAACCGATATACGATCGAATTGTGGTGGTGCAATATTTGGAAGCATTTCACCGTTTCTCAGGCAACGGTGGCAACAGGGACAATCGACTTTGATGCTGAGAACGCAACATAATGCTTGGAATTTGAGGTGTGGCAAATGGAACTTGGGAAAGAACTCTAGAAAATACCTCAACTCAGCGGAAACTGTTGCGCACAGCAACCCAGAACAACCGTTCACCGGCGGAGGGCGTTACTGAAATTTCCTCTCCCTTACCCGAACCACAGCAAATTGTAGATCAAATTCGATCCTCCATCGATTCAAATTGTACTTGATCGCGGAGTGCGCGCGCCCTGGCCTTCTTCGATTATCTTCTTTCGTTCACGAGAGGCGCATGCTTCAAGGGCTCGGGGTTTATGGCCGCTCTCCCTCCCTCTCTGTGCCCCGATCATTTCCACGGCGCATTCTGGTTGGGCCCGAGATTCCACAATCTATCGGCCGGATCGCTTTCTACTCCCAATGGCCCATTATAGCGATACACGAAATTCGTTGCAACCGTGAAGAAGCCCAGCAACCGGATCGTGCGGCATGGCCGAAGAGGAACGTCGAAGAAGCGAAGTGAAAAGAATATGCCTTCTCCTTTTGTGCCTTTCGATCACCGTTCTCGCAGCAGCGGCAGCATCATCCGCTTTTTTCGATGTCTCCTTTCTGCATCTTCTCGCCGCCCAGAGCCTCCAGACGCGAGCGAGGCAAAGAAAGGTTTTTGCGCTCTTTCCCTTTTCCCAGATGATTCGCTGGCGACGACTGGCGGCGGGCGGCCAGCGACGATCGTGCGCCGTCAACAACACTCAACTAACCAACACGCCGATCCCACGCACACTCGCGTGCGACAACATTCCACAGTGCAGCACAAACACACATGCATGCCAGCCCACGTTCAAGAAATCACTCGGGAACCTTAAGATCGTCGGATCGCGAAGCGTGAGTTCACTACGGTTGATATTTACCACGGTGACCGATTATGATTCCTGGTTTTTGGGAACTGTTCCCTGTTAGCCCAGCACAGTGTGCCACCTACCTGACGATCGCTGAAAGAACTATGTTGCGAGCTAATGCGTAACTCAGAACGCAGCTTCTCGGCTGGATGCAGTTTGTTTGCGCTTGGGTGTGTTGGTGTGTTGACAGAAGATGACCGCGAATGCCGCGATTGCTCATAAACGCGCACCGTATTCGTTTCGTTCAATCTTCATTCATATTTCGGTCGCAACATAGACGATCTACACCGGGGCGGGGGGGATCGACGTCACACTTGTCATGTGCGCGCACCCCACAGCAAACAAACTGATCACCTATTTCGTCACCGGCCGCGTGACGCACTCAAACAATATACACGCACAAACACACCGAAACCGCGGCAAAGATCAGATCGCACGAGACACTTCACGAGGGATCACTCTGTCGGTGAGAGAGGTTTGTATTAGAAACTGAAAAAAGGAAACAACACGCCGCCGCCACGATCGTTCTCATGCCGCGAGGCGCGAGTGAGCGGAAATCTCGCCGGTGAGCCGTGAGTAACGAGAACGATCAACGACAAACACATAACACAGCTCATGAGAATGATCGTGAGGCCGACTCTTCAGATGGCTTGAAGTTTGGAGCTAATTTTGACCAGTTTGTGATGAAATCAAATCAATGATACGATCGATCGACCGTGGGTGGGTTTGCGTGTACAGAAAAAGCGTTGATCGACGATCGTAACCCACAACAAACGTCACATACACCAACACCCGGTTTTGACCCGGGAAGTTTGTTAAAAATACCACCCAAATGCAAAACTTATCGTCAACCGGCCGTTCTCGCACGCACACAGGCGAACGTTACGCACACAGCAGCCAGTGCCGAAAATGATCGCCAGGATCACTTTTTAAGTTAAGGCGTTTTGCGACAACAAAAGCGACTGTTTCCGAACACGATCACGTTTCGACGATCAACATTTCTTTTGTTTGCCACACACTAACACATACACAACAGACAGGAGCAAAACAAAAGCGATCACTCTCTCACACTGTTTCTCACGTTGCCTTGGTAACGCACTGGTTACACTCGTACTCCAGATTGGGCAGAGCATCGTTTAATCAACGGAGAAGTTGCGCCAAGGTTGTTATCGGCCACAGCAAAAACAACAATTCTTTGTCACAGATCTATGCCTAAAACGTAACGGCCACGAGGGCATTCTGCGGAACCAAGTTTTCAAAAGCCACCATCCCGACCATCGTCACCATGCCACTTTCACAACCGCCTACCGCCCGAGGCTCACGCACCGGCAGCAAGTTTTCGGGAGGATAAATTCCTTGAATCGGCAGTTTTTTTTTTGCCCGCCTTTGCAGCGGTGCCACCGTTGCTAGGTTCCGAACTACGAGGATCAGCAGTTTCGCTTTCGGATGAATGACAAACCGCGGCGCAGCCAACGAACCGTATTTAACACTGTTGAACACAACACCACTGGGAACAGTATTACCTCGCGTGGCGTTGGAAATTTGGAAGAGTTAAATTTACGAATACACCACCGAAGTCAGCCTCGAAAGGATAGTTGCACTTCCACTGAACTACGAGCCGAAATCAATCATACCTTTGACTGTACTTTACGTCGTGGAAAATATTAGCAACAGGAACCGGAAAACACGTCCGATACCTTAACCGAAAACACGTAAAATTCGACGGGTCTCACTCGCGTGCGTCCGAATTCGGCAAAGTTTGAAATTTGAAAAAAAATTGGCTGTTTTGAGAATGTAACCGATTTTTGAACCTACCTTTGAAACTTCGAACCTGACCCGAAACCTGACCAAGTGCCGATCACGACCCGATTCAACCAACGAAAAATCCCGAAGTTAGATTTCTCTCTCGTTTCTCTGCGCTCTCTCTGTTATTATGACAGCGGAAAACTATGGGAAAATGTGTAGACAATAAATGGACATATTCCGTTAAGAAGTATCTACCGATTCATTCCAACGTTTTTGTTCTCTTTACATGTGTTTTGATTAAATTCATCATTTTATGTTCAATACACACGTTTTAGTATAAGGTATTTTAATTTTTCATAGCAAAGAAGGATCTAATGATGATTATAATATACGTACATTCTTGTGCAGAACTCTGCCAACGATTGCGTTAAAGTAGCTGACAAAAATTGGTTTTAAAAAGGGCAATTTGCATCATATTTCGACTTTGACAGATGAATTCTCGGAATTTAAGCAACGTGAAGGACTAAAAATAGTTAACTAACGCTCCTAGCTAACTTATTTATTTTAGGAAAATATAACTGAATGAGTTTGAAGGTTTGCTCGTTCTCCTTTTCCCCATAGTTTGCTGTGGTTTTATAGGAAGTCGAAAGTTTAGGAGAATCAGCTGTCAAATGCGGGCAGAAACGTATCAAAACAAACCGCTCAAACAGGGAGTGCCAAACGATTACCAAACCGTTAGGCACCCCGTTTGCTATAAAATTCAAACGACTGGCGGGAAAACTGGAAATGCTTCTTTTACTTTAAATTGATAAACAAACTACTGTGAGATTTTTAGAACACGTTTCGGTTGAACAAATGAGTGTTTAAATACTAACAATAAAACATGAGCACCGATCCACCAAACGAACTAATAGCTCAACGACGAAAGAAAAAAGAAGTTACCCTAAGAACAATTCGTTTCAATTGATGAAATCAAAATCGATTCATTTGCAGCTAACGGTGCACTGTTAGTCTCGAGATCGAAACCGTGCCCTACCGTGCCTGTCTGTTGTTTACACACGCTGGACATGCGACATTGGACGTGCGCATGTCCGATATTTTAAAAACAAGGACCTCTCACCGGGCCGCCGTGGTTCCGCCAGCAAGTGAAAGGATTCGCGAAAGGAGGGAAAAGTTTCGATTTTTGCCAGTCGCTCACCTAGCAGACACGATGTAAGGTTGCAGCATGCCCTCTGTCCACTTTCCCGTTGTGTGAAAAATCAATTGTGAAGGAAAACTCAGATACCATTCGCTGCGAAACGTGTACGTACAATCGCGTGTTGAAAGCGGGGGCATGAAAAACATAATCCAAGACATTGCAGAGAATAGGCCAGGCTAACTAAGAAACCCTTGCGCCATTTGCAGTGATCCTGCAGGTGACGCAGACAGAGAAGAAAAAACTCGTCCTAGCCAGACAAAGAACTGAAGGACTTGCTTAGAAGAGAAGTCACCGTGCTTAGGGTATTGAGTTTTGTGTTCTTGTCTTACAGAGATCGGTTTTGCGACAAAATGTATTACGTTAACCGAATCCGGGAGATTGTGACCACGCCGGTCTCACCGAAGTATCTTCGGGTATCGGCCATCCTTATCGCAATCTACAAGGTGGTAAGTGGAACCAACCGTAACGGGGCATGCCCTTGACCCTCAAAGATTCGCCGCTCGACGCGCTTCCGGTGCCGATGAAGGGGCGTGTTTCGTAACTGCTGCTTTCTTCCCCTCATGTCTCATAATTGGTTCGTGATTCAGCTTGTCGCACACGTTCTGCTGTTTGTGACGCTGCTCGGTCTGGCGCACGCCGAGGAGATGAGCACCATCCTGCAAATGAGTATCGCCGACCAGAAGGACAGCGAGTACATCTGGACCACCAGCGAGCAGGAAGAATCGATCAACGAGTGGCGCTTCAAGTCCGCCGAAAAGCTGGCTTCCGGTAAATTTTCACGCTTTTCTTTGTGTGAGGCATTATCAAAATCTATGCTCGTTCCCCCTGGCCAGTAACGCTGTGCATGCTGTACATCGCGACCACCATGGCCACCATCTACGTGCTGAGCTGTCTGGGATTGCTGATCGGAACCCTGCGCAATCGGCACGAATTTTTCATCCCCTGGATGGTGGTGGATTTCTTCGGTACGCTCGTGTCGGCCTCCATCATGCTGGCGGTGGCCTACAACAAATCGGCCTTCTGCTTCGTCGCCAAATGGCAATACTGTACGCAAAACGGAGGGTTGTGAGCTCGAAGCGAAGGGAGTATAATAATTATCTCTTACCAACAGGGGCATTCTGTGCCGTGTCGACCGCGTTCAACATCGTCGTTTGGCTGATCATTCGGATGTTCTACAAGAATCTCGTACACATGACCAAGTTGCGCGAAGTCGCGATCGTCGCCATCCCGTGCCCTGTGGCCAACGTACCACTGGCAGCCGCCCACGATGGAGCCGTTTGCAGCAAGACGGCCAACGCTGTGGCCATTCCGCCGTATCACTATCGTCGGGAAAATATGCACCTGAGCGACGGAGGGTTGAAGCACATCCTTTTCGATGCCAACGAGGCCAACTACTTGGTATAGATTTCTTTCCGGAAATCCCAAGCGGATCGCCACCTAGTGGGGACGGCTCGGTGCATTGGCAATAATTGGAAAATTTGGCAAAAATTTAACAAGTATTTTGGGTTTGAAACGAACCCGTGGGATTTTGGGTAAGGGCAATTAGTGTAGATGATGGGCTGGGCCCTATAGATATAAACCCTAGCAGAGGGTTCCCACTTCACTCCCGTTTTGCGTATACGCTTGCGTAGACTTAGTCCTACTTGGCTCTGGCCAATTAAATTGGCTTTCTATCCACAGCAATGCGCAGGCTAAATTCACATCCGCTGGACAGAGGCGGGATGTATTTCAGATCTCACTGTACGTGCAGAAGAGAGTGACATTGTTCACTGAAAGCATAGCATCAAATAAATAACGTAACCATCAAATGGGTCCAGGTGGAAACAGAGAATCCAACGTGTTTCGTAACTAAAATGTTGTTGGCCTGAAAGAAAAGAAAAAAAGTGTATTATAGGATCGATAACTTAAATCGAATGGAGATAAACGCATAACCACAGAAATGTTTTTGTTGCTTTTGATGAGTTTATTATTTTTCAACATTCCTCCATTCGCTTTCGTGTAATCTGTTCTACTTTTTGGTTCATTTTTTCTTACCAGGTTCAACAGTACTCTAAATTGATTGCTTCTCCTTAACATGTTTCGTTTTTTTCTCTTTTGCCCTTCATTTATGCATGCGTGTGCTCTACTTTTTATCGTTAGCAAATCGTGTGTCTTAAGGGGTGTCATCAAGTGGTTAGATTAATTTTTCCTTTTTACTTTACTGGTATGTTCTTTATCTTGTGGAATTTGTTTGTTTCTTTATTTAGACCCACCCCATGACATTGGTCAGATTCTGTTCTGCAACAACCCGTAGCTCCTGCGGCTCGGAGTGCATGGGGGCGCGTTGTACTCGTGAACGATGTGTTTTCTAATTGTGTAATCTTTGCTTTTGTATTTACTTATGCTGGTTTCTCCCTTCACGCAGGTATCGAGTACACCGAGTTGTCTGAAAGCGTACGCGTGTCCGGCTTCCTTTCTTTAGCCCGCGCGCGAGAAGGGCCACACGCGACTAGTGATATATATTTATCATTTTTATATGTTTGTATAAACAGATTTTTTGCTTTGCATTTTTTGTATATGCTTGTTTGTTGTGTAAAAACCGTGGTGTTTAAGTGAAGTTTTAGAGCAGGCAGATAGTTTTGTTAGTTCCATCGATTTTGCGTTACAGTTTACGTCCTATCGTCCAATGTGCCAGTATGTCCGCCCTTAGCAGATTCTTCAGGTTTTGCTCCCTCGTTTGTTTTTGGTTTCATTTTCCTCCGTATCCATTTCATTCAGCCACAGTGTAAAGTGTAAGGGATTGAAAATGATTATTGCTTTTGCAGTAGTTGTTGTTTCTAGGATCATTAAGTTATTTACCTTTCGTTTACTTTTACATCTAGAATGTAGTCACTTGCAGCGTTTTTGTTTTAATGTTGTTTTTTTTCGTCAGCCATTTATGGTTTAATTAAAAGCACCTCCGCGAATCTTTCATTTTACTTCTTTTTGCTATGCCACCGCATACCATTGTTTCTTACCGTTCGTTTCATATAATTGCTAACTGTATGAGTGTAAGTTTACTTCCGAGTGCAGTCTATTACGTTTGTTAAACGATAGTTTTGTAACAATGTATATTATAAGTACAATATGTGCGGGTGATTTGTTTGAGTGTCGCCTTGATCGGTTGCTACGTACTAAATAATTGCCAGGCTTAGGTAATTTTAACATCCGAATAGATCGGATCCATCAAGCTTGCTAAAACGATATGAACAAGTTGTTGCGGAAAGAAATGATTCGTTGAATGCCTTTTTCTCGAATGCAATCTTAGAGAACCGGACTAGATACGATTGAGTGGATTGGTTCAACAAACTGAAGGCATTTGGTTTTCATGATGAAGTTGTATGTTTTACATGGTAGATCCTTAAACATCACGTTAGGTAACATTACATTCATGAGGAACGTAAACAATAAAGAATGAAACATAGTGATCTAATTGAAGAGATTCGTGATTGGCGTGATCCAATCCGCACCCGAGCCCTCTGCCGCTTAAAAGGTGTAAATATACATCTGGAAGACTATTAGTAGATGATTTTGTCTCACATCTTCGTTACCCTCGTGCACTTTCTTACTTCCACAGCGGAACCTTCTACACGGTAGTATTTAATTGTTTTTTCCGTAATATCTTCTACCCTTCTACTCGCTACTAGCTTTAAGTAGCCGGTGTCTATTCAAATAGTACTGCTAATGCTGCGTTGCTAAACAGCCAACAGAGTGGGAAAGAAAACCAAAAAACAGGTAGATCTTCAAACTTTAAACAGCTTATTCCAAAACGATAGAGAAGGCGATCGTTAACTATTAATTCATTGTGACTATGGGCTACTATCTAAACTACTGGTATGACTATCGTTCTGTCGGATAGCTTTCGTGCTGTGCTAGTCCCTCAAGCAGGAGATGACACTTATCATGAAGAGACTGGTGATCGTGTGTGCTGCTATTGCGATCGCATCGTAGTGGTAGTAGTAGTGAGTGCAAACACTATACGATTAAGCATACGCACGAAGGACACTCCAAGCTACACACGCATGTAGGTTTCCATTTTAATGTGCTTCAATGATCATTTCCGCTTCCATGACACTGTTGTCCCGCTTTCGCCATACATCGATAATTTGTTTTCTCAGGTTTGGCACACATTTACCATGGTAATGCTTCATTGTTGCCATTAATTTTACATTGCCCATTCAAAAGGATTCATGTGCAATCCGCTCTCTGCTCTATATAATCAAAACATCTACTCCTATATAAGGCTATATTACCAATCTATACGTGAAACGTGGGAGCTGTGGTCGAATGAGAACACAAAAGCAATGGTCTGAATAAACACAGAATTTAACATTCAAAAGATCGCCCAACTGCACCTGCTTTAACTGCTCCCACATTATGTTTCTAAGCATTCGGGCCATTCGTCATACGGTGCTCGAACTAATTTTGTGATTTATGCTTAGAATGAAGAGTGTCACACATTTTGTTTCAACATGGTATGATTGTTCAGCGCGTAAAATATACGTTCATATGTAGGCCTTTTGTCGGGTGATCGGGCAACCGAATGTGACTGAATATCGGCCGTAAATCGTCTCCTGGTGTTCGTCGTACTGGTGATTTCGGGGAAATCTTCTGCGCGGCAACACATATGATATTATTAAGAGTATTACTTAACTTTACATTTTGGTCGAATCTGAAGCGTCTTCGCAAACCTTCCAACAGGCTACTTACATGAGGCTTAAAAGGGATTGTTTGGGTAAACGATGCAAGATCTAGAACAAAACGAAAAGAAAAGGGAACCGAAAAAACTCTTGTGTAAAGTAGTAATAAAGAGAGAAAGGGAAAATAAAAACAACACAAAACATGTTCATATTGCAGAAATGAATTTTTGCTATTAAATATCGTTAGAATTTTCACATTACATTTTACTGTTTGCCTTATCGACAACGAACCTAAGATAATAGGATAGAGCTTACAAACTTGTGTCACCACCCGCTAACCACTAGTAGCTTATTCATAAACACCGCAAACAAAAGTTAAAGTAGAATAATAGAACGAAAAGATTAACGAGCCTAGAATATGTTTTCGTCTCTTGCTAATCGGTTGCCAATTTGGATAGAGGCACTATCCTGAACAAACACATCTTACTCATATGGTTTTGATTTAATTTTGTCTCGCTGCTCACAATCCTCTCAGCGAACGAACAAAGCCGAGAAACAATGGTTAAAAACATACTATCAACGGGTTGTCAGCTGGTGAATAAAGGCTAGAGTGTAAAGGTAAGAGTTTACGTAAACAGTTTTAAGTTCCACTTCTACAAGGCTAGGTTGCATACTTTTTTTACTTTTCAGTGTTTCACTGTGTAAGATTATTTTTCATGTTTTTTTAACGCACGCGGTCCCCAATGCTGTGACCGGGACGCTTGGGCACTGCTGCTCCGTCGAGCGTGATGGTGGTTCTTATGATTGCTTTAATTTCGCCACACGGTTCGCAAGCTGGCCACGACGATCCTCGCGACTATACCGATAAGATGGAGAAACATTCGTTTTCTTCCTTTTTTCCATCCGTTGGCATACCACCTAAATGTGACAAATTACCACTAGAAGAACAGTTAGCAAACTTAAACACGAAATATCTAAAGCGCGTAGCAGATTTCTTTGCGTTTTTCTTTTACGCGTAAACGTAACCGTACTGAAATCCTTTAGTAACAATTTAGTAACACGCCCACAACGATAACTTTCGAGTGCAGGTTTGGTTTGCTACACACTCTCTACCAGCGGCGCCCGTGGGAATCAAACGAACTTAAAGGTCAATCGGTTACCTAAACGTGTTGTGTGTGTCAATGGCATCATAAACGCACTATTCGCAACATACATGAGTCACTTCTCTACTCACATAGCGCCTTGTGGTTGCTGCTACACTGCAATTACAGGAACAAGGAGATGGCGGTTTCAGCATTATTGTTAACGTACAGCACGTTGAATAGAATCCCACCTTGTTGCTACCGCGTATAGAAACTATTCGGAGAATGTTTTTCTTTGTTTCGTTTGTTTGTTGAAAATGTTATTTGTTCTTACATAAAGTGTTTTTTCGATTTTTTAAGATTGTAACATACCGTTAGCGACGCATGCCCATGCCGTCAGGTAAAATCCGGTCCATCGCTAATGATCAAGTACTGTTTTCCTTCGGAATTTATCCCACTACCTTTTCGCACGTGATCTGCCGCGTGATCTTTCTTAGAGGCTATTTTCAACAGTTGGCTTTTTGCTTGCAGCAAGTTACACAATGGTACTAGAAACAATAGTAAGAAACATGAATAAATTGTAGAAGGCGCGAGTAGATAAGTTCATTGTTTTCAGTTTGATCTTGGTTTTCTTCGCGAAAACACCACCTCCTTCGCCGTCGAGTCTCTTTCTAAAGCATATTCTATAGTGCGCTAATTTTATAAATTCATTTTTTATATTTTTCCATTACCCACTCCTGACCACATTCGGCACTATCTCTCTCTCTCTTTGTCTCTCTGTCTCTCCGTCTCTCTTATCTACACGATAAATCAAACGAAAACAAAACTAAAACGAAACAAAGCAACTGTGTGTAATTGTAAAACAAAAAATGCAATTTTGGCGACATTTTGACTACGATTAGAGTTTTCCGCTTTCCTCTTTGTGTCCTGTACCTCTTTGTCTCTACATTACATTATCCTACAGTAACGCGTATATAACTTCACTCTTCTCTTCTGATTGGTTTGCAGCGTTGCTTTTGTGTTGAAGCGGTCAAGGTCGGAAAAACTAGGTTTTCCGTGTCCCTACGAAACTAGTGTTAGCGCAATATTTAAGCTAAAGCAACTTACACCCAAGAAACAATATCTAATAATATTAACCTTTTGACGTGCTACTAGTTGCACGTCGTCGAATATGTAAACTGGAAAATTTTCTATTGTTTTGTGCCGTGTCAGGGAAGCCTACGCACGCGAAGAGGCTACATCCCATACGCAGAAGGAGAAACAATAGCACCAACCACTCCTGCTAACTGGTAATCGACAAGACCTGCCCCGATAAGGTTGGTGTGAAGTGGGGTACTAAGACTGATTGCCGAAGCCGATCGTAGGTGAACAAGCTCTGCTTGTAACATAGAAGTGCGCATATATTTTACCTACATGTGAAACTGTATTCAGCATCAACAATACGAGTCTACCTTGGACCAAATGAAGTACAACAAATAGAAACAAAAACGTAAAAGAGCAACGTTTGCAAATGATGCACCGTCAAGGGAAACAATCTCTTATCTATCACCACTCGCTGGTGGAGCGAAAGATTTGATTGCTCTTTCTTCTCTCATTCTTTCTCTCTCATCTTCTTGTTCTCTCTGTTTCTCTTTGCTTTGTTACTACCTAAGAGCTACCTGGGATATCGAGAACGTAAACTAAAAACGGCAAAAACACATTAATATCTAGCAACTAACATTGAAATTCCCTCAGCATGGACCAACAAAAGTGCCCCCGCGCGTTGGGATCGGGAGGGGCCAAAAGTATCCTTTGGGATTGTCGCCGTAGAAAAAGCGCCACGCTCTGGCCGCCTATCAGGCGGAGGCATTGCCTATGTCCACTCTATTGTGGTATGATGATGAATGTTTCAGTGTTGTGTTGCCTGCGGCACTGGGAGGCAGGCTGCCAGGGGTACACGGGCGCTCTTGGTCACCGTTGGCATTTATCACTTGTTCCGCTCGAAATTATGCTCTTAAAATCATCAACCCATCTTCGTCACTCACGTCTTCCACTAGTTCTCGTCCCCTGCGGCTTCATAAGGCAATAGGTTTTTGTGTTTCTGTTGCATTCACACGCGAAATGGTCGACGATTCGTTTTGGTTGCTCTAAACTTGGAGGTTGTGATTTGCTTAAAATGTACGCAGTTAAACAGTAGTAATAGTAGTAATAGTATCGCTAGTAGTAATAGTAGTAGTGTAATAGCCCTATGAGCAGCATTGTAACAATTTTCCAGTTTTCTTTTTTCCTAAATTTAACGAAGGTACACCGTGTGTTGCTGCTGCCTCTTGCGCTCCGCGGGTGCAGCGAAGGGGTCACAAGTATTCCCCGTGAAGGTAGATGATTCGTATGTGTGTATGTGTGTATGTGTGTGTGTGTGTGTGTGTAGGTTGTCCATGTCATATTGCATTATGATATTTGCCTTGGAGCAGCACTGTTTGCAGGGTTTTGTTTTTGGTTTCACAAAATAGTTCTCTCTATCTCTCTACCTCGCTCTCTCTACATCACCAGAGAAGACGGTGGAGGGTTTTACGTTTACCGGACCACTTCACGCTTACCAGCACTGGGCGACATTACCGTGCCCACGATTTCTTCTTCAGTTTCTTCAGTGCGGTTCGGGCTTTGGACTTCTTGGCCGGCGGCGGTGACGTGTAGCGCTGGCTGAGATCGTCCGATGTCACCTTGTTGGCACTGCTGCCATTGACAGCGTGAAGATGTTGGACACCACCGTAGTACGTGGTCACTGATGGTCCTCCTCCGGCGCCGGTCAGCTCAACGACGTGACCATTATGGGGATGAAGCGGTGAAGCAGCGTTAGCTATTCGCATCCGGTCATCCGGTGAGGCAACAAGCTGCGACCGTTGATGGTGGTAGCTATTGTGGATCCCGGCTCCCGAGGTGTACGAATCGTTCGGTGCGGAACGCTTCAGCGAACCAGTGGACGAGGCGGGCGACGAGAGCGTGGACGTGGAGGACGACATCGACGAGGAGGGCGACGAAGAGTAGGTCATCTGGGCTAGGTTGAGCAGCGCGTACACACTCTCCTGGCGGCGCCGTTCTTCCATGTCTGCGGCGGCGGACGCATGATGCGGATGGCTGCGTTCCAATCGGTCGGGAACGAGAGAAAATAAAGATCATTAGTATTCCTTTCATATCAAAAGCCTGGCCGTTGATGCGGAGATGTGGCTGTTACCTTTCCTCACTGCTCTCGTAGGCAGCATCGGAAGAGGTGCCGTTGCTAATGTTATCACTGTGATGTTGACTCGCGTGATGCTGTGGAAGGTGAGACAGTAGCGGCGGATGGCGCAGATGGTGGGGTCGGCTGTGCTCGTACCGCTCGTCGGACGACGAGCAACAGCTGCTCCCGTTACCGACCAACAACGGTGAACCGTTGGTTGAGGGGGCCGCCGTCGACTGTTCCGGCAAACCGGTAGCACCGCTGGCCCCACCAGCAGAGTACGTGTGGTCCTCACTCGGTGAGGTCGTTATCACGGGTGGATTGCTACGAACCAAAACCATAATAAGTTAATAAAAACCACGCCATCCCTTTCGAACGTTGTTACGGACGTACCCATTGCGAAACGAGCTTTCGATGAATATCTTAGGTCCGTGCTTGAGGGCAAGCATTGCCGTGGCCGCGTTGACGTCCTCTATCGTGTCTGCGCTCCACTCGCGCCCGACAATCTCCTTGGGCAAACCGGAAGTTCCGCCGGAACCGTTGACGTACACCAATCCCGTCGCACACTGCACGATGCCGCCTTCCGATATCGTACCGTCAGACGAAAGGTGATAGCCGTCACCGGACACATTCGGCGACTCCGTAACCAGCAGTCCACCGCGCACCATTGAATGTTGCTGTGGGATGCCATGTCCATGATGCACGGACTGCTGCTGTGGTGGTGGCTGCGTGTGGTGATGCTGTGGGTAGTGGGTCGTGTGGTGCTGTGACCCAACGGGGGCCGACAGGTCGCTACCACCGCCATCGTAGTCGATCGGTGTCGACGAGCGGCTCAAATCATCCGGATCGTCATGCAGAAGCCCATTTTGTGCATCCGACGGGGCTAAGCGGCTGGCGAGCTGTGGAAAGTTGTCCTGCTGAGAAGGACATCGTCGATCGTCAGATGAATGGCGTCAATCTTCTGGATGCCCACCAACGGAAACTCACCTTCGAATACTGCGCTCCGTTGCCCGTGGGGCTCGCGTTGGTCGAACGCTGCTGCTGCTGCATGCTTTTGTACGTGGCCTTATCGATACCGGACCCGGCGTGGAACGGAGAGCGTGACAGGGCCTGGATAAGATTTGGTCTGAACTGTGGCTCCACCATCCACAGCGAACCTTTGCCAAGATTCTTTAATAGAAAGGAGTACAAAACAAACAAACATTAGTAGATGGTCAAGCAGAACTCAGTCACACACACTTACCGCTGCCTTTTCCACCTTTTGGAAACACTTGTTGAGCGAAAGATTGTGGCGTACGCTGTTCTTCCAGCCGGTCGGCGCCGTCTTAAAGTACGGGAAGTGTTGCACGATCCACGCGTAAATTTCCTTCACCGGTAGCGCCTTTTGTTGCGAATTCTCGATGGCCATAAAGATGAGCGAACTGAAAGCGAGACATGACAAGCCAGTTAGAGACAGACTGGATTGGGGGGCTAAGCGCGCCACGTACCTGAAGCTGAACGGAGGCTTGTTGTTGACGTGGACCAGCGGATCGTATGGCACGTTGGTCGGATGCTTCGCTTTCGGCGGCGGAAGCTTCGAGGGACTGACCGCGGAATTGGTGCTAGCGCCGCCCTGCGGAGACGATGGCATCGACAGGACAGAGGACGACGAGGACGGCTGAACGGCAACGGACGGTGATGCGTGCTGTAGCTGTGGTTGATGCTGGAGATGATGCTGGAGATGATGCTGCTGCTGATGATGGTGATGCTGAGTGGGATGGAGATGCTGAATCTGGTGGTGCTGGTTGCTAGCACCGTTCATCATGATCGCCACCGTGCCATTGCTGGCACTGCCATTGTGAGAAGGTGAAGCCGCAGGCGACTGCTTCACCAGGTTCAGCCCCCCGTATACGGTCGTGACCGTCGTTCCGCCGTACTCTTCGCCGCTCACATTCGGTGAGCTCATGGTGCTGCTGCTACCGCCATAGCTGGTGCTCCCATTTTTCATGGGCGCCGCCGGAGGTAGATGATGGTACGATCGATCCTCGCCACTCTCAATGCCGTCTTCATATTTCAGTGCACTAAAATATAATCAAGACAATCCTTTAGCCAAACATGTTTGCAAGCAAACCTTTTTCCCGGTGGTGGTGTACCTGTTAATTTGCTGTTTCAGTGGCGTCAGGAAAACGCTGTTGACATTGGCAGTGCCGCCACCGGAAACACCACCGTTCGCGATCGTCGTTATCGATCCGCCCATGCTGTGCTTCGGCTGATGAACCTGTTGCTGTTGCTGTTGTTGCTGCTGCTCCTGTTGCTGTTGCTTGACCAGCTCTTCGCGCAGATACTTCTTGTGGAAGTGCTGATGTGGCGTAGCGTTGGTGCTGCTGGAATTACTTTTACTGCTGCCATTGCCGTTGCCGCTACTGCTGACGGGCGTGGAGGAAGCGATCGGGACGGCACTACTGGTGGAATTAGCCGGCGAGCTGACCACGTACGAGATGGCACCACTGCCACCAGCCACCATCGAGGAAGAAGACACGGCAAATGGCACGGTTGTCGATGTGGCACCATCGATGCCCGATGTCGCTGTCACCAGCGTCATTTTCATCGTTTTGCTGCCATCGATAACGACCTGCTGCTGCTGCGGTGCGTGGCCATTGCTGGCGCCAACCGGATGGTGATGGTTCACCGCGATCACCGGATACTCGATGATGGTTTCACCGTTGATGCCCGTAATAGTTTTCGCATGCCCGGCCGCTCCAAGCTGAAATGTGTGCTGGGAGGTGGTGCGCTGCTGCTGCTCCGGCGTTGCCAGCACAGCAGTAGTGGTGGTCGTTTCCGAGTGGTATGTTCCGGTGCTGTTGCCGTGATCGGAGGACGAGTTTGCCGACGACGTGTTATCCTCCGAGACGCTCGACGAGTCTTCAATGAAATCGCTGGTCGGGGAGAGACGCCCACTGGCGACACCACCACCAACGGTACCGGTTGTAACGCCGGCGACCTGTCTCGGGCTGTCCGGGGAAGATACTGGCACTTTGGAGAGATTGATACCTGCGGGTTACACGAGGGAGATGGAAAGAAATATAATACACGAAAAAGAGACAATATTCACATGCGGTTCGTAACGGTAACGGTAACGAACGATGTTCGATATCCTCAAAAGCACAGCCATATTTCTACGACCATCTTTGCTCCCGAACGCACCCAAGCCAAAGCACGGATGAGTCGCCACTAGATAGCCGGCCACAAGAACCGAACCATCGCGCGGCGATCGCGATCACACAAGTTTGCCCAAAAGAATTGGACGAACAACGCGCGAGAGCATTACGCCCGGCCCGCTCGCCGGTGGTTTCGTTTTATTTTGCGATCACCACCCCGGCGCGCGTTTGTTTGGTGCCAAATAAAGACGCAAAAAGTGCGCCGCTTTCCACGAGTCAATGCCCCCGCGAAAAGGGGCCACACCAAGTAGTGCTGCGCACTGCCGGCGCACTACTGCCACACACCCATCGCCTTTTGGGCGGATTTCTCGCGAAACATGTCCGCTCCGTGGCAAGCATTTCCGTGCGTCCACCACACGTCATTGACCTGTTCGCCGCCCCAGCGGAATGGCAAAAATTCGCGATCGCTGCCATCATAACACGCGCTTCGGAAAGTTGTTTCGATTGCTCTCAAGTAGCGCGGCCTTAGTGAAAATTTTAACATTAGCAAACATCGTGTCGGATAGTGGCAGCCCCCCGCCGGGGCAAGCGGGCCTTCGGTTCGATCGTAAATAATCTTCGAACGATGCATTGTCATTCTCGCAGCCGCCCGCCCAGTGAGCTCTCGAATCTCGCTACCCGAAAACAAAACGCCGCATAGTTCGATCTAGTTGTTGGCCTGGTCTAGATTCCGGAATGTTGGCCGGTTGACTGCCGCGTTCGCGTTTCGCGCCCTCAGTAACGGATGGGTGCACGACGCCGAACGGTTTCGCATCCCTAACCCCACCAACGTTGGCGGGGCGAGGCGGTTGGCATTCGGCACTACTTTTGATGCACTCTCGCACACGACCCTTCCCCGAGTAGTTCCGAGGCTTCGACTAAAATTGTCTTTGTCGCATTGTGCCCATCATGCGCGGCGCGGCGCGTCAGGCGTGTCGCGGAATGATGAAGCATTCTTCGCGGCGGCGAAGCGAAGTGTCTGGGCAGCAACACCACCACCGGGCACACAAAATGCTAACCTTTAAGCAGATTCTCGTCCTGCAGCCAGGTCAGTGATGTGAGTTCCTCGTCGCCGTGTGCAGCCGTCGCCGGGACTCCTGTGGTGGTGCCGCCAGCCGATGTCGGATGCAGTTGGTGCGAACTGACCGTGGCGATGGTGGTTCGCGGCGTGGTGCTGCTGCTACCGTTCGAGACGACACCGCTCGCACTGATGATGACATTGTTGTTGATAATGTCATGCTCCGCCATATCCATCTGCTCGGTCGCCAGCAGCACAATGTTGCCGACGCCACCGATCGCATCCGCCGTCGCTGCTGCTCGTTGGTGGTGGTGGTGGTGCAAGAGAAAGAGAGAAAGACAAAGTCCATGAGTCCTAGGTAAACATTGGACTGGAGTTTCAGATAGTGATGGAGGCGGAAGAAATTAGTACAGTCTTTGGAACCCCATTCGCGCCCTTCCACTCGAAACACGCACCTTCTTCCAACAACAAGCCAACCAAAGACGACTCAATGAATCATTGACAGAAGACTGTCGGGCCAACGAGTAGAACACACCAAATCAATAAGCCACTGTGTGCCGCAAGCCATTGTTGCCCCGTAACTGGGGCACACACATAAAAGTGCTAACAGAGGCTCGCCGTCGTCCAGTGTCGCCCGCCGCTGGGGTGGTCAATTTACGTGCCACATTTCATTATTCAACCAGCAGTTATTCTGACCCCCTCCTGTCCCCGGACTAACCTGTCCTCCCTAACGCGCTCAACTAGGCACACGCAACAACGCAGCCCACATCCCCCATCAACCGTTGCATCGAGTCCTGGAGACCGAACCGAAGGCAGGATAACTCCTTCGGCTCGGTCTCCTTCGCATATGCAACTCACGTCGCGCTACTTACTTATATAATCCTCCCGGCCACCGCCGGTGTGCAGTAGGACCAGCTTCGAGCCGGGCGGTGGAATGGCGGTGCCGTTCGACGGTGGGGCGCCGCCGGTCGTCGTCATTGTTGGGCCGCCGGCTCTCCTTTCTAACACCACCAGCCCGCCACCACTGGTGCCCGGCGAGGCCGGAGATGGCACTATGCTGGAGGATAGGATGGCGCCGCCGGACATGGTTGCCATACTGGCGCCGGAGGCGGTTGTGGTGGTGGCACTATGCTGCTGCTGATGGCCACTGGTGCTGCTGCTGCTGCTGCTACTGACCACCGTGTTGTTGGCGAGATTGATGGTGTACGTCGTGTGCGGATGCGGAACGAGCTGCGGATGATGATGGCCGTTGCCGCCGGTGTTGATGAGGATATTTTTGCCCCCGACGCCGCCGCTGCCGTTGCTGCTGTTGTTGTGATTTTTAAAGCTCGTGTTGTTGTTGTTGAGCGTTTGCGGAGGTTGCTGCTGCTGCAGCTGTTGGGGTGACGGGTGGAAAATGTTGCTGCCCGTGTGGGGCTGCAGAATCAGTTGGCTGCTGGTCACGGCGTCCAACGGTATCGTCGATAGCACCATGCTGGAGCCGTACGGTTTGCCGCCGGTCGGAAGCGGTTGCTGTCGTGGCGCTACTACGGTCCCCCGGCAGGTGCCCTCGGTCATGGGGCTTCCGGGGTGGCGGGGTGACACGGCCGGGCCGGGCCCTAACTCTAGTTCCGGGGCCGGACTGCCGATCGGTGAGGATGTTTCCACCGTGACGTGACCACCGATGATTGTTTCAGCGCCGCCGCTGACTCCGTTGTTGGTGCTGTTACTGCTGCTATTACTACTACTGCCGGCTCCTGCTGCTGACCCTGCTCCGAGCTGCTCTCCCAGAGCCGTTTCGTCCTCGATCAAGTGGTCACTACTTCCGGCGTCGCTGCTGCTTTCGTCCTCGTCAGGTGAAAGTGTCCTTTCCGGGGACATTCTGTCCGGGGTGGAAGCGAAAACAAAATCAGAATTAGAAAAGGGTCGTTTGCTTTAAATAATAATCAATACCGGAGACAGAGAGTAGCCAGGTTATCGGAGGTTTCATCTAATAGACTTAGAAACTTACTAAAAGTCCCTAACCTTTCAGGACCGCAACACCGAGCGGAACGTTCTCCTGCGACGGGACACCATTTTCGAATGATGGACCCAGCGGCCCTTCGGAGTCGCGAGAAAAGCTAGCGCGGGGACCGAGGTGGTTTGTTTCTTTTACTAAACTCGCCGCCCAAAGCACCATAGAAACTATCCGCGCGGACCGAAGAAAAACAAAACCCTACCATAAATGTACCACACCACCTGTGTGTCCGGCGCTCCGGTTGTTTCCAACCGGATCATCGGGTCCGGACGGACGCGCCCGCTCCAGCGGACACGGATTTCTAGGACGGGTAAATCCAAATCGATTTAATAAACCCCAACCGAATTCCGACCGGAACACTCGCCCCGTGCGTCTGACCCGGCCTAAGACAAGGAGCGTGCGCCCCCGAAGGTGGCCGTTTTGCATGTTTGTGTTTGTGAGTGCAAACTATAATTGTGCAGAGCGCAGCCCGTTCCCCGTTCCGGCTGCTGGTGACTAACTACTGGGTCCCGTCGTCCCGTCGAACACCCAGCGCCACACAATCCGTGACCAGCAGCCGCTAACCGGGACGATGCTCTCTTTCACCGCCTTGTTTTGTTGACGCGGAGGTTGTTTGTGTCGCAGTGTAACAATAGTAACCAGCAGGAGGAAGGACCCGCGTCGTCGCCAAGGGTCCATGATCTGTGCGATCCATCCAGGTGTCCTTCACGGGGGCGTTTGGGGAACAGACATCGTTGATCTGAAGGTCATTTGGTATTTTTGAGCACCCTTTTTCAATGAAAACACCAACAGAATAAACTTTGGTCGCGAATGTCGGTAAAAAAACGAATCAAAATCAATTGCCAAATGGGCAGAAACTAATTTTTATCACCCGAACAACCCCATTACAATCCCAGCAAGTGGTGCGATCCGTGAGAGAAAGGTGAGGCAAAAAGGGTATCCTTTTCCATCCCGAATTCTCCCAGTAATCTCAGTTGACCCAATTGCTTTTCGGAATGGGCGGTTCACCGAGAGGAGTGTTCCCGTTTTTATTGCATTTGCTCTCCTTTCTTGTTTCATGCATAGGCTCTCTAAAAGTAAAGGTTCCATCCATTCCAGTAGCGGAAGTCGGAAGATACATTAACGCGCTCTACCAGCTCAGTCGATTACCATTACCATAGGTCGCCATCACCGGACAGGGATTCTTTTGCGGGGACGAATGGAAAAGGGCGTCCACCATCGACGATGCTCTGCCCACCATATCCCAGGAGCGGGTCCTGAGAATGAACACAAAATTATCCTTTCTTTCTGCGAGTTCCGTCAATAAGTTTGTTCCGCATGGTTCTGAGGACACGCCATCCGTCGCACAGGCCTGAAGTCATGTAATCCGCTTGCTTGCGGAATCGACAGGAATGGTAAGTTTTTGGTTAAACAAAACACAAAGCCAACCCAACAAGTAACACGCCGTCAACACCGACCGCGCTTCGACGAGGCTTGTTTTATTTAATTTGAAACGGTAACATTTCCCCCCAACGACGGGCCAGGCCCAGGAGCCCAGTTTTCCAGTTATGTCATCACTGTTGATGGGGATTTTTGAAGGACAAACACACAATGTGTGTGTCCAGTCCATGAGGAAGGATGGATTCCGTGTGCTTAATATGAAGCGGATAAAATAGGAAAACGCACACACTTGCGCGGCCGTTGGGGACTCTTGGGGTAGAGTTTTCCAGTTGCCAAAGAAACCACACTTCGACAGGTAGGCACAAACAATTGACGGATTGACGGCTACCAGGGGCTCGACGGGAGCTCGCTGAAAAGGACGAAGGGGACGAGTCACTAAAGCGACGCCCGATTGGTGGGCAACCTGCGTACAAATACTAATTCCATGTTGGTCAGTCACCAGAGCTGACCGTTTGCATTCTAGTTGCCCCCGCGAGAGAGGCCCGAAAAGCGCGATGCAAATAAGGAATGTAGTTTATAAATTGAGTCACACACACAGCAAGTGGAAGCGAACTGGTTTTCAGGGCCCGGAGTGCCCGAGAGCCACAAGAACGAGGCGGGGCCCGCGAAAGGTGAAACCGAAGCAACGTAAGCAACAAAACTAAAAACCGAACCGATTAACTTGATTGTTTCCAGGCCAACACACGGGCCGGCCATTATCACCGAGAGAAAGGTACTTTCGAGACATAGAGATTTCCCTTACATGCCAATCACAAAACAGGACCAGGACCTGCTGACAACTCGCCGCCCCCGGGGGCTCTGATCTTGGCCGTGCGCTGCTTTTGCCGGTCACCGCAAAAGGTGAAACATCCAAACAAATAAAACCAATCGAGAGAAGAAGAAAAAGCCAATTGGTTATTGGGGGGGATACGTACGAACGTGACACCTTTACGTTTTTGGGGCCACTTATTTCTTATGCACAAAGCTCAGCCGCTTACAGTTCCATTCTCACCAGGGTGAAAAGGGACAGAGAAAGAAGGAGAGAGAGAGAGATAGAGAAACAGTCAAATGGAACGAGATTTCGAACTTCGATTTGCAATCGAACCACACCGAAAACGACCCGAAAAAAAACGGTTCACTTCGAGAGCGAAAGAGGTAAGGAATTAGCTCTAGAAATGTGAGTACGAAACACCAGGAAGATGCATAATATGCTCGCGTGCAGTAGTAGTGGTGGCGGTGGTCGTATGCTCCAGAAAGCATTGCGCTTGGTTCGCTTGCGGCTCACCGAAACCGAAAGGCCGTTCCGATTTATTGGCGAAACGAGGTTTTGTGCAGTGAATAATCCTGACCCCAAAAAGTGGCTGCTGACGTGACATTCGCTCGTTTCAAGTGTCATTTTGCAGCGTGCCACCAATACACCGCAACCGTTTGGAAGGGGGGGCCCTTCGCTTCACCGCACTCCTTTCGGACTTCTTCTGGGAAACAAAAAAGAAGGTTACCCTTTCCTGCGCTTCGGGGCGATGGTGGTTGGGGGCATAAACAAACCGTCGTCCTGTCCAACACGATCCGTTCGTCCGTTGTTTGGTTGCCAACGTAAACAAAATTCGACGCTCTTCCTGGTATTGGTGGGGAACCCGCCGCACAGTGACGAAGGAGCGAGCCGACCAACGCTTTGCTGGGAACGAACGAAAGAGACAACCGGCCAATGGGCCGAGTCCTTGCGCGCGTGTCAAACGTTTGACACATCGTAGTAAACAACGGCGTTTGGTGCAGAGAG
Organism: Anopheles bellator; assembly: GCF_943735745.2. Lineage (NCBI taxonomy): Eukaryota > Metazoa > Arthropoda > Insecta > Diptera > Culicidae > Anopheles > Anopheles bellator. The sequence goes on from NC_071286.1 coordinate 20,495,916, forward strand.
CAGCAATTTTGCACACCAATACCAACGCGATGATGCTTTGATAAAATCCCACGAGATCCTCGGGAAAGGAAAATGCTTTTCTGTGAGCACAACCACAACACACACTCACTGTGCAGACTACCACCACTACCACCACTGTAGTGCTTCGTCCTGTGAGGTGTTGACAAGCGCACACAGGACTTCGTAGCGTGTAAGACACGGCTGGGGGGAGAAAAAAAAAGGTCAAGGTCGCAGAGTAAGTGACAGCTGGGCAAGTGGAACCGAGAGCCATCGGTTTCGGCGCCGCGCTGTGGGCCACAGTTTCCATAGTTTCCACCCAGCGAGCGAATGAAGCCCCATACACATACACGCTGCAACGTCCTCTTTAAGGATTTCGTCCTGGTATTGGTGCAACGCCGAGCTAGAGAGGAGCGATATGAAGGAATTTGGAACCTTCTGTGTTGTTGGCCCTTTCTGGTCGAACAGACTACTGCAGAGTCCTTCCGCACCACTCAAGGAGCCCCCCCTAAGATGGCCTGATTGTGGTGTTGAAGGATGGTTGCTGCTGGTGTGTCCCGCTTTTGTTTGACACTGTTTTTCCTGCGTCGTTGTCGATGGCAACCAGCGCACACACTGTGACAGCTCACAACACGGTGTCCTGCGATACACCGAAATGTGTTGTCCACGACACGACGCGATGGAGTGCAGCGCCATCAGAGGTTAGAAGAGCCAAACCCAGGATGGGTTTTCCTGAGTAGAGAACCCTCCTGGATCGGATGGGTCGGCCCTCTTCTCTGCCTTTGAAGACCCACTGCTGCTGCTGCACATCTTCACAGTTTTAAGTATTTTTTCGCACCGCGCTTTGTTGTCATGGTGGACGTCTGATTGCCCCCAGGGCCAAACAAAGGCAAACTGTGAGCTGTGTGAGCCAACTCCTTCTTGTCCGTTGCCCATTAGCCTCTGATTAATTGATTGTTACACACTGTTGTTTCCATCGGCGGTCGTCGGCGGTGGAGGTGTCCCTTCGGAATACGCCTGGGGAAGGTGGTTTTGAGTGGACGTAAATCAATTCCGTATTAATGAGTCGGGGGGTCCAGAAATAGTCGATAGGCAATGTTCCCGCTAGGACCAACACATGGCCACTTGCTTGTAAGACTATAGAGTGCCTATGTATGAAAGGCCCACAGTATTCTCTGCAGGGTTGTGGTCGCAGAGAATTATTGTGGACCATGATGTTGTGGCATAGTATTACGAAACCATGAAATATTTTCGGTGGTGATAATGTTATGAAGACACACCCCAGCGATTGCTGGGGCAGCAGCTCGTTCAAAACTTAAAAAAGCAGAAGTTATGCCCCTTCAAATTATCTGCCGACAGCGACTTCCAAATCTTGACCTTCTCACCGACTGTTGCCCCAAGAGCCGCTGGTCTAGCACAAGCGACCGGTTCGCGTAGTTCAACAAAACCGTCAAGGTCTGTGGAACAACAAAAACATGACACCCATCATCGCGCCTCAGCTTCCATCATTTATGAGGAGCCGAGTGATTTGTCCCGCCGTGGCTCAGAAGATTGTGGCCGGCGTTTTATCAGGTGCACAAGAGTTGCACACAACAAACAAACAATTACGTGTCGGCTGAAAATGCGTCAAAAAGCATTACATGTTGTGCTGAGCACCGCACAGAGACGATGCGCGTCTTCGTCAGCGTGACTTGGCGAGTTTACGGCGGCAGGGACCGGGACCGGGACCAACACTATCACCACCACCACACAACCACCAACCGGGACCAATAGAGATAAGGAGAAGCGCGATCGGCACTTGCCTTTGGTCTGCCTTCGTTTGTGGTATACGCGGGGTGTAACGTGGAGTTCTTCTTCGTCTTCAATCCCTCTATCACCAGAAGTAGAACTGGACCTGCCACCAGTACGCAAATGCGATTCATGTGATGTTGCGGCGCGCCAAAGAACTCTTGCGATAGGGCGCTGTGCCACAGGAAGATTCGTTACACGTGTCCAGGATCGCCAACTGGTGGCAGAAATGAAAACAAAACCGGTGCACGCTCCGCCGCGGTCCAACCCCGGCACATTTTGTAGGCGAGCACGGCGAAAGGAAAATAAACGGGGAGCTATTTAGCAAATGGTCGTGAAAAACGGTAACGACCGAAAAAAAACGGAGGGAAGCATATGTCCGGAGACACGCGAAGACGGTGCCCGTCCTGCTACCGATCTACGCACGACGAAGCAAGAACTGGGCTGAAAAAATAGACCACAACACGTGGGCTATGGAGCACGGGGTGGCTCCGTATTGTGTGTTATCGACGCTACACACGTGAGCTTGGGAGCCAGAGCCATGTCACCTTCAACATGGTTCTGTGAGTCCTCCCCCCCGTGTTCAGTTAGAGCATGACCACCTGACTATTCCGTTTGATGTGCACCCGATTTGTCAGAGCATCGGGAAATTAATATTATGTCCTCAGAGCCACTGGCTCATTGATTATCGGAAAACACGATTATCGGCCCTCCGTTGGTGGTGAAGAAATGAGCTTCTGCGATTCCAGGGGACAGTGGAGTATGGATCGCCATTATTGGATCAACGTGTGCGGCGATTCAGATGAGCTGGAGAGTAACTACTCACAAAACAACTCAACAACTGGGTGATCCATCAAGCGTTTCGCCTTCAAACTACCGATTACTTGGATTCATGCAACCTCATTCTGGCATTGTAAGCATTTAGTATTAAAAGTGCAAATTAATTCTTGCTGTTTTTATTCGACATTTGTGGCCTAACTGCCAACAACAGAACATTACCCTAACGAGTTGTCATGTGGAAAAAACAGCTCAGCATGTCTTTTATCCCATTCTGATCCTTTTATTGGCTAAATCTTTAATGACAAGACAAACGCATTAAGTATTTTCGATTGGATTCTGAATCAATAATTTCATTAAGGTTGAAAAGCTCATAGTACACCACACCTTTCGTATCCCACCATATGCATAACATAACCTTTGCGCGATGAATAATTCGTTTTGGTTGCGATACACCAGGTTCATCCAGGCCTTTTGGGTTTAAACAAGGAAAAAAACTCAACATTTTCGGATGTTTAACAAAGGCTGTTTAATATTGTTTAATGTTTAATATTTAATACTTGAAGTGAGTCGTCAATTCAAACTGTGCGAAATTTGAAAAGCTCATTTCATTTCTTCGAAAATGAAGAAGGATCCGTAACCGTCGATGGCGTACGCTACCGAGAAATGTTGGCTGGAGTAGAGAAGCTGTCTTGACGGTGGGAATAAACCATGATGTGCGCATACTAAAAACAGTGTGCGCACAGTGTGCGCATACTAAAAAGCGTGGAAATTCCAAATGAGTTGATTTAAAATCGCACTTGACGTAACGATATTAACCATCATCGTGTGCCCAATGCCGTCGCTCCCAACTCTACAAAAAACCTCCACCTTGGGGCCGATTGAATTCGCATCCATAACCTGTTCCGGCGTGGCGCGCATCGCCGGTTTCTCGGAGAGTACGCCGCTTCATAGTACGGCAAGGGCACACAAACACACCCTCAAATCCAACATGCCACCGCACGGAAGGGATGTGTCAGATCGCTAGTCGTGGACGGAATTACCAACCGTTGGTAAAAGCCCTTCGGAGGACACGCCATCGGCAGCAATCGCTTGGTGGGCATTAGAAAAAGGCAAGCGGCACGCCGGCCGCGCAATCGGCTCAAACCGGTATCGCCCCCACCGGGGCTCAGCGGCGCTACGAATTCATCCGAATCACGCGCAGAGGAAAAAAAAGGCGGCTCTATATCTTATCGGCCGGGTGGATTTTTTCGGTTTGCGCCACAAAAGCTTTAGGAGAACCTGCGCGTTATGTAGCGCGCCCTCCAGCGCGGACCATGACGCCATCGCCAGCAGCCCGAGGCTGTAAAGGCTTAAGGCGGCACTTTTTCCCTAGCGTTTCAAAGCAAAGTTCAACCTTCCTAATCAATCAGTCCCGAACCACAGTGTCGTACTTTGAACCGCATTTACGAGAAGTCCACCTGAACTAGCTACCTGCTGTGGTCGTGGTGCCTCTCGAAAAAACATTGTTTCGTTTGAATTAATCAAAAATTTGGAACTAAAAAAATCCTGCCGAACTCAAGTGCTCGCTTGCGGTTGGTCCATAAGTTGGTCTCTCCCACAGAAAGGTCAAGGAGTCAAGTGCGGCGCACGTCGAACTTTGAGCGGACGCTTGGCTAGACGTCGGCGATCATTAAACACTAAATTTCCGGTGAGTCGATGCATTCGACGTACGCTGGACCAATTGGCGACTAGAAGTCGATGCTGGGAGGGACGAAAGCACACACAGCACATTATGTTCACTGGTCTCTGCTGATGCCGCCCTCACAAAACCGGCGTTCGCCATGTTCGCCGCCGCCAACGCATCAACGTGGTGTGCTATGGCCCAGTTTGATTTTCGGGCGAACGTCGTTCGTTTCCCTCCCATTTCCCAATGCAAAGTTTTCTTTCCAATGCTCTCTATCTCTCTGTCGAAGGCACTCTAATGTCTGTAGCGTGAAAAGATCTGGATACAGATTTATGAGCAACAGGTGCGCGCGGTGCACACGATTGCGCCACCCTCGCACGCGGAGGATGATGATGCGAACGGGATCAGCAATAATTCACCACCTACACACCTCTAGGGCCTACTAACCTAAGCCATTATTGCCGCAGCCATCGTCACCGTCCCAGGCGCGATGTCGATCGGCGACATTAGACCCACCAACGCCGCCGCCGTCGCCGCCGGGGATCATTCGCAATCGTTGTTGACGTGTTCGAAACAACAACTCGTCCATGTCCGTGGAACCACACACACCAGCACATTATCATCGCAAACAAATAACAGAAACACACACCATCGCATCACCTGGTGCGGCATGTCTGGCGGAGTCTTCTCTCGCTCTCGCTCTCTGCGGGACACATTGGAGAATACAAAATGGCAGAGCACGGGGCAGGCTCCCGATCGATTTTCCGGTTCCGGGTGGTCACTGGGCAGGGCAACATTTAGTGGAAACGTAACGTAACATAGTCGCCCGGCGGCGGCTAATCGAACGCCAGGAGGCGCGCGCCATTAAACCCGCGAATCGAAACACCGATTTCACGCGGTGTCTCTCCGCGTCAATAATCGTCGGTCCGCCGGTGATGATGCCGGGGCATGGTCCTAGAAAGGGGCAGGTGAGAGGCCGTGGTGGGGGGTCGATATGTTTACCGGGTGGTGGTAATAAATATTTGTGTTAACGTCCGTGTTCGGAACGCCGTTTTATTGCATTGCATCGATTCCTGATGTGATCATATCTCGGATGAACCTCGCGCCGCAGCACGAAGGCGATTAAAACATCAGCGCCGGTGAAGCGGCCTTAGAGCGCACAGAACGTTGGGTGCAAGTTTTCGGTTTCCACCACCGGTTGTTTACTCTCCATTCGCTTTTTATGAACTTTTTTTGCTGCTTTCTGCTGAATTCGGCGCCTCGTGGGGCTTCTCCAAACTTTGCTGTGTACAGTGGCCAACATTTTACGGCTTTTACGGGTACACCACTGTTTAAATAGTTGCCTTTAATTTACAAACTTTCACGAGGCCTGTATTTGTTGAGCAACAAGTTATTTGCGATATAAACGTCAAAGAATTCGATTGATCCTTGACACCAAGTTGAGATACCAGTGGTCTGGAGAGAAACGAGAACAAGACCAAATTCATGGTGGCACCACGGTCAGCAGCCCTACCTATAACGACAGGTTCCTTCCGTCTAGCATCATATGGTTAGCCGAGGTTATAGACATACTTTATAATCCCAGTATTCACGCTCCCATCTGAGACATGCACCCAAAACTGACTGATCTGAGGCACCCAAAACTGACGAAAACCTTCCTGGCCGTGTCCTCAAGTACGATGATCAGATGGTGCCTGCTCAAAAGGATGGAGAATGTTTCTGAGTACCATGTTTGGTTCTTCGAACGTTAAAATTTTATTCAATACAAACAACCGGTACATTGCTACGATACTAAAGAACAATTGTGTCCACTGGAGCGACTGCAGAGGCCAACCGAGGGCGGATAATCCCTGCCCCGGAGACGGAAAAACAAATAAACCCCCAGCTACACCGGAACACAGCGCACAAAGTCACTGTTGCAAGTGGCTGGTCCCACCTGCGCATATACACAGCACAACAAACCCCCGCAGGCAGAAGAGGTTAGGGAATGATTTATGCTCCGTATCGGATTCTCCGTGTTCTCTTCTCGCTCTACAACGATCAGCGCCACCGGGAGATGGTTATGAGCCTCCCAACAGGAGCGGGGCTTTCTCACGCTGGGTGTGGTTAATTTATCAACGTTATGTAGCCCGCTGGTTGCGGCGTCGAACAAAAAGAACAGCAACAACTTCCCTAACGCACTCTGATAAGCTTGTGCCGGAGGCTTAACTTGTCGCGGGTTGCTATTGGGCCGTGGGACCCCGGTGACAAAACCACATTGATCGCGAACAAAAGTCCGTGGGCGCGCGGAGCTTCTTCGAGAAAAGTGAAACTTCTCACCCACTTTCTATTCTTATAGGCACACGCCCGCCGCCTTTCGCAGCCGCGTTTTCCTTCCCTCACTCACGGCCTGCGCGCGCTTGTGACGGAATTCGCCCCGCACGCACGCCGATGATGATTTGCTGCTCCATATAGCCTGCCCCACCAACCTCTTCGTCGGCAGGGTTTTTTGCACGGACCCCGTTTGGCAGACAGCGGAGCCGCGTGGGGTCCGCGCGCAAAGCGCGTCCATCATTTGTCACGCGTAACGTCAGCGCGCAAACCGCACACTCGCACGCGCGCACCCGTCTGCGACTAACACGCGCCTGCTTTCGTGACCTACTTGCTATAAACAACCGGTGTGAGCCCGTGATTAGCGATACCGATGGCAGCAGTAGCAGCAGCAAGGTGTTGACCACCGTCCGCGCTCTCGTTACCCAGGCGTTACACGCAGCAGCAGTAGTAGCCGACGCACCACGGATATCCAGCGCAGGAACACGAGGAGCAGCATCACCAGACACACCAGTGTTGCGTGAGCGCTCTAATGTTGCTCTCTGACCTCAGTGCTTTTGTCGAATGCTTAAAATAGACGGATGTGGGTTATGTAGCGGGTTAGATACCACTCTACCTACCCAGGCAACCATCAATGACTAATGGTTCCAAATTAATCTCCTGTGTCACCGGTCGCCATGTAACCGGAGTGTCACACAACTTCAATCGTTTACACTACATTACCAATCTAAAGTGGTGTCCAATTATTCGGGGCACAATGAAACCATTTTGATTGAGGCCCGCGGCACCGCTCGCGATTAGCGACGCGAGCGCGCGACTTAGGTGCAAGTGAGAGAAAAAATAGGTAAAACCCGTATCTTGCGATCTAACCTTGAAATCCCGCGCTCGCACAAACACACTCACGCAGATCAGCGACTCGATGCCGGAGTGCGAAAAAATTGCTGACGCAGTGTCGTCGCAATCCTACTTCTTAGGAGACTACACTCGGTGCCGTGTCGTTGTGCGTTGATCCAGTGAGGAGGGGGGCGCGGGTTAAGACATCTAAGCGCGCGTCGTGCTGTATACTAATCCGCCGTACATTCAGTGGTCAGGTAGCACACCAATACACATACGCCAATCGCGCGGTGCCTTCCAGCGATGAAGGCGCGTGTGTTTACACTCTGCGCCACTCTGCGTGGCTTCTTCCTTTGGGGCTAGGTTTCTTCCGGTTCTTATCTTTATCTCAAAACGAAACCTCACACGCATCGGAATAGCGCCTCGACACCACCATCGGCGTCGCCATCCTGTTGTTGTTGTTCTTGCTGTTTGCACACTTGTTTGGTATGTTGCGGCCTTCACAAAAAGGGTTCTGCCGTTGTTTTCTTTTTCGTTCTTCAATTTCATCGCGAAAGCGCTTGCCAATATCGAAGTTTATCCAGGTGGCAACCTAATGTCGAGTTCTTCTTTGAGGATGGCATGAGACCGACGTGCTACAAAGAGAGGTATGATCAAAGCATTGCCTCACTTGCTAACACGGCCAATGTGACGAGAAGCATGTTTTTTCGCACCAAAAACCTTTTTTAACCGGCAGAATCGCGTTGGAATGAGTGAAAAGGGGTGGTCATAGTGCGCCTTGACCAAATCGTGTTCGGCCGTTTCAGGTTTGTTGACAATTGCTTGTGAGTTTGACAGCTACATCATTGGCACTGGAGCACGTCCGCAGACGTCGATATTCGACAAGTCAATAAGCTAGCGAGCCTAGTGCATTAGTTTGCACCAGATTTCGAAAGTCGTGCCCGATAGTTTAAGATAAAGTGGAACGATTTGCTTCCTTTTGCACTTTTATCGTTTTACCTAAAAGTAATGTACAAAATTCAAATTTAAAAAAAACAACTTTTTGTATATAATCTATATTTAACTCCTTTTTCTGTCACACTGTGACAAAGAGTGGCATTGATACACGCCAAGGGCTCAACGAAGATAAAGCACAACTTCCGATACGCACACGTCCGATCATAAAAAAGTCGTTGGGGTCATCATCTGCATGACGAAACGACCAAACTAACGCCTTTGCTGATACTGATAAAACTAGTTTAAAAGGAGCTGTAGAAAACGAAACGTGTCACATACTGGTGCTCGGCCACCCATTAATGGGGAGAGGAGAACGAGCCTTTCGCGACTTATGTCCAAGGTCACACACTTCTCGATGTTCACAAAGTTGGAACCACATTCAAAACGAGGAAAACTCGAGACCAACATGCTGCTGGAGGCACCACACAATCGAAGGGAAAAAATCCACCTCAAACAGTGAATGTGTGTTCCTCCATACGAATCACGGAATAGTGTTGTGCTGCTGCTAGCGCTCTCTATTGGCAGCCGCAGTAGTGTGATGGTAGTTTCGTCGTGTAGTGCACACGAAGGAGCCTCGAGGAGAGCACAGCCCCCGCTCGCATTGCTGGCGGCTATTTATAGTGGCCACACCACCCCCGACCAGTCCCTCATATATGCATAACAAGGTAGGGTTAGAAGAAGCGCAGTGGCGTTCACACAGCCCCAAACACTGACGGTGGCCATTTTGCAAACACACTCTCGCGCAAAGGCAAAACAATCACACGACGACGGGGCGGGACGTGTAAATACACGGGACGTGGGGCAGAATACAAGGTTCTGGGTGGTACACATGCAAGGCACAGCGCGGAGCTACACAAAGTGTACAGCATGGCACGATAGAGTCGAAAACAAAACTGGGACCTTGTAAGGGCACTCATTGGTGATGAAAACAAAGCATCCAAAACCATGAACCATTCCTGCTGATCATCATGACAGGGTTTGTGTTTGACGTTTATTTGTTTCTTTGTGGAGTGGAGGCTCTCTTTGCAGCAATGACGGACTATGCACAATCGATCCTAGTGACCCACGTACGGATGCACCAGAAGCTAGACCAAAAGGCGACACCGGAGAAAGCGTGTTTCGTCAAGTAGTGGTCAGCATACAGCCATGGGCGAGCACGAAGGATTACACACCATTCCATTACACTGCGGTGTGTTACATAACTGTTTGTTACAGTTAAAAAAAAGGAGAAGACGCCACACAGAAGAAGTCGCTTGAAGCTAAGCACCATCGACGAGAGAGAACTGGCAGTTCTCAGCAGTTTTGGCTTTTCAGCGGTGGAAGCGCGGACGCGCAGCATAGCGGTGTACCGAAAGGCGCGAAGAAAATAAAACATACCGTGGCGAAGGAAATAGAAAAAAATATAGTGGAGAAACCTTACCGGTGCCGACCGACCGGGCACTGAAAGGCACTTCACACATCAAGGATGATGCTGCTGCTGCTGCTAGTTACCACCGCCACCAGGGTGCTCCACAACTTCCCCAAAGGACACCCCGAGGACGCGGGTCGTGGCAAAAAAAACGCAAATGAAGAAGAAGCGACTAAAGGCTGTCCTTCAAAAAAGCTTCTCGCCTCGCCTCACTTTCGTTAGGGGCTCTCTCTCTCTCTCTCTTTCTTTTAAGCTCAATCGCTACAAACAAAAAAATGGTGGTTCGGTGACGTGTATGTGCTGGTCTGTAAAACAACAGAGTCCGCTCGTGGTAGTGGTGCCCGAGCTGCGGTAAGTAGCACGGTGGTGGTGGTAGTGTAGTTGGGAAACACACACCGCTACTGTTGCTGCTGCTTCCACCACACAACAATCCGGACGGGACGTGTTATCGCTTGGCATTTGTTTACATACATCACCCCACCACCACCCACGGGGTAAGGGGTGGGGATGGATTTAAAGACCCCACCAGCAACCCACGACGAAGCGCATAGCCGAAGACACCACCTCCAAAGTCCACGACGCCATCATCATCATTGGCTTTCGGGGGAGCACAAACAAACTACCGACACACAGCAGCCGTCTGGAAGGTGGCTGGTTCCCAGCAACCAACACCTGCCTCTTGCCACCACCCATTAGGTTATCAGGCGAGAGTTGCGAAACCGTCGATGGCCCGGCCCGGGCGGTTGTGTTGATAATCGCTCGGCCGAAGAAGTTGCGAATCCTGGGACACTTTGTTTGCATTGCTCCGTGCGGGGCGCGCGTCAATAAAATGGGTTTCTACATCGAGCAGGAGGAAGATGAGGGTGGCGCGTGTTTTGCACCTGTGTCCTGCCCTCCCTGGCGGGGCGTCGTTTTGGAGTGCACTCTCAGAGTCTAGGGCCGTACCACATAGTAGTCCAGAGACCACTGCCGCTCGTGTGTGCATTGCGATTAGTAGCGATAATGAGCGACGATGATTCTCCGCGGTGTGGAGTGTATCAATAAAATCTGCGACCTGTAAATAGCACAGCGGCGGCCAACAACTCCTACTTGAGAATGTGCTACAATTTGCTCTTCTCTCGAGCTGATTATTGGCCCTCTTAAATAAATAATTATAGAGCATCAGCCAAACCAGCACACAAGCGAAGCCTACCATCAGGGGGTCTGTGTAAATTCCGACACAGAGTGAGAGAAGAGTTTAGAACCGGTGTTCTCCTTGAAGCCTTCGGTGGCTTCTCTCCACGTCCGCAGTAGCGGACAGAACCACGTCGCGTTCTGTGTACGCGTGGCATCCGCGTCAGTTGCGTGGTTACGCAAAATAGACTGCATATACACCGATGGCACCAGAAGGGGTAGATTCTGGATTGCGCTTCAGCCTTTTTTACTGGCTATGAAATATTCATTTTCTAATGCGAAAATGGGCCCACGACAGGGCGCGATGTAAAAGTATAAGTGACCCAAAAAAAAAGAAGGGCGTAAGTTCGCTGTTCCGCCGTTTTATTCCGTGCGATAAAATGCGCCACATCGGGGAAAACCCGGAGCCGGTGGCAGAGACGACACAACCAACTGGTACGGCCCCGGAACCGTATGTACTGTGAACCTCTGTGTCACAACAAACCAACGCACGGCACACACCGGAATTTGAATTCAAAATGGAAGTATGATGATTATGCAATCGACCCCATGTGCTGTGCTCGGTGATGATGATGATGGCCGACGCTGGCGCATTCTTGACGCACCCTGGAAGTTCGGCTTCATCCGCGCCCCGGGCCGACCGGGAGGTATTGTTTCAGAATCTATCGATACACTCCCTCTCCCTGCGAACAAGAGAACCGAGTGCCGAGTAGGAAGAACTTTGCCCTCCACCACAGGCCTCAGACCATGCAAGAGAGCAACATTCGGGTGATGAGGCTAGGTTACATCATCTCGCGCAGACAGACCAGGTCGTGACCCAGTACGGCGCGATGAAACACACTCAGTTTGGCACAGGAAACGGAAGCATGTGCGTCAATCGACGACCGCGCCGCTGGCTGCAATAAATAGATCAACAAACACAACTTCTCCATGGTGATGATGGGATGTTCCCGACTAGTGACAACTCGCGCGGGCGCGATCAACGCGACAGTTGCTCTGCTGACCCTCGGAAACCAATGACGAAATAGAGTCCGCACAAGCGAAATTTGATAGAAACGCTCGTAGTATTGTGTCCTTGTTGGTCCTTTGTGTTTGCCATGTTATTACTAGCATAAGCAGCCAATCGAAGAAAGGGGGCCCCCTCAAAACCCGCGGTGGATTTGATGCTCGCAGCCTGTTTTACGTTAATGCAGGAAACGTGTGCGAATATCCGCCATTAGAACATGTGTCAACCTGTTACAAAACAACCGCTAAAAAGATGTAGGCAAATACACCTTAGACTTGTTTGACATTGGCAGACAGCGGTGCGAACCAGGACTGGCTGTGTGTCTCTTAGGACAGGAGGTTCCCCGCGGCCACTCGGTAAGACCGGTGGTTATACAAAAATTAGCGTGTCAAAGAAACGCTCGTCGCATGTCCTCGAAGCGACCAGACTGCTTGAGGGTAAGCTTCTTCCTTGCCGGGTGGTCCGGTTTTTTCCTCCATTAATGTAGGTCACCGAAACCGCACGTCGAGTTTCGAACCGGAAACGATGGTGGGCCACGAGGACATGCGGGCAACGGGGTGCCTCGCTCTGGTGATTGGTTTGACATGTGCGCGCGTGACTGTAAAAGAAAAGAAATCTTTCGGGAGAACGAAGAGTGTGTTGAACACGCTGCTGACACCGCCGCGACCCGTCCCTCGTCTAGTGTAATAATTGAAGAACGGCAAACAATAGAACCCAGCAACGAATAAAACAGAGCAAGCTAGAGCGAGATAGAGAGAACTGAAAGTGCGCATGTATGCGCTGCTGGTGGTGCCTCGAAAGTATGTAAAGAGCACAGTTTCATTTTATTTTTCCTAGAACACTTTCCCTGACATTACTCTCTCCCGGCTGTGGGAGCGGCGGAAAAGAAAGAGGAACTAAAAGATTTTTCAAAACAGCTTTCAGGATACATGACACCCAGTTTTGTGTGGATCCGCGTTTCGTCGGCAAGGATGAGAGAAGATTATCGGGCTCTTCCAATAAGGAAGAGATCGAAGATTTGAAACGTTCTTCCTATATGCAATGGAACCGCCGCTACTGTTTACATCTTTAAAACCCCAGCTTTACACGGGAAAGAATCAATAAACAAATTAGAGAAAAGCCGGAATAGACTCTCCCAAAATTACATTAAATATCTTTGATACCAAATAAAAACCCAAACCCACCCCTACCCCCTAGTCAACCTAGCAAAAAAAAGTTAACAAGAGCCTGTCTCCTCGCAGCTATGACCCGTTTTTTGCGGACAATCTGAAATGGTCACGTGGCATGCATATGCATTCACTGTGTAACTGGCAGCAATAGGGTTGTAATCCAGCTCCCAGCTCCATTGCATGCAGTGTAGCCCAGTTTTAACTAGATTTCGATAGTTCGAGACGAGGTGACGAAAACAGGGCTCAGTTCAGCAACAACACAGCACAAAGGATACATTGTTGCGCCATCAACACCCATACCGACGCACACGCGTCGCATCAGTCACCCGACGCGCGCGTCGCCGACACTATCAATAATGACGCTGCTAATGATGATAATGATAATTCGACGGACGCCATTACCAGACACACACTGACACAACCTTCTCGCGATGACGATGATGTCTCTTGGTGTACGTAGCAGCGCAACGCCACAGGCGCGCGCGAACTGACGCAAAAAAGAGGTGGCGATAAAACAAATCAAATTCCTCGGTCTCAACGATCCCGTCGAGTCATTCGCCGCACATCGCATCATGATGTGATATTATTGTTTCGCTGAAAGCGTCGCGGCCCGGGAGCCAAGATTTATGCGTGTCCCGGGTTCTGACCCGGGCTTTACCCACTCTCTTCATGGCTGCGCATCTTGCTAACGCCATTCGCTGTGAGGCAGTGTGGAGGAAGTAGCGCTTATCCCAAGTGAAACTTCCATTGCTCTCTAGTGTGACGCATTGTTTGCGACTCACACTCTGCTCCGTTATCAGCGTTGGGATTTACGATGATGATATGCACCCTCCTCTCTCTCTCTCTCCAGGGTAGGTTGTTCACAGCATGGCGCTATCTTTCGCGTGTCGGTACATACCATCCATCTTCTGGAACCCCCCGTTTCGCCGCCGTATGATGGATGTTTTAGTTACACATTCGCGAAGCAAAAAGAAACACGCGCATATGTGCTGGGGTTTGCCGAAGTCCAAGTTCCAGAAGCAACCGACACAACGAAACAGAAATGCGTAATGAAATGGCGGCTCTTGCGCTTTCTGTGCGACGCGTTCGCTATGTTCGAGTCGCTTCTGGAACCCGGCGCGGCCCCCGGGAGTGGACACTCCCGATTCTTCGGCACGCGCACACGTCATGTGCTCGGTAATTGTGGTTTGCTTCACTGGAAGAGTACGTTTCAGTATGGAAGCAGTAATAGCGTGCGTGCGTGCAACCAGCTCGTTCCTGGGCCACCGCAAAGTCGAGGTTCGAAGCGGTGTGTTCGGGATTGGCACAGAGAAATTAGCATATACAAGAACCCCGGACTACCGGGCGGGCGTCCATTTTGGATTTCCCTAATAAACGAAACAGGAAAAATGCAAAACTTCCAATCGCTAATCGATCGCTTGACTACAACAGTGCTTTTTGCGGAACATTCATAGTTTTTGAGGTCCGCCTTTGCTGCAAGACCCAAAAAGACACGTTACAAGACGCTCGTGATCGAGAAATGACGCGACTTTATCCGACGCCTACCACGAATAGTTTCCGCGAACCGCGCCAAAGGGGTTTTGGCAGAACGTCATCATGTGAAAAGTGACCTCACACCTCGTAGAGCTACGATCCCCGGAAACAGTACCAAATTCAAATTCCACCCGTGCCACAAACACAGACTCGCTAAGGACGGCAAAGCGACACAAATTTTTGTTTACTAATGCGCGCGCCGCGAGCGGCGTTTGTTTTTGCTCTCCCTCTATCTCTCTCTCCCTCTCTCGCTCGCTCTCGTTTGCCACGACGCTCACGAAGACGCGCTTACGTCACGCCGCACTCCATTTTTCCATAAATTTGAGATGCGCCCACAGTTTTCGTAGCAATCTCGGAAAGGAGAACGCGACGACATCGCGGAATACGGAGCCAAGTTTTATGCGAGTGAGTTAAGTGAGCTTACCAGACGACAGCCAGATTTATGCATAATGCGATGTCTACATACCAACACGCACACACACGTAAGAAACCCGCAGAGGCTGATGAGGAGCGAAGGCCGGCATTGCAACAATTGCGTTGCAACGCGAACCACGCGTACGTAGTGCGGTAGAATCCTTCGCAAGGCAAGGTGTGTGCGTTGACTATCGCCAACCGTACGCACACAGCCACAGCACGGTAGGCGCGCATATTGAATTAACACTGCCGACTACTGTGGGACGGCCACCGAGTCCGTTTCTGATTTTCGCGACGGGTTAACGAATCAAACGCGGTGGTTGGTTATCATCAAAGTGCGTCTCCGTTACGGCGTAGTTTATAAGAAGCGTGTTAAAACTGGTTGCTCTGAAATCATCAGGACTTTCCCATAAAGCGAAAATAAACTATCCTCCGGTCCGCAACATTCGGAACTCTACGGAATACTCGGTTGACTAAAAGAAAGAAAATCAAAAAGCATTAACTAACCATTGATCACGAGACGATTGGCGTGTTACCACCACCAGAGCACCGGTAACAACAGTGCGCCGGCCGAAAACGCTGCTGCCGCTGTCACGCGCCCGTACCGGGCATCCGTACGCAGCACGCCCGACCGGGGCCGACTCCGCAAGGGCATACGTACACAAAACACAACCACAGACACTCGGACGCACACACGCACGCAACACTGAAGTGTAAAGTGACGACTGGAACACAGCAACTCCGCCGTAACTAGTTGTGTGGTTGTGGGAACATTACGTTAAACCGATTATTACAGGGTGGATCAGGTTTTTGTGATCAGGAGGAAAAAGGCACCACGTTTGTTTTCTTGACTTGAATTTACAGAGTTGTTTGCGATTCGCCACGCGCTGTCCGACACACTCATTACATTAAACACACGGACACACATACACCCACAGACACGGACGCCGATCGGCTGCAAAAGATGCGTCGATTGAATGTCCTCAAACACAATCGAAAAAGTCTGCCACTGCTGCTGCCGAGAGCTTTTCTCTGTTGTGGCACTTCCGGTAAACCGTTCCGCGTTTGGCACACGAACTTCCCGTTGCTGTATCCGGGGGAACCGGGAACAAGACCGAGAGAAAACACGAAAGCGAGACGATTACTCTGTTAACTGCGCCCAACGAGAGAAGCCACTAAATTTTCTTCGAGTTACGGTCAGCGCGGACGCGCGCGTGCGGCCACGCGTTACTGTGGTGCTTCAGTTACTGTGGCGACGACGTCCGCCGCAGCGCAACGCAAACGTGGTTCGCGCGAGCATCTCACACCTCCTCTCAGCCGGTCTCGGGGTCGGGTTCGGGTTCGAGATACTCAAAGCCGAGGAGATGCCGCCGAAGCTCGCGCAAACAACAACGCACACACAAGCGCGCCCGAGAAACGCCGTTCGTTCTGCGTGTTGCTGCTGCGTGATTTGCCAAACAAATCCCACCACACACGTCACGCCCTTGGGGGGCGGACGCACATTCCGACAATTTCGGTCAAACATACAGGGCGCGCACACAAACACACGCGCAAGGTGGGCCCAAACAAATAGAGACAAACCGAACGCAACCGAACCGAACAAACAAGTAGCGCTGTAATCGGAATATTGGTACCACGTACCCATCGCCGGGGAGAAGCGAAAGTTACACGCAGAAACTGCTGCTGCTGATGGGTCGTCGTTTGTCCGTCAAAGCCGGCTTCCCGCCGGATCTACCCAGTCTGGCAACGCACAGACGGTCAGAAGCTGAAAAAAAGCACCCAAGAAAAAGGGTTACCAAAAATGGGACCAATATTGAAACCGCTTAGCGCTGTTGCTAAGGGAACGTCAGGAAGGATGTTCTCGAAAATTTCTCCTTTTTTTTGGTTGCTGCTTCGTGAAGCTCTCTTGTGGACCTTCGCGAAAGGCGAAAAAAAAACACGGAACGGTTGTCAAGGCGAATAATCAAAGAGAGCGAGAGAGCGATGGGCAACAAAGTTGTCGGTCTTCCTACACCGTTCGCTCTCTCTCTCTCTCTCTCGCTCGCTCCCTTTGCTCTGACTCTTACTTCCACCGATCCAATGCGGATCCAGAGTGCGCGTTGAGGCTTCCCTTTTGGTCCTAATAGTTTGCAACGTTGCAGCACGGCGCACAAGCAGGCGCCAGCACCCTGTAGCTTTCGTCCACTTGCCTCCCCCCGGGGGCGGGACAGGGGGGAAACGGTTTAGTGTCGATCCGATGACAAACGAAACAGATTCGCACACAAAAACATGCACAACAGCCACACATTACATTGGCTACGGGGGGACTTATTGGCTCATTTACAATGGTAAAATTAACACCAGACGACCACGAGAACGAGGCGAGGTGTTCGCACTGACCCAAAGCGTGTCTGTTCCTGTCAGCGGGAATACATCTTCCGTTGCGCACATACATGTGTCTGACTCCTCAAATGTGATGTGGCAATTTATTTCTTTTCACTCGACGAATAAACCCCACTATCTGGTCGGTGCTTCCGTTTCGTCTCTCTCTCTCTCTCTCTCGTTGTCGCTCCCTCGCTTCGTGGCCTCTCTCCTCCGGTCCAGCGTGATCTCCTTCCGCGACGCTATTGGAACGGAACGCAGTTTTTCGGCGGTTGCTCTGGGCGTTCGTCTATCGCACTTTATGTCTCTCTCTCTCTTTTCTTCCTGCCTCTCCTGCCGTGCCACAGCCCACCACACTTTCGATGGAAAAATCGAGCATCGAAAGTGTACAGAATGTGGCAACGCACGCACAAAGTGTGAAGGAGCTTTCTGGGGCGATTGGGAACATGGACCAAAAAGCACACATACACGCACAGGCACACTAGCGAAAGGACAGACAGTTCACGCGATGCGTTCCGTTGGTCTCTGCGTTCTTAGTCTGCGAGGTCAGACAGTCGCGTCGCTGTCATTGCACACGTTTATCGATTGTTCTTGGAAACCAACACACACCACATTGTATCATCAGCATCACCGATTCAGCTTACTACGGACACCAACAACCACAAACACATAGATGAACCCGCAAACGTAAGGAAACTAACCCAGGAAACCAGGTGTCGGGAAACCGTTGCGACCAGGTGTAGAATAGCTTCTGCCGTTGGCAGAGACAAGCTCTGGGGGGTCGCGCGTCCACCTACTGTGTGCCGCTATGCCGTCGTCTCGTCAGTCACAGACGACCGTACGCCCGACGGTGCAAACTGAAATGAGGAGAAACTCGTTCTGTTTACCAGCGCGCACCGTGATCGCTGACGCGTCGATGCGAGTGCCTCGGAGTGCACGGTGAGTGGCGCGAATGTATGTTTGTGAACCCGATTTCCGCGATCCGTGTGGTCGTGTGAAAGGGTAAACACACAACTCGCAGAAACGCACTTTTAGCGCCGCTGAATAACCGCGGGCCTCTCACGAGAGTGAGAGAGCGAGAGCGAGAGAGCGTTCGGCAAAACACGGTGTCGCGCTGTGAGAGTGTGCGCTCTCGCAGTCGCCGGTGCGGAGATTCGTCGTGTGCCGTAAGCGATCAGCTGTTGCTATAGTTACCGACATAGTTTGTCGGCACGTCACTCACACCACCGGCAGAGGTGCGATCAAACGAGAGCGTGTTCGTTGTGTTGTTGGCAACCGTATTATTCCACTCTCTCTTACTCTCGCTGATAAGGTTCGTCGTCGCGGCGTCGGGGTGTAAACAAAACGGCAGCATACCGACACAAACACATGCACCCAGACGGCGTCCCGATTGATGGGCGGTTCTCGCGAAACTGAATCGATCGAAATTTGACGATCATTACGGAAAATGTTCGCTTTTTAAGTTCGCGTGCGCATAGTCATCGATGATGGCTTTGATGGCTTTGATTCACAAGCGGAAACAGTGATGATTGCACGAAGCGGAAGCTCTCACTTTCGATAGCAAAGTGAGAAAAGCGCATAGCGGCGGTGGCTGTAGTGGCCGCATTCACCCTTTTACCGTTACACATACCACGACGATGCCGCCGTGCGGAGCCAGAGAGAAAAGACACTTTCGCTCGAGACAATTCGAAACATTTTATGATACCCAAAGAGAATGATAATTATGGCACGAGTGTCACGAGTTCCAGACGCGCGCCGCATCTTCTCTCTCGCTCTCGCTCTGTATGTTATGTTATCATTTTGTTGGAGCACGATATGTTGCAACGTTGGTGCTTCCGCAGACTCCAGCTGCATCTACTTGTTTTACCGACCGATTTGGGTGGAATAAAACGGACGTGCCGGCCGTGGAACGTACGCCAGAAGGAAGCAAACAAAACCGAAAAAACATACTCCGCGCAATAGTGACAGAGCGCGTGAAACGGCAAAAGGCTTCGAAAGACGCCTTCCTTCAGGCGCTAGGGCTTGTTTTTTTTTCTTTATTGGAGCGAGCGAAATTGAGCAATTTAGCAGCAGTCTCTCGCTCTGCGCTGCACCGCCAATCAGCGCAACGCACACACTCATTTGTCTCGCGCGATGACCGTTTTGGATTTATTTTGGTTCGTGGTTTTATTCGCGTTCGTGGTTTTTTTTTGCGTGCCGTTACGATGATGTTCGTGTGGGCCCCGGCTCTACTTGAATCCTGATTTGACAGTCAATGTCACGAAAGCCATTAGCACCAGAGAGCAACCGTTCGTTCCGTTTTCTTGTGCTCTCTTATCAGCTTGGAGAAGTCCTGGGACCTCGGACCTCGGCCCGCGGTGCGAGAAGCGAACGGTGTGAGGAATCTATTTAATGACCGCGACACACCAACACCAAATGTTTATGCCGCTAATCGTTTTCAGTCAAGCATCCCTCACGGGTGCAAAGCCGCTACCGGGTTCGGCTTCACGCCTTTCACCGCTCACAGTCAGATTGGTCTAATTTATTTCCGGCGACAAATCACGACGCGAGCCCAGAGGAGCGCTAATGAAGAGAAGGAAACGCAATTTGCGCGCACTTATCGGTGTGTGGTTGCGTGGGGAATGCGTGCTGGTGGCGTTTTGTTTATTAAACTAACGTCCGTCGGAACAGCATAAAAGTCCACCCTGTGTCTGTGTTGCGTAGATGACAATAGACGCTAGTTCGGACTACGTGTGCGTACAACTGGCTATACTTCTTTCGAAAGCATTAAAATGTTTCAATCTGCTTGTTTACGCCGCAGTGGCTGCCATTAATCACCTCCCGATTTTCAAGGTTGAACGCAAAGAGCCGTTTACGACCACGCTGTGTTTCATTCACTATCGGAGGAGGTCTGAAGCGTTTCATAACGCTGTTTATAGAATGTTTGGGAATGGTTTGAATGAAAATCATTTGCTCGGCAGCGAGGCATACTGCAAGGGACACCCGACACGACTGCATACAGCGTCGTGTGGAATTGGACTTTTTGCTGTTAGATCGATTCGTTGGTTAAAAGGTTATGCCCACACGACCTTCCAATGTTGGCGCACGGCCGCACACCGGACATCGGCAAAAAACCGAACTGTCCGCATATTTATTCCGTGCAAAGACCTGCGGTGTGTGCGGACTCCATTTTTTTCTTGGTCCACGTTGTAGCATTCTTAACTAGCAAGATGCTATTACGCGGTTGAAAACATCTAGAGAATAGAAAAACAAACATTTGGTTATATTGTCTTCCATCTCACACCGGCTTGAAGGGCCCTGTTTAACATGCCGTTTAACGTTGGCATTCAAGGCGTTTGAATCCATTGCTCTTTGCCTTGTCGGCGTCAAATAGATACACGTCATTAATGCCGGCCATAAAACACCATGTGGCTGTGGCCATCGAGCATCGATCGCGAGATGATTGTTGCCGCATCGCAGTCGTGAAATGAATTCGGACAAAAGTTGAACGGCGTCTGGAATCACAGGAACATTGAACGATAGGGAACAAAAACGGAAAACGAATAATCAGTTCCTAAGGTAGGTTAATAGAACACTCAAGAGTAATCTCTAAAATGGGAGACATGGACCTCAGGATGCCATCAGTATGTTTAGAATGGCTAAACTTTGCTCTAAAAACGTGCATTCAAATCGACATCTCAACACTGAAAGGTCTGATTACTTCAACATGTTCCGGAAAGCACGATGTAGACTTCTCCACAATACCTGGCAAACGAGGAGCATGTTTAAGAATATTTTCGGAGCTCGGAGCTGAAGGACAGACCCGCTCTGTGTACAACAAAAAACCACAAGCCAACCGAACCAGTCAATCACCGCGGAGCGTAGGATTGGATTTGTGTTTGTCCTCGGGCTCGGGCGCGGTGGGTTCGCGCGACCCCAAGCAAGTCGCGGCTCGCCTTGTACACCCGCCACCCCCCAGCAGCCAAATCCGCCACAACAACGCGCGTTGTTGCGTCGCGATTGTCAATGTCTTCGGTGGGCACGCCGTGTGGCGCACGGCAACACGCTTGTCGTCTTGCTTGTGCTTTGTTTCACTGGTTTAGTTGTTTAGTTTGCTACCGTTCCGCGGTGTTTGTTTTTTTTTTGTTGCTCGGTAGCGGTATTTAATTTCTTTTTTCTTCTTACACGTTTGTTCCCAATACTTATAAATAGACGTCCGTGTCGGTGCGACGATCGCGCGCCATCTCTTCTTTGTCCCTTTCTCTCTCTGCCTGGCTCGTTCTGGCTGTGTACGGTGAATTCGGCAGCAAATGGCAGCATTGAGCATCGGCGCGCCGTTCCGCGTTTGCTTTTTTTCTCGTTTTAATCGTTCATGACACATAGCGTCGGTTGGCGCAAGGCGCGCATTCCTTACGCCTAACCTCACGTCGTCTTCGGCCCCGCGGTTTCGCCGTCCTCCCAGCCCCCCGAATTAGCTGCTCTTCGCTGCAGAAGGAGAATGAAGTAAGCAGAACGCCACGGCCACTCGGTGTGCCGTACCGGGCCGGGCGTACAGCCAGTAGCTCGGAGCAGGATTTGAACCAAGCGAAGAGCAGGAAGCAACCGCGAACGCCGGCTCGAGAGAGGTCGTCGACGTGTCGCTCGCCGGCGGCGCGCGTCGTCTTCGTCGTGGTCGTTGTCATCAGCATCGAAAGAAAACGGCGACGGCTACGAAGACGACGAAGACGGGTTCGAAGGCCCCCGGTCAAGTAAGTTGTCAACCGTTTTGGCAAATAAGAGCACGGCCACACGGCGGCGAAAAATAAAGGGAAAATGATGTAGAGCAAAACCAAAAAAAACAACGAAAGGAAAGCCAACAGCATAGCCCCCCACCCGGGGGGCCGTGGGTCGCAGGATATCATGGCTGGTCGCGGCGCTGCGCTGCGCGTTCTCCCCGTTTTATCGCTCGATTTCGAGTCCAATAAATTACGCTAATGCATCAGACGATCGCCCATTTACTAGAGAGTCCTAGAGCGACACAGAGAGAAAGACTGGCGCTGCGTAGCGGCACTGCACGCAGGGCCGCCACCTCCCACGGGAGTTAAATGTTTTATGGGCGGGTGTAGCAAATTTGTGTGACCATTTTTATTTGTCCGCGCGAAACCCGCGAGAGGACGCTATGGCAAACAAATGTTCCGCATAAAACCATCGGGAAGGAAAAGCGAAGCGACCTATAAAAAAAAAACAAACAAAACGTTCCCTGTCAGCCCGTGTCCAGCGGCCACAGTAGTCTTCGGTGGCTTTAAAAATCGTTCCAAAAGGACACACAAACGCCACGTCGGGTCGGGCAAGCTGCTTCGCGACGGGGTGATCCATAAACAAACGGTCCGTGACCCGTCATAGTAGCCCCACGAAACGAGCGCCCGAAATCAACAACTGTCATTTTCGAACAAATTTCCCGATGGGCGGCTCGAGGCGGCTAAGGTGACTTCTGCGGCGGCTGTTTTGGGTTCCGTTTTGGGCGGTTGGAAAAAATGACGACCTTTGACATCTTTTCGAGCACGGAAAAAGGAAGCCATTGACTCCGTCGCCGTTGTCGTCACCGGAGCTTGATAAAGAGAGCGAAAGACTGTGAGAGAGAGCGAGTACGCAAAGCGTTTCGGTTCCCCAGAGGCCAACCCAAAAAGGGTTGTTGTTCGGTGTTCGATGCCACTTGTTGCTCCTGTGCGCATTTGATAAACCCATTCGATGTCTTGGTGATATGAGCTCCTCTCGTCGGATGAAAACTATCCACTCCGGACGAGGATCAACACTACTATACCGCGAGTCGGGGTCGAGTCTAAATAAACAAAAAACGAAAGGAGGCCAACAGAACGCGTCGCCGGCGCCCCATTGTTGGTTGTGGAGGTGGACAGTTTAAAAATAGCGGTCCGTGCTGCATTACGTGGGATGCGACAGTTTTCGTAGGACCTCTCCCCTCTGTCCGGTCAGACTGTTGTTGCTACTCTCGGGAGCTCCGCTCCGCTCCAACAGTTTTGCGCGGGTTACGTAGCCGAAGGCCGAAGAGTACGGAAATGATAAAAAATCAAGAACAGAGTTTAGGGCGGCCACGTAACATAAACTGGCTCTGGCCGCGTGGTCATGTAACCTTTAGGAAGCAAAACCAACCGGCGCGCACTCGGTGTGTTGAAAAATATCCTGTTCGCTAGACGCTAGACAAACGCACCGCTGCTTCGGGGTTGTGCCCCGACCGCCACACCGCCGACCCCCGTTAGGGAGTCGCGCATGATTGACAACCTCCTCGCGCGATGTCGAAGGGTAACGCGGCAACGAAATTTTAGAAACTCGACAACCGCCAGCAGCGGGGCCAGCAGCCATCAATCGTCAGACGCGAGCGCGAGCACGACAACCGGCGGGTTCCCGGGCGGGCGGGTGGAAGAGGTCCTGCCGTGCTGCACATTTTCTCGAATGGCCTACATTTTCCCACCGAAAGCGACGGCGACGGCGACGACGATGGCTTCCCTCCCGGCTCGATGATGAGTGCAGTTCTTGTGCAATTAACTTCGTCCGCTAACGAAGTGCGACTTGAGAGTTGATTGCATCGTCGTTCGTTGTGTCGTTTTCGTTTTCTTTCTCCCTCTGTCTCTCTCGGCCACCGACACGGAAAGTGGGATCGAAGGTGGACCGGTAAGATGATGTTCGAGGGGCTTTTTTTATCGTCGCTTGCCAGGACCTTCTCATCCCAGGCTCGTCGGCCCGTCGGCCGGCGGCCTTGCAGTGTGTGTGTGTGTGTGCGGGCGCGTGCCGCCCCCCATTGGATGGCCACTCGACTATGCGGTTGCATGAAACATAAAATGCATTCTGGACGTTGCACTGACTCCTGCCGCATAACTGCCCGTGGGTTCGAGTTTTCCTAATCGACCGCACCGATCATCATAAGTTGGTGAAAATGATTTCAGAATTAAGCATTTCAAAACCGTCGGTCACACCGGGTCCAGAACAATGTGGCCATACGAAGGCAATTATAGCGCACCGCCGGAACATCGTCGGAAAGCTGTAGAAAACGCATATCTTAATTAATGCCATTATTTTTCACGTCTCACGTCCACCGCGCGCTCGGTCGGTTCTAAATTGTTTTCCCCGATTTTTCACCCGAAACAGCCTAATGGCGTGAAACATGACACACCAGCGTCCGCAGAGAGTCGTTACCACCCGCGCGGGATAGGCCGCGAGAGGGAGGGAGACAGAGAGACACACCGTTTACGGTGATTAGTGGCGCGCGTCGCGCTCGATCTGTTTTCAGTTTTCCGAACAAAACCCAAACCCCGGGGCCCGAGTCTGGGAACACCGAACGACCGTTCGGGGGTTTTGGGTGTACGGTGGTGCTTTAGCACCACCCGAAAGGGGAACAAGGTTATCCGGGAGGAACACGCCGGAGACCCCGGAACACGCGGAGACGGAAATAAAACGGAACCCCGTGTTTCGGTGTGTTGCATAATTTCGAGGCCATTTTAGCGAGCGACAATTATAGACTGTAATACCATTTATCGCGCTGTAAGCGCACCACCGGATGACACCGGCCACGTGTTCATGCTCGGGTGACCAGGCGCCTCCATCGGGCCAACAGTTCGTTTGAAACGGTGCAGCATGAAAATTCAGTTTCAAAAATCATTTGTTAATCGTGCTGACAAATTGTTTTGTAGCACCTTTCTTTTCGGTAAACACATTTAATATAATCCCACAAAAACGCTGCTGCCCAATGTTTGAGTTCACGGTAAAAGGATTGCCTCAGACGTGTGCGTGTCATCCTTTCGTAAGCATAATATTTGTCTGCTTTTTTCTGTTTTTCGAAAGAAAACAAATGCACAATAAATTGAACCCCACCGACCCTGCCAGCGCCACAGCCCAAAGGGCACGCCACGGAGTGTCGGTCGCGGAGACAAATAGCTATCGAAAATCCGGCCCCGTTCGTGGGGGACACTCACGCGGGGTCTTTGGGCCGCACTGTCAACCGAGTCGCCGAACCGAAATCGACAGACGCCTAATAATCCTCTAGCCGGCTTGGTCCATAAATTATTGCCGTCTGCAGCGGGGACAAAAAAGTGTAAGGAAATGGAACCGAAAAGCGTACGTTGGGCGGATGGAGCTCTCAGTTCTCGTTTTCTAATTGGAAAAAGAAAGACCCAAACATGTGTATGTCTTCTTTAATATGTCACTAAGCCGTATTGGTGATGTTTCTTTAATTTTTCGAATGGATTTTCTCATTCAAATTACTACACAAATATCACCAACCAACATGCCACCCACCAGCGGTAGAGTAATCCAGGCTGTATTGGGCAAACAAACAGGAGCACGGCCTGGGGCCTTACACTGCGCGAGCTGCGTGGTAGCCGCTTAAACCCGACGCCCGTAAGTTATCTCAGCTTGCCCGACGACACTCGCCGTGACACACATTGTATGTGCCAAGTAATCTTTATGCACGTCTCCCTGCTGTACAACGATGCCCGTCGGCGCAATGGCGGTGACAGAAACTTGTTGCATTAATAACGGCGGCGGCGGCGACGATGGCGTTTCCCTTTCTGGGCACCTCGCCCGAGACCGGAGACAGGGAGGGAGCGTGTGCAGCTCCAACAGATGCGCCAGATTTAGCAAAATCTGCTTTTTCCCGTCTGCGTTGCCGAGAAGAGACGGTGCCTGGATTCGGTTTGTTAGTCTCCTTGCGTCGCGAATCATCATTTCCTATTTAAACCATAAATGCATTTAAAATGAAACAAATGGAAGTGTTTTAATATGTGAAGCGAAAGGGAAAATAGACCAAAACGCGGAAATTGTAGATTGGTTATCTAAACAAAACATACAAACAATGAACAAATAAAGAAAACAATGTGATACTAGACGATTAGTAAAAATGAGGAAAATAAGGATAAGAATGTTGAAGAAATTTAGACAAATACATGCAAGTTACTGAAAATGCTTAAAGTTCGTCTTAAAAGAGGAAGCAACGTCTAGGTCTTAGTCAAAACAAATAAATTGATCAAATAGCTTACAAGACAATTACAAAACCAAAAGAAAATAAACAAATGAAAATAGAATCTCGAAAAAACAAACAACTAACAACACAGCAAAAGATTTGCACAACTTCCATTCGCCTTCGTCAATTACGTTAATTTCAACCGAGAAGTGCATTTTAAACGCAAGAAATAAACAAATAAAAAGAAAAGCTTTGCAGCGTATTCGGAGAACCTCATTCGGTGTTAATGTTTTTTAATGTACAGCAACCACCGACCAGCACATCAACACGCGAAGCATTTCAAGCCGCAAGACGCACTCTATAAACAACCATCGGGGAGGATGCTCCCCATCGAAGCCTTTGGCGGCTTTCCGCGTCGTCGTCGTCGTCGTCGATGACGCCGGATGACGGCGATGACCCACCCACCGTGCGGGGCTGCAATGCGTGCAATGCGTGATCATAAAGTATATTTAACCCAAATAAACGCACCAATGGTACAACTGAAGAAAAAAAAACAACAAAACACATCGCATCCCGGTCCCGACAACAGCAACTGGTGCCACCGGTGGGGCGTTGCTGCACTCTTCAGCGCAGCACCGATCCACATGTTGTTGGCCACCAAGAGAATGAATTAAATCTGGGAACGAAGAAGGCACACCACAAAAAAGGCCGCCACGACGATGCGGGTCTGTCGTCGTAAACAATTCACCGTCGCCCACTGGGCCGGCCAGCCCAGGTTCCAGTGTAGCCGACCCGGTATTCTTTCTGGCCCCGGTGGAGAATGTTTGGCGAGTTTGTTTCTCTACACGCTGGTGGCATACTGCAGCACTGGTGTCCACTTCCGGATGGATTTGGGACCACCCTCGGTACATCCGCAGAATATTTGTAGAATCGGTGTATTATTTTTGCATCATTCATTTATTGCCAACGGATTAGCCGGCCTGACGGATCCGTGCCAATTGCGTTTGCTTTGTTTATACTTCCAAAGCCGAGTTGGATCGTTTTAACGGCCGTTCCAGATGCTGTCTTATCCCTTATGCAATTTAGAGCGTGCAGATGCAACTCATTAAAAACCGTACCAGATCTCAGTAAGGTTCCCGCTCCAGGAACGATCCACGACTCGAAACGACGTCAATACATCACTCCCAAAAACTTTACAACTTTTCCTTCTTTTTTCGTAGGGTTTTTTGGTGACGTTGCCCAAGTCTCCCGCAACGAGTAGAGCGATCGGCATAAAAATATACTTGCCTTTGATGATGTCTCACGTTTTCGGTAGAATAGTATGTTCCCCCTTTACCAACCTATTACTCGGTTTTTTATGCCCTCCACACAGCGGATGCGTTCGTGCGTGCCCGAAGACTCGCCGACCGCCGAAATAATACAGATCAACAGATGAGAAACAAAAGAAACCAAACATGCGTCATGCGTCCGACACATTATCGCCCACCAGGACAGGACAGCGTTGCGTGCCTTTCGCAACTTCACCCGACGCCGCGCGGCTTAATGATTTAGGTAAACCAGGGCCGTGCTCCGGTTGCAGGAGTTGTGAAGTAATCTTTTCTCTGTTTTTGTCCGCTGACAGATAGCCGAACTGTGGCTGCACCTCGGTGGAACTGCAGCTCCGAGCCATTAATCATGGGATGAAAAATGACACCGCAAATAGGGGCGCTAGTCGAGCGCTGGTAGTGGTCTATGCGGTGGCGTTCAAACCCATCAAAAGAAATTTCGAAAAAGGGGTCCAACAATCAGTGAAACATACTACCAGCGTTTGTCGTCCGTTTGTCATTGTCGGTATCATGTTCGGTAGGTGACCAATACAATCAATTTTCGAATAAAACAACGTAATCTTCAGTTGTTTTGACTTCTATACTTTCCAGCAGGACCTAGAATGTGGATGTAAATAGTAAAAAAGAACAATACTAGGTCGAGAACTTGCACAATGCCGTTGGAACGATCGTCCTGCGTCGGTGCATAGGCGTATATCTTTAAGGCATAGGTGAAAGAAGGTTTTGAGTAGTTTCTGATTGATTTGTTCAAAAGATTCTCTTTCAATATTGCTCTTTCTTTTCTACATACAAAGAAGGTTCACAAAAGAAAACGGTACATTGGCTTTAATTTAACTCGTTTAACGTATTCTCTATTGTGGTTCCTTCGTTCTCCTTCACGTTGGTGTCTTGAGAACGGAAAATGTTCCTCGAAATATCGGAAAATGTCCGGGAGATATTTTTGCGTCGTCTCTTAGCTATGTTCTGTTCAATGCACAACGAGCCTACGTTGGCAACAATGAGAGAAAACTACTAAACCTTTTGTTGGCACCATGGTTACTTTATACTTTTTTAACCAAATGGCAACTAATTAATTTTTTCGCCATTTTTGTTTTTCGCTAATGACAGCACACGAAGAAAGTGACCATAAATTAGGCGGGCAAACGAGAACATTGCCACCGCCGCCGACAGACAGACAGGGTGTGCGCGAGTGCCAAAAGGGCGAGCGATCGCCTCGGCTCGAAGCATTCCAGAACGGAAAAGTCCGGCCCACAACACTTTCATCGGGTTTTCCACCGGGCATATCCACGCACGAACGACAACCTTTCGCTCGCGTGACAGTTTTTGCGTGGCCATCGTCAGCAGCATCATCCCACCACACCGCCGCGCCGGTTGCTTCCGCACACGAGGCCCCTCTGTTTGATATTTTTGCGTTGTTATTACTGTGGCGTTGGTTTTTATGTGTTTGCAATAAATAAACACAGCGCCAGTGCACGGCGACGACGCTGACGACGACGAGGACGACGCCATGTGATGGGAAAACCCACGCAGGAAGTACACTCAGAAGCCGGGCAGACGGCGTCGCAGACGGTGAAGGACTTTTTTCCGCTTCAACATGTTTTCCGAACGAAATAATTAACATTTGGGTACCACTGGGTTGAGTTTTTTTTTGCTACTTCTTCGACGCATCCCAGCCGCAGTGGGTAGTTGCATCGGTGCTTGAGAACCGCGAACGCAATTCTAATGGAATTATAATTCACTCGCATCGTGCTGGAACACAGAACACACGAGTGTCAGCGGACTCGTAAATTGTGTGTCCCGCATCGCGGTGAGATTCACTTTCGAGAGCGAGTGTCGGCCGAGAAAGTTATCATCTGGAAGTTGACGTTCTACCAAGGCACGACCGTCAATCTGTGGCAACGGGATGTCTTTTGGAGCGCGCAAGGACATGGCATGCAATTGTGCTCGATTCTTTAACGTATAACGTGAATGAGTTATTTGCTTATTCGAAACAGTTTTAGTTTTGAACAAGCAGACAGTTACAATGACAACGACAAAAGAATCTCTTTTTAACCTTTTAACTATAACCCGTTTTGTTTTAACTAAGCTAAATTCCAAAGTCAATTGATCTGCACACGAATTGGTCTGTATGACAAAATAACACTAGTAAGTGTTGAAAGTGATAGAAAGTAGAAAAAAAAATTGGAAAAACGGCAGCGAACGGCAAATAGAACGAAAAATGTTTTTCCACGAAAACAATATTTTTAGAAAAAAAGAAAACATTCTGCAATGCCTTGTCAATCACCAAATGCCAATTCTTCCAATTCTAAGTGCGGCTCAAAAGAGAACGACACAACCAGGAATCAGGTCAACCGGGAAAACTGAAAACGACGGACGAAAACAAACTCGTTTCCGTTTTATGTGCCCGCTAATTGCGTCACGCCTTGCGAGAAAAAAACGGTTAAACCTTGTGCACATCCCGAAATGAACCAATTACGAGATTATTGATGCATAATAAAACAAGTATTTTCGGGAAGGAACCGAACATAAGCTGCCGACGAAGCAAACCGGTCGCCCTCAAACGATCGCCCCCCGGCTAGCCAGGATGACGATGGTCAAGAAATGGTCGGCGTTTTATCGCCCATCACCCGAAGACGTGTGATGAGCACCGCGTAGTAAATGCCTGGCGGGCCCACCGTCCGCCACAATTAGTGACAAAAAAATTTAACGATCGTTTAAAACAGAACGATCGGCGAGCCGTGGCGTGATCACATATGGATCGATTTAGGATTGGAGGAAGAAAGCGCCTGGTAATAAAAATTTCTTACGCGTTTTAATGATTTTTAGATTTTTTTACGGTATTCAATTTTATGACAGGCCGCCAGCGAACGTGAGATCGCACGGCCCGATCGGGAGCGATCGTTGGCGTCGAAGAATTTTCCGGCCCTTGGATCAATCCCGGGCCACACCAATAACGTAACGGCATTGCATCGCATTGTTCGTCTAGCGACAGGAATGTTAGATTAAGAACCCCGCACGGTTCTTACTAGACATTCGGAGCGGAGAGTTTAAACCATTCCGACGGCCATTTTCGGTCTCCGTTTCGATGGTGCAGTACCGCGTTTGCTTGAGCTTACTTTGTTGACGATGATCCTCAGCAAGATGATTACGACGATAATGATGACACCTTAATCGTATGTATCCAAGCGAAGCGAACTGTCTGTTCTGACTAATCCCATCCACCCATCACAGTAGAGCTGCTGCCATGGGCCCAGATGAGCTGGTCAGAAGCGACGGTAACACGTCTCATAAATTTACCCTCCCAGGGTTTTCCACTAGGCTTTTCCCGCTTCGGTTAGATCGCCCGGTCCCTGCCGGCGGGGTTCATGCAATTGCAGCATGAATTGCGATCCTTTCGGTCGCCGATTGTTAGCTCGTTCGTTCGATCAATCGCACGCGCAGACAAAACATAGCATTTCGAGGGGCTCATTTACACTTTTTGTGTTAAAAATTAGTGTTTCAGCGCACTCCGTCCGCTGATCCGCTGAAACGAAGAAGAAGCGTTCGGATTGGGCAAAAGAAAGCGCTCGCTTCGGAGCAGGTGGCTTCAACGCTATCCTTCCGCGCGGTGGTAGTTGCCGTTGGCCGCCGTCGAGACGCTTGGTTTATGATGTTTTATTTTTCGCCATCGTAAATCTTCACATCTTCGCCACCAAAAAACCAAACATCGCCCGGGTTAACCTCGGCCTCCCAAACCGCGCCCGCGTTCGAGCTGTGACGCTTCAACGCGCGCACAGCACATTGCCGGTGGGTGTTGGGGTGTTGTCGTAGCGCACACGAATGGTATGTTTCCCGGTTTTCTTTGGCCCCGGGTTTGCCCCGTTCTTCTTCGGGACCGAATGTGTCTTACTCATCATTGCAACACTTTTCGTAGTTGCTTTTCGTTTGGTTTGGTGGCAAAATACACGCTAAAAAGAGTTTGCCGTTGGAAACTGTTTACAATAAAACCTGCGGCCCACGAATACACTGTCCGACGGTGACTATTGGCCATTTTTGGGCGGCACGGAGAAGAAAAGATCGACAATGCCATTCGGGCGCGATCGCCGTACGAATATGGTGATCGTGGCGACGATCGTCGCTTAATGTTTCACGGATTTCGAACGTTAATCTTCAAGACGGCCGATCTTCACCAAAATTATGACCATCAGAGCTTCGGAAAACCAACACTTGTGGCAAGAGTCAGAATGGACAATAAAACACAGGATCAGAAGCCAAGATGCAATTTTCGACGATGTCGCAAAAAAATAGACTCGAATCTTTCAGTCAGTTTCACGTACCGTCAAGGTAATTATCATCCCCAACTGGTTGAAGCGCAAAGTGAAGATATGACATGTTAATCCAACACCAACACTTCTGCTCTTCGGCTTTTCGGGTGATTTGTGTGGCGCTCCTTTCACGCTGCCGTCTCGGTTGCAAATAATGTTGCAGCCAATGTTTTGACAGGCATCGCGAAAACAGTAGCACGCCATTTTCATGCACCACACCTTGGCCTTATGGCGGGTCGGCGATTGTCTCGACAAAGCACGATCTCGAGTGCTCGCCAAAATGGGTCCCTGCTGCCCTGTGTCTGGCGATCGATATCTCGAAAACGGCGGCATCAGCAGCAGCAGCGATAATGGTGTTTATTATTTTTGAAAGGAAGGATTTTGGGATGGAAAACTGTGTGTATGTGTCTGTCGCCTGTCGCTACGGCGAGTGCACCAGTTGGTCGATGATAAATGGGCGAGAAACAAAAAAAGGCCGGGCGAAGTAGCAGCTCGATAAACATCAACTTTGTTCCAACTCACGGAAGGTTGATGAATGTTTTTACCGTGTGTGCTTTCGATAATGTGACGGTCAATTATTGAGCTGCTGTGTTTGTGCAAACCAAATCCTTTTTCAACATGATATATAGTGAATACTCACGTGTCCATTCGGTGACCGAACGTGTCCAGAACAGCAGGATCTGAAAATATGAAAATAACATCGAAAGGGCTTTAAAGAATCAGATAAATAAGCGCTGGCCAATATATTTGTCTATGATCGAAAGAAAAGTAAAAAAAAGATCAAGGAAATGTATCTTCAGTGTAAGGACTAGAATCGACGAATAACTCCGATCGACTTGTCTACCCAAGACAAGTAAGTATTAAACAAATGAGCCGAAGTAACGTAAAAACAGAAATGAAAAATTGCTTCTCGGGACCCACATGATCGTCGACGTGAACCTTTCCGACAGCGGTGACTCACTGACAAGGAAGAATTACCACCGGGCAACGTGTAACGTAATCCTAATGCACTTCTGGCGGCAACCATCCTGGATACGGTCCAAAACCCTAAAAACCCCACCGAAAAAGATGAATCACAGCCAAACACGCCCAAACACACGGGACTGCTGCTGAGCCGCTGACAAGTAGCGGCCGATGATCGCCAGCCGTTTCGCGTCATAATCCGGCGCCCTTCTCCCAAGTGACTTCCGGCCCGGTTTTTGCCAACAAAGCGAAGCAAACACAAACGCAGGGAGCTGATGAGTCACGGAGCGCGATGTCCGAGAAGAGGGCAGGAAACCGAAAACTGGTGAGAGTGGAGCTCGAAAATAGTCGATCGTGAATCGGGAGCACCGAAGCGGAGATGATCGAATTACCGTCGGCTCCTACCTCTAGAGTGGAGTACCCAATTGCCAGCAATAAACACTAGATGGCTTCACCCGGTAAGAGTGCACCATGCGATGCGTGTATGTTTAGGCCGTTGCCATGGGCAACCGAGTGATCACGACTACAAAAAAAGGGTGCTAAGATCTGATGATGAGAGTCCGACTCAAGTCGGTCTCATTTTTCCGTTTTTTCTTTGACGTTTTTCTCGCGTGAAGTCACATCATTTTCTCTTCCGCATTTCTTCTCTACCCTCGGGACGACGCCAGCGACCGACAAACTTGCACAGCGTCCGCGATGGACGTTAGCTGACCGACAGGACACAGCCCAAGGAAAGCCGCGCGGGATGGCCTAGACATCGTCTTGGCTAGGAAGCTACATTCTTTCCGTTCCGTTTCTTCGCTTTCGCTCAGGCGTTCCCTTTTGTTGTTTGGTTTTATTTTGGGCGCGCGTCCCACCGTTCCTGGTCGGTAATTATAGCAGAAACACGTAGCACGTAGCGCATCACCTTCCCTCGTTGGCTCTTCTAGGAAGCTGGGAATGATCCCACACATTCCTGATCCGACTGATGACACCCCGTTTCGAACTTCGCCCAAGAAGATCGCCCATTCAAGCCTCCTCGGCTGCTGAACATCATCGGACGATGTCCCCAAAATAAAAACTGTCGTTATTTTACTTTTTGGTCGCCCCAGGTATCGGAAAGCACGGGCCGGATGTGCATATTAGAGTTTCCGACACGACAGGCATTATTCACTAGCGCCACCGAGCGTTTATTGTTGAGCGTTGAAGATAGTAAAATGTTACAAAATAATCCTTCGACTACTTCAAACAGAGGTCTTTGATAGAGAAGAGTGCAACTCAAACTTAAAAACCTTTATCAAAAAACAGTAAAGTCCAGTCTGCACTTTTTTGTCTATCTCTACAAACACCCGAATCCCAAAACATTTGGGTTAAATTAGTAAAAACCAATCACTGATAAATTCCAACGTAATGCTGAAATCGGAAAGGGGTAATCAAAATGTCGTCACACCATTCGACGCCACCATTCGTGTTACTATTAATCGGAAATCAGTTGTTGAAATTCCAGAAGCTGCTACCAAACCAACGGTGGTGGTGCAACGGTGCAACGGTGATGCAACGGTGTGGAAACGCATCCAGCAAACCTTCAAACAGAGTGCCAAAATACACGGGGAGAGAGAGTGCCGCAGCACGTAAACCTCGCACTTTGATCGTGTAAAACTGATCGCACGCGAACGATCGCGCTGTAAAAGAAACATAAATATTTTCGCTCCCGTAGCCCGCGGCTGGTTCTGCATCAAAACCCTCGCCTGTAGCCGCCCGAAGAGACGGGCAGCGATGCCGGACGGCCGAATCGAGCACCACTTGAACCATTCATCAAACGGATGCCAATGGGAATAACTATGTTATATGTTTGGATGTTCTGTTTGGATGCTTCTGGCAAAGTGCTGGCGATGGTCAACCCCGGGGGGGATGGCCGCGGCAAAAAGCCAGACATTCGTCGCTAATAAAACACAACTCCTCCCCGAGCCGGCCGCTGCACAACAGCTGCATCTAAAGTTGCATCCTGACCCATCCCGGTTCGGCCGCTGGGCCTGCCAGGAGGGGGCCCAACCCTTAGCCCAGGTTGGCCAGTTGCCAGCCAGCCAGCATGCTCGCGATGCGAATGGATTGAAATGATTGATCGTTCCCAGCGTGCTGCTGACGTGGTTCTGGTACTTCAATCAGCACGCTGCTCCTGCTCAACATAGCTCTGGTGTGCCAAAACTCTAGGATAGACAGGCCACTATCGACCGCAATTGGGAAGAGACCTCGCGAATTGGGAGTAACTTTCCGGCAGTGACTCCCGGCGCGGGGTGTGCCTGGGCAATGTGTGCCCGGTGACGGTCCTAATTAGGTGTGTTTCTAAGTTAATCAAACGTAACTTTCGGCTGAAATGTGCATTCAAAATCGATTAGTGCGGCGCAACTGAGGGATAGGTTGAGGGCACAAAAATAATCACCCCATGTTGCAAATCCTCATTTAGCATGGCGCTGTAGCGTAAGCGGTTGTGGAGAATGTTTTGCGAAAGTAACAGGAGAACAAACTCAATAGGAGACGCGTTGTACAGCTAATTGCATAAATTTTGTCGATGTTTGAAGGATGCTGAAAATTGAATCCGAACAATAAAAGAATATTAAAAAATGGTCTTTTTTATTTAAGGACCAATCAAAAACTGGCTATAATAATCCACTCGACTAATTATTGTACAATACAATTCTCATCCCTGACACAAAAAGCGATGTTAACGAGTCAGCGAAAACCATTTAAAATTAAAAGCCCGATCCAAGAGACGGGGCAAAATGCGTATGCAAGAATTACTCATCAAGTTAAATCACCAAAGACGCTCACTCGGCCAAGACAGCACCGAGCCGAGTGGGTGGTGAGAAGCGTCTCTACTTTTACTTTCAGTTTCGCGCGATCGATAAAACACAGCTCGGGGGATCGGGGGAATTCCTAGCGGCAGCCGCAGCCGGGCGGGCTCGAACTGCCGGCCCCCGGCAGGATGATTTGTTCGTCCTCTCGTCCTGGTCGGCGGCCATCGAAATGGTTGTGCTCATGATTCCCCAATCTTGCACCGAGGCCGCAATTACCTGGTGTAGTTGGCAAATTTTTGCTTTTTGCTATTCGGACTCGAGCCGGATTGAAAAGTTTGTGTGGAGTTGAACGTAGGGGTCCTAGGGAAGTGTTGCATAAATAATTTCGCATAAAGCGATTGTAGCTTTAGTTTGGAACACGTTCACTGATCAGCGTTCGGAAATTGGCAAGCTAGTGCTGCAAAAAACAAACCGGGCTCCGGCTAATTATGGGAACTGTTCAACCGACACGCAACACGCTGGTCCTTGGCTAGCAACCGGCTTTTAGGTTGCGTTAAACCGGCAAACAACCGGCGACCGGCACACCGAAAACCCACCCACCGGTCCCCGTCACCGGTGACCGATTTTGTCTGCCGCTGTCGCCGCGGCCAAATGAATTTGTTTAATTTTAGCCAAAACACACCACGCCAACAGCCGCGCGCGTCGGCGGTGGGTTGCGTCCTCTTCGCGCCGCTGCGCCACCAAACAAACGCCACCGGCCAACGATGCCACGCTCTCTGCGCGTCCGAAAGCCAAAGTGCACCGTCCAAAAAGAATGCAGCCCCGATGGGTGGGTGGCTGGCTGGCGATGCACCACCCCATGCGCCGCCGTACACTCCCGTCGACGGCGTGCGTGCGTCAACCCGCACGCACGCACCTTCGAGATCCGACAAAAATGTCCGACAATCGCGGGCAGAGAACTTCGACAAATGACGTTGACGGGGTGGCGAGGCCGTCGAGGCGCAGGCTGGCTGGCTGGCAGGCTGACGGAAAATTCAACATTTTCCGCACTACGCTCTCACCCACAACCGCCCACCGGCACGCCAAAGGCGCGGTCCACCGCGAGCATTAGACGCCCACGGTAGTGACACCTTCATCATCGTCATCAGCAGCATCGCCATCGTTCCGGCTCCTGGACAGTGCGCTGGCGATGGATAATATGCCGCAGGCCTTTTTCACAGAGGGGGGACAGAATAGCTAAGAAACGGGTGGTCCAAATTCATTCGCCGCCACAAACGACAAACTAAACTAAATTGCTTTGCTTGCGGCAACCACGGGAGAGAGGCACTAATTAAGTGGCGAACCGATGGATGCCACCTTCGCGTTTGGCCACCATTTTGGAGAAGGTTTCTGTTTTAGCGAAACAAGTGGCTACTATGTTTGCGCGAGATGGTTGCTCTGATTCCGTAATCACGCTGCAGCTGCCGGCTGGTTGTGGGCTGAAGTTTTGATTGCTAATTAAATGTACGAAATTTCTCAAATTTAATTTAATTGAATTTCTAATGTAAAAATTAAGAATTCGGTTTAGTACTCTGGATTGCAGATGTTTAGTGCACTTTAGTACAAAACTCGCCAACTAGATCCCAGCTTCATATGTAATCAGTAGGGATCTGTATTAACGGTTTCACCAGGTTTTAGGAGCTTGTGGTACACCGCACCTTTCTAGTCCCATAAGAAAGTCCTTTTTTGGAATCCTCCGACGATTTTTGTTTGATAGATCAAAATCGCTATTTTTCCATTTTTTGAACCACTTGAATTACTGCGATCTTCTAAAAGCAAGCTTCGACAAGCATTTGATGCAATTCTGTAGCAGTTTTCTTTAGCATGTAACAGAAAATCAATGATCCCTGCAAAATGTAATTTTCAGGCACAAAGGTCAACATGGGCTAACCTCTTTGAAGTAAATTCCAAACTATTTTTTTCGACTTGATGTCCAAACAACGTAATGTTGCTAAAACAGCATAATGACGAGGACCATATTTATAGGTAAAGTCATCTGTTTAAAAGTCTCCTCTCATAGTTTAAGAGCTGGTAGACGAACAAGAAGTGAAACGCTTCTTTCAATCTGCTGGAAAGTGCCTTCGAAAGGTTATAAAGTTAAAGAACTAACTTCATCGAGCTTCGGGAAGGTTCAGCAACTGCACACCAATAACGGTGGAAACCGGTCAAACGCACAGACTTTGGCCTCGATGCATAAATCACAAACGTGGCGCGTCGAGAGCCTGTGCCTTCGAGCCTATACTAATTGGCTGAAATGATCAGCGCTGGCCGCTGGTGAGTCTAGCGTACTTTCGGTTCGGCTACGGCCCAACGATCGGCCATCTTATCACGGACCGTACGCCCTGCTAGAAGCATGTGACACGGCCGGCGGTAGTCACCGAAAATCAGGGGCCAAATCAGGCACGCATCCTTCGGCGCAGTCCGCATAGAAACCGTTCCGCAGATCGATCAGTAGCATCCCGGGTCCTCAACTGTTATGCTGCTGCAGGCGAAGGTGGGATTGCTGTAGAATCGTTTCAAACACAACAACTTGTCGCGGTGGTGCTCGTCTCTTTCGCTTATCTCGTGTCAGAGGCGTGCGATTATGCAACGCCACGCCAGTCGGCCGCGTTTGAGGTACGGACGCAGGCCCAGGGAGGGAGGATATCGCTCTGATCGTGTGTAAGTGTGTGCGCGGCTTCGGTGACACCGATAAACGAACGTGTTTAGCCAAACGCACGATAATTGTGAACGCTTCGGGTGCCCTCTTTAGACAGGAAGCGACAGAGACAGCACGAGACCCGCTATGGGGGCCACACTGATAGACAGAGACACAGACGGAGAGAGGGGAGAGGCGAGCGAGGAGGCACCGTTATTGGGCCGTCGTCTAACTCTTTACACATGCGCTCGTGATTACTGACGCAATCTGCGGCCAGCCGACGGCGACCGGCATAGAAGTTGTCGCCAACTCCAACTACACTTGCAACCGACCGCGTGCGTCACTCCTATAGCACCAGAGCCCAATGTACCCAAATCGAGAGCATGCAGGGGGTTCTGTCCTCGTGGTGACCATAGACCGCTATGGCGACCTTGCACACACCGGAGGACCTGGTGGAGGCCAGTTTCAAGAAACTGAAGACGGTGCCAACAAGTAACTCAAGAGGCCACCAGAGAGCGATGTCGGCGTCATTAGCATTGTGATCGAAATTTTTAGTACAAACGGATCCCTCGGCCAAGATAAATAGGAAAACACCCCCTAGCGGGACGTGATTTTCATATCTCGATTATTGTGAAGGTCAAACAAAGAATTAGACCACAACACAGGTGGAGCACCTTGCTGTTGTTGTGGTGAGTGAGCCCTGAAGTTGTGCTGCCATCGCTTATCTTGGCCGCTTCGTGCGATTTCTTCGCTGGAGAAGACGGAAACGCCCTGCACCTTGAGAGGCGTGTAATTCCCTCCCGGCGAAGGCTCTGGAATATCTGAACCAGGTTTGGTATAAAGATGATAAGAAATGCTTTGTACCCGCTTGAAGGAATCTATTTTGTCAAAGTGCTTCTGCCACTGACTGGCTTCCGCGACATAGCCTAAAATACCTCCGTGGTACTTGGAAACAACTTTTCTCTATAACCTGCAATAAAGGCGTAAAGACGTCAACTACAAAGTTTCAAGTTTAGGTTTTGCTTCCGTGGTTCGCAGATGAAGAAAGGACACCGATTCTGGTACCACCTATTTGTATAGTAGCTCGCTCAGAATTCGCAGACTTTCGAGCTTCGAGACAGTCACAGAGAGAGAAAGTACAGAGGTTCCAGTTTGTTTCGAACCCGACACGAAACGAACCGATTGATCCACAGCGAGTTAGTAACGATTGGCGACAACGGCGGGAGTTCACGGATGCCAATGGGATGGTCTGGGATGTCGTGAT
The DNA here is from genome assembly GCF_943735745.2 of Anopheles bellator. NCBI lineage: Eukaryota > Metazoa > Arthropoda > Insecta > Diptera > Culicidae > Anopheles > Anopheles bellator. Next base: position 20,535,584 of record NC_071286.1, read on the forward strand.
GACGCCACTCTAAACATACGCCAGAGCACATAGACAGAAGAAACCCAAGCATCAGTAGACCAGCGTTTGTTTGCCACTGTCTTCCCAAACGTTTAGCGTGGCACGGGTTAGAGCGATACAGATGGTCCAAGGTAATAAAACTTTGCTAAAGGATCGTACCCCGGTAAGTACTTGTCCTCAGTTCCGTGCGCGATCGGCCACGATATTTTTGGGACCAATTTTAATGACACCAAAAATGCGTTCCCAAGAAGACTGGTTCTTGTTTTCGGAACCAACGGAACACTAGCCTAGCCGGGGTTTTGCTATGTGTCTCTGTGTGCTTTCGAGAGACGATAAAGCAGCGTGCTACGTCGTGCAGTGCCGCCAGTAAGAGTAGATAGAAGTTTAGTTTTATTTTAACCATCTCTCCTTCGAGTGCGATGATAGCAGCAGGAAATGCCTCGACCTCCGCAGCAAGAGCGAGGCCCTATAGCCGGCCAAGTACGGGGTTCCTTCCCTATTTATAGCGATTGCCACGCCAACTTCGACAGGGCCACGATGCGATCGACAGGCCTGCCAGTTAGGACGCCGGTCCGGACGGTGACGTTTTCGTGTGTCGGGGGGTTGCGACTACTTTTTTGATTTTTTTTTTCTCATTGTTTTCCGTTAATGATCTGACTCTGAAGATTGCCCACGGTGACGGAAAACGCTTAGCAGACGGCACACGTGTAGCAGTTCAACCAAACGACTCGGCCGAAACGCCGTCGCATCGCAAGCTGCTGGGTTCGTTGGTGGTGATCTTTCGGTAAAGTTCTAAGATCACTTCAAAGAATGAAATCAACAATCTTCACACAATTAGTTACCTAAATATTTGTCAACCCATTTTGCAGCAGCCCGCCAACGGCTATCGTTTAATGGCGGCCAACCGAAGCATCGACATGAAATTGCATCAACGACGCCATGGAGTCGGATCGGCAGCGATCTCGGATTGAGCTATATTTTAGCACCAAGTTCGATCTGTTTACCGATCGAGTTAGTGTCCATCGCTGGCGGGCACTTTGCACCGCAGGGATGTCCTTCGCCCTCCACGCGATAGCGGAAAATAGTTCAACCCGGCGAAACCAGTCCAGATTGACGTGCTCTAATTGAAAACGTTAAGGTTCGCGCGCAATGCACACGATTGCGTCACGATCGGTGACTTGTTGGTGGCACGAGATACGTCCGGGACCCCAGCACGGGTGCATCAACTCTCGGGTCGGCTCGGAAGTGTGTCCTTCGACAACCACACGCCAACAATTAGCAAGTACCAGGCGTCAGGCGGTGGCGTCGGTGGTGGGCACCTTCCCGCTGCCATTGTCACACACTTTTGAAGGATGCGACTGCTTCGAGAGGGGTGATGAAATGCAACCCCGACAGAAGCTGCCAAACGGAAGATCAAACGTTGCAGGTGTTTGTTATTTGTGGGCCAGGTTCAGCTTCACGGTTGGCAAATAAAGCGGCAACCAGGTAGTGGGGGAAGAATTGGAATCATGCTCAAAGGAGTTTCATCAAAGGAGGTGATCATCAAAAGAGCATTCCAAAACGATTGAGTCCACCGAGATGTATTATTGTTTTCTTATGCGTCTGCTACTCAAATACTTATGGTACCGTCAGCCAGTCAGCCAGACTATTTCTATTTCTGCCGCTGCGAGAGAGTAGCGCATTTCAACATCAGTGCATCATACACAACGCACTATCGGCATCCGATGGCATCACACTGCCTGCCCATTGCGCCACAAGCGGCCGCAATTCAATTGAAGACGATTATTTACTCACACGCACACCAAACGAGGGAGCTCGTCCACGGGAACCCAGCCAATGATACGCTGGGGTTTGTTGGATGCATTCTAATCAACATCCAACGGCAAACACACCCACACCCAGGACCGTGTGTATCATAATCACGGTTCTGTGTTGGTCACGAACCCGATCTTTGTGGGCCCTTGAAAGATTTACAACACATTACCAACCTAGAACGTATATTTATTTTACAAGAGTAAGGATGTGGCAACAAGAGCTATTAATCGCCTCCAAGAAATGTAAGGAACTAATTCTATACGAGAAATTTAATAATCCCGCTAATGCTCTTCACTCATTTATATTATGGCACAGGACGCACCATTGTTTGCTTCAACCGCTAACGATCAGGCATGATCACTAACACGAAAAAGCAAGACAACGAAAGTATTGCAACACGGCGGGTTATCGTGTTTCCGGTGTTAGAAGCTTCTGCTGCACCACACCTTTCTGGTCTCATCAGATCAGGCCATTGTCTTTTTGCCGAATCGATCTGGATTTCCGGTCGAAGTTGATGGGTTTTGGCTGACTGAATCATAATGTTCCTTTTTAGGATTCTTAACGGTTATGATCAAGGTCTGATGGAGAAATGGGGGAAGGACGACGGTCTGATGGAGATTTTTCTTTTTTTTGATGATTTTCGTTCAGATCATGTAGCACCCAACTTCTTCACCTTCTGGCGTTCGCGTGTCATTTTTGTCCAAAAGATCTTGTAGTTCAGCATCCTCGAACTTTTGTGGAGTCTTCCGACGCTCTTTGTTTGTTAAGTCAAAATCTCCATGTTTAAATTGTTTAAACCTCTCAAAGCATTGCGATCTTCCAGGAACACGATCAGCGTAAACTTCGACAACCATTTGATCAAATTGACAGCTAGAGCCATCTGTTACACACTCCGACTTCATAGTGTTTTTTCCGACCTGGTAGTTGGCTTTAGTCACTAGCGTCTCACTAGCTTCTTAAATGTTTCATCTTTTTTACCAACACTGATTCCAAAATACTGCCATGCACTACGCAGTTTCGAATCAATTTCAAATATCACGTGTCCGGCTTTGCATCATTCATACAAACGCACATTTTTCGTGCCAATACTTGAGGCTCGTAGTGTACGGAGCCAGATTCCAAGCCGGGCACAAGCGATCAGACCTACCCCGACCATGCAAGCAATTGGCCACAAGAATAGACGCGGCACCAATCGACGGCGGCGACAGAGCCGTGGAAATCGGAACGTAAATGTCCAAATTGAACTGGTTTCATGATGGCCTGCTATTGCTTCAATAGCGCACAATAAACACCTGGTTGATTGGTCCGCGGTGATCCGCTCGCAGCCTGGCGACGGAGCAACGGAAGGTCCGCGCACAGCACAGTTTGTGAGTGATGGATGTCTTGCGGCGCTGCGGAAACGCCGCCATGTTACGTAGCGGGGGGCGCGCTCACCAACCACCACCAGCCAAACCCAATCATTACACAATATCCCCATTTTCTACCGCGGCCGCGCCGCCAGCGATAGCGACGACTATGGCGCGACTGCTGGTGCTCCGGCGGCTCGGTAGCTGATAAATTTGTGCCCGAGATGTCGCCAGACAAGCAAAACCGCGGGTGAGAGGGAGAGTGATAGAGGTCCACCACAGCGGACGAGCATTATTTTTGACCTCTAGTGCCGCTATCTGTCCGGCCTGGTGGTGGCGCTTAGCCCGTTATTTTGCGCGTTTTTATCATGCGAAATAAACGATGCAAAATAACAGCAAGAATCGCCGAAGGTCGGGCGGAACGATGAGAACCCGAAACACTTTTTGACGCACATCAATCTCTCTTTGGAACAATTACTACCGAGAGGGGAGGCGTCCGCGGACGTACTTATCTGTCAAACGTGTCAACTCGCGGCTTGAGCAGCTCATCCGCATCGGCCCAGAGCTTCTAAATGGCTGGCGCACTCAGGGCGTTGTTTTATTTTTACTTTGTTTACATTTGGGGCCGATACGCTGTCGTCCGGCACCAGGCGCCCCCGTTGGTGCACTTCTTTGACTACTTTGCTGTCTTTGACTTCTGTCCTGCCTTGAGTATGTTGTTAGATTTTCGTTTCTGTGAGGTCGTGAGCCACCACTCGGGCCGCGTCCGGTAAACAATCGAGCGGTTTACCGGTGGCCTCGACCGAGAACTCGACGTCGTTCCGGATCGGCTTGCGGAAGTATTGCATCCAGACAAAACAAAGGGCGGGATGAAGGCACTCGAGCGTTTCGGCCTTCTGGGGACGATTCATATTTTACTGATCTAACATTAATCCCAAAGATCGTGCAAAGCCGTGTTTATAGTACGTAGTTCAACACTTGAGTCTGTCAACAAAATCTAACATGTTCAAAATCTAACATCATACAGCGCGTTGCCAACAAAGTCCTCGGCCGTCAGGCTGTATTTGCAAAGAGATGGCGTCAGGTGATGTGGGGCCCCAGGTCCCCTCTCTTCTAAGCCCCTCGCTTACCCCGACCGCACCGGAAAGTGAAACCGCTAATTAGATAATCGAGAATGACGCTGCTCTGCGGCGGTAGCGGCTCACGCGATTTCACGGTTCTCTAGCCGTTGAGTTGAGTTCCGGACGGGCGGAGGAAAGCAAAATGAGGCCAATGGTCCGTCCCCATCCGCTCCGTCCCTCCGTCCACCCCGTCTACGTAATAAAACGATATCGTTGTCATATTTCGTCGTGTCATGTGTATATGCACACATTGCCGGGACCGCTGCAGGTGGACTGCGTCTCCGGTGAAGGCCTTAACTGCGAAAACGCGAAAAAGGTGCAAAAAATAATCGGAATGCAGCAGCAGATAAGAACCGAGTGCTTTTGTGTCTGTGTGTGTTTGAGGAGTCTTTTAGCGATAAAACGTGCATGTCAGTGCACGCGAATCGCGATCCGCGTCAGCGTCGTCCTCCATTTTGGACGCGAATTCGATTTGCACAGTTGCGGCCGAAAACAAATTCGATCGGCCAACACAACCACCGAGTCCCGAAGCCGAAACACACCCACACACTGGGTGATACGTAGGTGGGGTGATTCCTTTTTTGTCACGATCACGATCTCCGCGTGGGGGGGCGGTGTTTACCCGGTGTAATGACAGCTCGGCGGTTGGCAAACGTTTCGTCACGTGCTGAAGAAACATTAGCGCAGTGGCAAACAACCGCAAACAATGGCAGGAAGTGCTAGAGGTACTGTCCCCTTCATCCCGATCATTTGTAGAAGCCCAACTTCCGAAGGCGCGGTTATTGCTTTGATTCGTCCAAGTCTTTTGATGGAACTCATTAAAAGCTAACATTTGAAGAGTAATGGCTTTCGAAGTGGCCGCGCGGACCTTCATGAGCCGGGTCGGCGGTACTACACCAGCTATACTGGGTTGTTCGTTAAGTTTTGCGGGTCGATAAGAAACATTGTTCACGCATGATTTTTTGGTGTCTAAAAACAGATGGAAGTCACTAGGGGCAAAATCTGGTGAATACGGTGGATACTCCAACAATTCCAACTTTAATTCCTGGTTTTTTTGCCATTTGCAAAATATTCTGGTGACAGGGTGCATTGCCCTGATGAAAGAGGATGTTTGTCTTCTTCCAACCGCGTCATTTTCACGTAGGTAGGCTCACTTTCAGTAGCTCTCAACGGTTACGACAATAATCAAAATGAATTGTTTTATCGGTTCGCAAGTAATCCGCTAACAAAAATGCATTTCCCACAACACTGATGCTAACCCCGTTTTGTGTGATTTCTGGACACGAACTCGTTTCGGAACCGAAGAACAAGGTTCACACCACTCCTTAGCCTCGTCAGGATATTCAGAATAATGGTGATAGACCCAAGTCTCATCCACGGTGATGAATCAATGCGCAAAATCCATTTTATATTATCGAAAACGCTGTAAATGTTGTAAAGAAAGGTGCATTCGAATACGTTTTTAGCGAATGCGGTACCCATTTTGTTCTCAATGAGAGGGCTAGGCCTTCTATTAAATCTCTTTCCGACGATTTTCCAATACGATATCCTGTATTTTTTACGATTGCAGGTGTTATGTCTGTTTTTTGACGTTTTTGACATGGATCGTCTTGAAGCTCGATCGTTCGTTCGTTCAAACTCAGGAATATACCTTTTAACCACCTAATTGAAATCGAAGAGTCCTTATACACTTTCAATATTCGTTCATAATGTAAAAGTCCAGTCTATAAATGTTTGTAATAGATTCTAAGTTACCTACGCTTGATTAAGCCTTACGATCGTCAAGCTGGAAATACAAATACAAATACAAATAATTTTCCTTTGCTTTTAAACCTTAAAAAAAAATTCAATCACTCAACGATACTTGATTTTTCCCATTGTTAGAAATACTGCGAAATTTCGATACCAAATGGTTTGTAAAAAAAAAATTAACTGACCGATTGAAATAAAACTTCACATACTTTCATATGTAGTGTGTACCAATATAAGAAAAAAAAATTAGGCTGGTTGCAGCGCCCTCTGGTATTGAACCGCAAAACTTTACGAACAACCCAGTAGATCGATGTTTTGTTTACACCAGTTATGGTGGTCTAGGAATTTCGACCAACCATCTTCAGCCTCACATTTCGCACGCACGCAACAGGTTTGTAATGGCCGCGTTGCTCATCGATCGAACATGGCTAACGATGTTGATATGGTGCGTCTGGCTGGCCGATAATGTCCCCCTCGAGATCGGGTCGGCCACACAAAAGCGCCATCTTCTTCTTCGACGCGTTCGGTAGATTCTAACCTCAATTAGCGTGGTGGCGTCCCCGGTGGTGCTGTTGCCTCATCAGCATAGGCCACGATTGCTAATCAACCGGAGCCGGAGCGCAAAAAGCAAACCGCGAGCTGGGCAGGATCCGAAGTGCGAAGTCGTCGTGATGCGCTCCCAGTAATTACTCCTTGGCACGTAGTGTTTGTGCAATTCATTCGAAGGGCTTTCTGTTCCATTTAGGTTTGGATTCACGATCAAGACGGACCCTTCGGGAACGCCGACACCCGTTGCGTTGTTGGTCGTAGTGGTCGTTTTGAGTAGTGTTTCAGCGTGATAGTAATAGCGATCGACGTGTAGCGATGCGCGTGGCAGAACCAAATCGCTCCAAAGTGCGTCATGCGAATGATGTTGCGCTCGAGATGTGGTTGCAAACAAACATCAATAACGGCTACAAACGCTTGTGCGGCGTTTGTTGTTTTATTTGCACGTGTGCTGGACGAGGGACGGTGGTTCCTGGGCGTTTGCCGTTTGCCGATTTCACAAGATTATCTTGATCGGCAGCCGTGGTAGCTGTTGCACTGCACTGCCTCTCGACGGCTTTTATAACGTTTCGGAATACACTTTTCATGGCGAGTGTTGTCAAGCGATTCTTTCAGTGATGTATATCATTTCCGCCTTGCGCATCATTTTTTCCGAATCTTTGAGATTTCAAGTTTTTGACAGATAATGAGATCCTTTATCCTTTCGGCCGATGATGCCGGCGGTGTTGCTAAGCGTTACAGTAAAACAACGAAGAACCATCACTCAATGTATCGTGCGCGGGGTTGTTTTGAAATGATAAATTTATGTAAACCTTCAGCAACCTTGTGGTCGCCACACGGTTGAATGGCTGCGCCTGGTTAGCCTGGTCTTGCTGGTCCGGTAGCGCAGCGCGGGCCAGCACGGGACGACGGGCGAAATGAGGCCACGGGTGATAAGCATCAGATAACGACACACATCTCAAGCAGCATCTCGTCGCCGGCGTCGGGCCGCGGCGCTATTATGGCAGGGCGTCTAAATGTTTAGAAAATGGACCCCACCTAACACGGGGGCCGCCGGAGTGGGTTTCGCCGGGCGGGGCGGACCACTACGATCACCACCGTCGTGCGGTGCATGTCAACTGTTGCCAAGAATAGACAGATAGCCCGTGTGCTTGTATGTGTGCGACAGAGAGAAAGAGTGAGAAGGTCCGTCGTGCCGGGCGAGTGCGAGAATGCAAATCATTCGACCGGTTTTTCGAGCCATCCGGATCCCCAGGACCAGGGTCGCCGACAGACGGTAGGCGGTGGCGTACAGTGCACAGTGAGGAAACTTCGTACATGTGATCTAATTACCGAATCACGATGCCATTTTGTGTGTTCGGCGGCGACGGTGAGCCGGCGTTTGCTGTGCCCACAAACCGAGCCATTGGCAAGAGCGGCGGCCAGCATTCCTCGTGAGGTAGCCGAATTTCGACTCCCTCCCAACCGGCACGCGAAGCGCAGAACATTAGCAAAAGTGGTGCTTAATAATTTGAAAACATTGTTGTAATTCATCGTGGCGCAGCGTAGAAACCAAAGCTATAAATCAAACGCATGGAGCTGTGATCTAGCATTCAATCTCAAAAATACAATTGACTCATGAGAGACATTTTAGAGGCAGCTCAACATCTTTCGAATTGGAAAAATAAAGCACAAACTATGGCAATGTTAATAAAATATGCTTAATTCGATATTGCTTCAAAGGAACACGAACACCGAGCGAGCGATCGAGTGAATGAAAGGTTCGTAGAAAAATGGCTGCACACCGCCGCGTGTTTGTCATTGTTGCACACCTTAAACGCTATTTTCAAACGGCGGCCGGCTCACGTGGCCTAATGCGGGGCCGGCTAGTAATTGAAATAGATCCGCCGTCTGAAGTGTGGAAAACAGCGAGAAAGAGAGAAAGAGAACCACAACTACTACCAACGAACCGACGGGTGCGCCGTTTTGCTGAAACGCTCTGCTCCCTCTCTCTCTCGCGCCGTCTCAAATCGTGGAGCTCATTTTCCGAGGCTGCCCGAAACTTGGGGCTGAGTGGCACGCCGGAGTAAGTGTGCGTGTGGGGGTTTGTGTCTCTCACGCGTCCGGCATCGCCGTTACACAACAGACTCTGCCGCTGGCTTTCAGGTCTCGGTTTAGTTATGCTGCTATTGATTGCAAGGCTGACCACCACCTGGACCAATCGCGGACTCAATGTGGTTGTTGTTTGTTGTGCAAAAGAAACAGTTCCTCCATCTACAGACAGGCGCATTGCAATCGGATCGTAGTGGATCGCACCATAAAACGGCTCGGCCCGTGAGATCCTCTCGTCGGGTCTCGAAGTCGTGAGAGAGCGAGGAAACGCGAAACGAACCGGTGTTGCCATGGCAACCGCAGCAACCGTTGACCATATTAGTCGTTGCAGTGCAGCCACTCGCTGCTCGAGCACATTCGATTAAACCTACAATTGAAACAACGGCAACGGCAAAGCAAATTAAAGAAATGTTCGAAAAGCTGCACTTGTCATCGATCCGCTTACGGAGCTTTCGGAGCGAGCGACAGTGTGCTTTTATGGGTGGCGCGCGCTCATTCAATCTTTATTTAATCATTGCCACATCATATCAGGTTCTAGTACTTTCCCTCGCGTGATCGACGGAGTCTGACGGTGACCGTAGAAGGGTAAAGAAGCAATCTCCAAAGCACGATAGTCGAAGCGATTCCGTGAGCCTGAACGTCTCCCGTCGGAATTGCCAAGAATCGCGCAACATGAGGCAACATGAGGCAACAACCACAGCAAATGGTACCCACAGCCGCACCCCGCGAACCATCCAAAAATGGACCTCGCCGGCCTAAATACCGACGCGCCGCCAAAGAATGGCCACCGAGACGAGGAGAGCCGCAGATTAGTAGTGTGTACCGTCCTTCCTTCTTGCCGCACTCAATCGTTGCTGGGTATTGGTTTACTGTCCGATACTGTACGGGACGGCAGGAGACGGCTGCGGGTGGCGGCGGGGCTTGCAACTGTAAACGATTCGCTTCCAAATTTGTTATGCCAACGCGCCCGCGGCGGCGGCGGCGCGCGTTCCGGTTGTTGCAGACGTATTTATTGAGCTCGGCTACTTTTTACTTTTTCTTCGATCGTCCACAGCACCATTTTCCAGCAACCACCACGCGTCCGGAAGGGGAGATGACGGAGGAAAGCAGGCCCGGGGCCCGAGGGGAGTGAACTTCCGCTTCGCTGACGGTTCGGTCATTCGTTCGCTGTTGGAGCGTATCATTATCATCATCACCATCATCATCTGGCCACTCGTTGGGGCTCGCTGCTCATTGGCCGAACAGAAAGGACGCCAACACAGACGGTGCTAGGGTGGTGATAATAAGAGCGGGGCAAACGCCACCATGTACATCACACGCAAAACGAAACAAAAAAAAGCGGTCCAGTAAATCGCGTAAAAGGCTCTGCGCAACATGGCTGTTGTCTACACTGTCGAACAAAAGTGTTACGCCAGGGGCACTACGGAACACACTTTTTTCATTGTGGCTTTTCGGTCGCAGCCGAACAGGTCGGAAATGTGAGCAAATCCTCCGGTTTAGATTTCTCACTAACTCGAAAATCCGGTGGTGATCTTTCGGTCGGTCGTTGGAACGAAAGAGGCAAAGGACATTGCATGGGTACACAGCTGTAAAAAACTGGTCGCCTAAATGAGGGGGGTCCAGAAGTCTAGTTTTTATTGGTACGCAAAGTAATAAAGTGCGTCGACCAGGTCGGGCATGTTGAAGCAGCCAGCAGCCAATAAAAGGACCATAAATTATGCATGGAACTTCTTTAGAGAGTCTCTACCTAACGATCGTCTGCCCGTCGTTCGGTTACTTTGAAGTGGCTTTAAAGTTGTAAGCGTGGTTTGGGTTGAAATTTGCACAATCTTTAAATGTCGGAAAGGCCCGTGGATAAGTAAAGTTGGGGAAAAAGTAATCCATTACTTTCTCGATATCGCTATCTCGTGAAGATCGTATAGTTTCAAGTTTAGGTTGGTTTTAAAGTTGACATTTCATACTTAATACTTCATTGTTTTTTGTTTGTTCCATTCATTTATGAGTTACAGGGTGTTAACAATGGAAATCAACAAAGAGAAAATTCAAATGAAAAGTGGGATACATACGACAATACTGCGTGAAAACGATCATGGTCGAGCATGGTGTAGCGTGTGAAACGAGCATGGTGAAGCAGCTCAAACTGTGGCTAACTAAGGATCAACAGACCGGAAGGTTCCACTGGGAATATGGTGGGAATTGAAAGGAATCGTTTATTATGAGTTGCTTCCATGTGGCCAAACGCTAAATTCAGAAGAGGTGCTTTGTTCCGTGAGGACAACGAAATCCACCGTATAGTCTGGACCTTGTACCAAGCGATTAGCACCTTTTACGCTTATTGCAAAACATACTGAATGATGCAAAATTGAGACCAAGAAAGGATTGTGAAAAAAGATTACCGGAGTTTTCCGCCAACAACGACCAAGACTTCTACGTGAGAGGCTACTTAATGAAGCTACTTTTAAAAAGGAAACATCTTTTTTAACAAAACGGCACGTGCACCGTGATGGCAAATCGGACCAAAGGAACATCTTAAATACAGTTTTGAAATTCACGCAAAACTAATGGATTACTTTTTCCCCAACCTTATCGTCATATGTTTTTCAAACTGTAGAGTAAAACATTCATGTAAATCCCACAACTAAAGTAGGCCATTTGAACTAACATAAGATCGTTCGATCGTTCGATCGTTCGAGCCTAGATTTGATGGTTCAACCCTCTAGTTAGCTTTATCAAAATACCCAGCTTGCTCAGATCTGTTGCATAAATACTTTCGTGCGGCACCGTCCAGCAAGTGGTCACAGTAAGCCACACACAGAAACATTGTTTGGGACGCGTATATTTGAGCTCCACCAAACAAAACAGCGAGTCCAAAGCAGCATAAGAGCCCCAAACTACTCTCCCTTTCTGCGCGCGTTTCTCTCGCTCTCTCCCTCCCTCTCTCTCTCGGTGGCAAGCTTCCTTACTCTCGCTGCTGGTGATCATGTGGCGCACCGCTGTGTGCGTGCCTCGTCGGGGCCACGTCGAATCGCAGGCCGCGTAGGGCGATAATTGAATCGTTTGAGCTTATGCCCCCCAACAACAATTCGGTCGGCTTGGCATGCTCCACGCACATTATCATTCTACCTTCGCGCTTCTTATGCTTTCTGTCTCAAACGCACACACCGCACCCGGCGGTGGTGGCCTCCTCTCCGGGCCGAGCAGTGCCACCGGAGTGCCCCGTATATGCAGTTGACCTATTCCGGAGGCCATACACAACACGGCACACGTTTTTTATACGGCGTCGTGGCCGGCGCGCACTCAAACTCGCGCACAACGCACGCACGCATGGCCGCGTCGTTGTTGTGTTTGAGTTTTGCTTTTGATACCCCGTCCCACCGGTCAGTCGGAAGTCGAATCGAATATCCGATACTCGCCGCCGCCACGGCCAACATAGCGCAAACTTTGGCGGAGTGGTTTGCGTTTCACGCTCCGTTCGCTGTCTCGCTCTCTCTCTCTCTCGAACGTGCCGCTAATGTATTGGCGCAACCAGCGCGAAACTATCCACGGCGCGGCCTGGGTCGCGATTTTGGACAACGTTACCACCTTCGTTTTTTCTTCCGCCTCTTTTTGGCTTCTGCGTGTGGTGAAGCGGGAGTGAAGGCTGCCCGAACCTGAGACGATGACCCGTGTGGATGTGAGCGTCTCTGCGATCGCTGCAGAAATCTGCGGTTTTTGGTGGAATTTGCTCCACAATTGTTTGATTTTCATTCGTATACAAATTGAATGCTGCTTTCTTGTAAGTTTTCAGTCTTCACGTGACGTGTCAATATGCGGATACTTGAGGAGAGCATAGGTGAAGCGCAGAAAAAGCGCACCGAAGCGCACGATGTCGTGGACCGGTCAGACGTGCCAATTTCGCTCACAAGTATGGTTCCATTGCCATGGGGAGCAGAGACATCGGCGATCATTGCTGAGGGACCCTATTTTTAGCGGACAACCCAACCAATGCGACAAGACAAGTGTGTTGCTCAATTCAGCGCCCAGCAAACGAACTGTGTTCTAAATGACACGAAAAAACATTAAGACAGTCCGTCCCCGACCGAGTGCTAAGACTCCAGAAATCGATGCCATAAAATTCGTTCGTCTTCTGGCTTCTGGTTTATAAAAACGGCAATAAACATTGCGCGGCGTCCGAAGTAGACGAGTCGAAAAGAGCACCCGAAACCCTTTTTTTGGACGTTCCAAAAACATTAAAAAGCAATACGGATGGTGCGCAAACTACAAACGGACGGAGGACTCTGCGCGCCGGTCTCTGCGCTCCCAGCTGGCGCGCTGACGCTGGAAACACAAATAAATAGACATAGTTTTCCGCCCCAAAACGGTACACAGCCATCGGCCACCAAATCGTGCCAAAAAATTCGAGGGATTTCGCGCACAAACTTTTCAGATTTTTGGGCAGTTTTTATCCAAAACTGACTTTGAAACGTCATTAAAATGCGCCCCCCGCAATGCAGAGCGAAAAAAAGGCAAAATCGCATCTTAATTAATTATGAAATTAATGCCAGGTGATTTCCCGTTTTCATTTCGGCCCCCGCCGCTGCTGGTTTTCCCGCCTTTTTCCCACCTCGTTTTGCAATTTCGCGATTTCATTCGATTTTCGGCGATCACTCGACCACCACACCGAGCGGGGCTTGCGTACGATCGGGGACGATCGAGCCGGGAATTTTTTTTGGTAAATTCTTCGCGAATCTCCCCTCGAACGATGACGGCCCCGTGGCGGAAAGTGTCTCTGCACGCATCGGTGCCGAATAGGGCACCATAAATCAATCTACACCACCGATCGCGTCCCTCATGCGCAAGAACATCGCCGCCATGTCCGTGCGGGGTGTCGCGGTGCAAACAGCGAATTATAATTTAATTTTAACTAACCGAACGGAAAATAAATATAACTAAAATGCGCCCCATGAAGGTGGATTAAGTATTGGCCACCTCGGGCCACCGGATTCGATTCATAAATCACCCTCCGCGAGTCCGGTATTATTTCCTGCCATCATTGGTCGACGGGCCAACAAGGATGGTCGATTGTGATCTTTTTGGCCGCGAACTGCGCGAAGTGACCGGAGATGCCTCGGTTGAATCGCAGCATCGAGGGGGGTCCATTTTGGCTGCTAATGTGTCACCCGGCAGCGAACTGATAATAGCCGTGTTCGCATTGCTTCACACCGCCGTATGTTTAACGACCTCGTAAATCAGCCACATTTCAGCCCGAAAACTAAGGGTTGAACCCTGAGACATTAGAGAAAAATTGTATTTTCGAAAATACACGCCATTTCACGCTTCATTAAACCGGATCCAATTTTATGGCTCATGTTTTTCAACTCTCGGCTCGGCCGGAGGGGCGTCAAAAAATGTTCTGCGTGGCGCCCGGGTGGGGTGGCGCTAAACACCCGTTTCCTCTAATTAGCCCACCGCCAGCAGGGCCCAGCACACCCCCGGGCCGTGTCACGCATCATTTATCGGCCAGAGATTTTCGGGCCACACGATTTTATGACACGGGTTTGCATGCAACAAACCAGTGGGCGTCATCATTTCATCGTTTGCTACAAAGAGAAGCGCAATCAGGACGACCGACGGACAATGTTTCGAGGCCCCACTATCGGCCCGGAATCACAAACCAATCTTCCCGCTACGCGTTCGCAGGCGCACCGAGGCGTAAGCCACGCTCTTGGGCTCCGGGCGGATGATAACGACTCCCGTGGCCAAATGTGTTTACAAACCAAACTGCGCCAAGTTCACAACAGCGCGAACAACGAGTCGGCCTCTTCGCACGCCGGGGTGGCGCGTCCTTGTGCAGGTTCATTCTGATAACGCAGGGCGGCGCGATGCGCTTTCGGCGCAAATCTTTCAGCCGGGCGACAAGGCGTCAACATCGGCGAAACGAAACATAATTATCGCGTCCAGCGCCAGTGATTGGTGAGCAAAAAAAAATCACGCTAATCACGCCTCGGCAAGCAATCTCATTCTATTCTGTATTATCGACGCCAGTTGCAGTGGCAAACGAAACGCCAGTGAAACATTAGGTTATGTAATCTGGCTGCCCCATTTTGCAATAACCTCGAAGATAAGGTGGCAGCCGGTGGCAGGTACGATAGGGAGGCTATTTTGGTAGGGATAACGCTACAGCGATTTTTTTCTAACAAAGCACCAATCTAAATGAGACAAAACATTTCACTTTCACTGCAAGCATTAAAATTACATTTTAAAATCTATACCGACCCAACCGACTAGTAGGGAGCGATCGAAAAAATAAACCTGGGAAGCAAAAAAAAAATCATCCGCGCGCCACAGTTGTTTTGACACGTGTTCCTGTGGTGTGCGAGAATCCGACCGACGCCAAACGACTCCAAAGGCTGGACGATGCGACGCTCTAGAGCCCCACAGCCGAGCTGATATTGGATGGGCAGCGGAAAAGGAGCCACGTCCAACAGACGCACACTACGGCAAATGGAAACCCCTTTTCTCCACTCAGACCCTCTACTCTGGATACGATGCCCAAAACCGAAACGGGACGAGAGACGCGGAGAGAGCGACAGAGCTGGCGCCGGCAATAGACCCCCGAGTGGCTAAAAAGTCTCACGTCCGGCAACACTTAACGGCTGATAACAGAGCCGTCCACTCTGCTGCGTGGTTCAATCGCGCACGAACCTTGAATTGGTGGAACCGTTTTCCGTGGCGCCGTGACAAATGGAACTCCGGCCCTTTTATCCCCACATCAGACACAGCCGTTGCTTACGCAAGCTGCGACGCACACTACTATTGGCCGCCGCGTGTGGCACAACCATAATCCGTGGGGGTCGCCACCAGGTTCCTGATGCTCGTGGCGTCATCTCAAGCCGCAATTAGAATACTATTGACGGTATATAAGGCTGGCTAAAGAGAAGTCCATTATTTTTTAGTGAAATTCAAAACTTTATTTAAGCCGTTTCCGATGGTTCGATTTGCGTCACATGTGCACCGTTTTGTTGGAAAACTTATTCACTTTTTGAAGGTAGCTCTATAACGCCTTTCTCATAAAAGTCTTGGCCGTTATTGGCGAAAAACTCTAGCAATCTTTGTTGTCAATCCTTCTGTTAATTCTGCCCGTTTTTGGCTGCTAGCTTCAAACGGTGCAGTAAAGGACAGTAGAAATCTGTATTCAGTCAGTAGAGATTTGGCCACACGGAAGCAACTCATAACAAATGATTCCTTTCAATTCCCACCATAAAATCCAGTAGAACCTGCCTGACCGTTAGTCATTGACTACCGTTTGAGCTGCTTCACCAAGCTATGGCCACGATTGTTTTCACACAGTATTGTCGTATGTGGCCCACTTCTCATCCCCAGTGCCCATCCGTGAAAGAAAAGGATCTATTTCATTCCGTTTGACCAAAGTTGCCCAGATGGAATTCAGTGAACACTAAACCTTTTAGAAAAACTTTTTTAACTTTAAAGTGTCAGCTTTAAAACGAGCCTAAACTTATATCCATCACTGAAGCCGAGAAAATGATGGATAACTTTTTAGCTAGGCTTATATATTGTTTCTTTTCAAATAGACCGCGTTCTAGCGTTAGATGTCTAATATTCGGAAAGTCATATTGAAAACTGAATAAATAGCGTAGAGAATGAGTGGCTCCAACTTGGGCAGATCACAAGATGGCCAACAGCCAACACCCGTGCTAGTACAAACACCTGCCGTCGTTTGTCTTCGAAGATAATCTTTGACATTCCCAGATCGCAATGGCGGCTCCAGCGCTCGCCCTGGTCCCTGGTAGACCAACACAGCAAAACCCGTAACAAAACAACCGCAAGTGTGTTTGGTAAAAGACAAAACACGACCGACGAGAGATTCGGGTTCGCTTCCAACAGAGCCAAACGCCGGCGCAGATTGCAACAGCGTGGCGTCCTCTTGCGGAATGTGATATGCGCGATGCTCAATTGATTTGATGCTTTTTTAACTCACGACCACGGCGCTGGGCGTCCCCCCTCTCACGGGCAGCGTTTTTACGCAGCGACCAAAAACCGTATCTGATAACCTGCGTCTGGCTTGGGCCGCCGCCACCGGACAGTTCAAGGAGAAACCACAATCGCACACGTCCGCCATCCAAGACGCGCACCGTCCGCACATTCCGCCACGTGGTGCCGTCGTCGTCAAATTTATGGCTGCCCGCGGACCGATGGCCAAAGGGCTGACGACAGAGTCTTCGGGTTTTCCGGCAAGCCGTATTCTTCTCCTGCGAGTCAGCCGAGTGCGACAGACCGGCGGCTTCAACCGGGGAAGTAAGAACGGGAGTGAGTTTGTTAGTGAAACATTATGCCGCCGTTCCGTTCCGGGGCATTGAGTCACTCCGGGCGCGACTTGTAATTAGCGACACACTAATGTGTGCCAATTAAATTCGGTAGAATCGGGCCAATCCAATCGACTCGGACCGCAAACAGTTTTGGAACCACACTTTGGATTTCTTCTCGTCGGCCAGCAACATTTACTGATTGTAATGGGGCCGATAATGGGCGTTTAGATAACGATTCGGGAACGTTTACGTGCTCCAGAGCCAACCAGAGACCTATGCTATGTTATCGGCTCGGTGGCCAGTTTGCCGGACATGCGTCTAATGCGGTTGTGAGTTTGTTCCCACGTCCACGATCCAAACGCACACCGCACGTGACCCAGAGGCCCATCAAAACAGAAAAAAACTGTTTGCAATTAATTAAAATAGAATTATAATTTTAAATCATGAAATAAAACCCTACGCGGTAAAAACCACAAAATAAAACCCACAAAACGGACGATAATTAACGCTTACATGCCACTTATTGCCTGGCAAAAGGCAGGTAAATGCCCACCATTGGATTCGTAGGACAGCGCGATCGACGAGCGCGATCGGCCAACCGGCGAGATCAGAAAAGACCCCCGAAAGACCAAACCGGAACCGCGGAGCGCTAAATGGTGGCTCACTAACCGGACCGACCTTTCACGACGACGATGATGATGATGACGATGACCATCACAACCACCGTGTAATGATGATGGCGACGGCTCGGACGAGCGAACGATCGCAGAACGTGCGCGGCATGAATGTAAACTACGGGAAGTTAGATAAAGTGAAGAATTGCAGGAAGCGTTAAATTAACGCACCCGCGCCGCTACCACCACCACGTGTGAACGAGAAGGAAGCTACAGAAAGCGGAATACCGAACCGATCTAGGACCTACAGCTAGAGCTTGGAAGGGCAGCGAGATATTCGGACATATATTTTTTTTATTCCAATGGCCCGTAAAGTAGCTTCCGGGTTTGTTACCGCTCCAACCAATCGCAAGACACACTGAATGACCTCTTCACTTGTCCTTTGACCCTCACCCAGGAAAACGTTAAGGATGTGAAACCATCCCTCCGAGGGTCCGAGATCCCGATCCCGGTGCGATAACGCCTGCGGTGAAAGCCAGAACTAACAACTTCTCGTCAATTATGACCTCCACACACGTTGGGTTTCTTTTTCCGTTCTGCGACGCCAGCTGTGCGTTCGGGGTTCCCAAGCATTCTCGCACACTCTAGATTAAAGTGCCGAGGGTTCACAGTGGTTTCTGGGCTTATCTGGGCTTCAGCAACCAGAAGCGCTCGCCCAACGGCTGTGGTTGTCCTCCGAAGGGTTGCTTTAAAATTGAGGATATTTTTGTGTGCGCCTTACAAGTCTGTCCATTCATGTTTGGTTGATTTTTCTCGTTAGAAAATGAACACAAACAACGCCAACACATACCTCAACGCTCCCCTGAAACATGTGCCCTCAGCAAATGAGCATCCGATGCCGATCAATCTGTTGCCGATGGTGACGGTGCACGATTTTGCATAAAATGAAACATAACTAGCATTATCACACGCCTGTTCCCACACCGGTGTCGGAGAAACAATCGCACTAAAACAATAGACTGGTGCTACTATGCGCACTGTCTGAGCGGAAGTCATCAGCCAACGTAGGGCGGTAGCATAAGCATTGTCATCAGCGGGCGAAGCGAAGGGCGGGAATTCGGGAAACGCATCCGCAGCACCGATAGCAGCGGCCGCCGCAACGGCATTTCGTTTTTTCGCTCACAGTTAGAAGTTATCATTTCCGGTACAATGAAAGGCACCTTTTGCCTCCCGATGACACTGGCCGTCTTGGCCATGTGCTGAACGCGGCCGTGTTTCGCAATCGCAATGAGATAACTTCTGCTAGAACATGGCGAAGGTGGCACAGCAGAGGCAGCTTTCAGTCGCACCCGTCGCAAACGGAAATGCATCGAACGAGAAGAGATTGGCGAAGACGTTTCGCACCTGCGGTTTAGTGCCGTGGATGATGCAATTCTGCGATCGCGACGTGCGTTACCACTCGGTTTGACGGTGCACAAATATGTTACGCGCATTCCTGGGCTAATTGATTCCACCGAAATAGCTTGCGGTCGCTGCGAGTAGACCAAAAAATACAAAAAAACTACTATGTAAACGACAGCTCTCTTCGAGTGCCCGCGGTTTGCTGCGTACTACCGCATATATTATCATAACATCCTTCCGGGGCAAAGGAGAGCGTGAGCCGCAAGCATCTTTGCGGTCGAATTGCGGCCATTGCAGATTGCTCGCCGTGTTGGCGATAAGTGTCGCAGCGTAGAACGCCAAGCAAACGCCGGCAGATCATAAATCGCAATTGCACCTAGTTCACATGTATGGTCGTTTGTCCGAATTTCATGTCCACAATGTTTATGTTCCGTTTCATGAAATGCTTTTATGTCTCCATATTAGGAGTCTAAATACGGAGTGTAATCCCCAAGCGCTCGGAAGGGAATCCGCCTTCTTTGCGTTGGGCGTGTTCGCTCACCGGAGGTGACGTAACCGGAAAAGCCTAGTTCTGTTCTTTGATGAATACACTTACCTGCGGCGGGACAATCTTCAAACTTTGGCCCCTTCGTTGTTGTCACCCCGCTCCAACGGCGACGGATTGTGACAACTTAGTATTGCGACTAGAATTTCCTGCAATTAAACTGCGCGAACTGAAATTAGATCACATTCCTGTACATTTCGCGGCAGGGAAGCCAAAATGCCGGACTCGAAAGCCGAGCCCGAAGAATGACGGAACGGTGAAAAGGGACCACCAGCGCGGGGCGCGAGAGAGCACTCGCACTTTCACGCAACGCGCGGCCGGTGCGCCGTCTGGCGCTCACTAAGTGTCTCTCGCTTTCCTTTTTCGCTTTCTCTCGCTCGCTCTCTCGGCTTTTGAGACGCGCTTGCGTTGGGCTCGCGGATCGGCACCTAACAACTTGATCGTGCCGCCGCCTTGGGCAGCAACTGCAATGGCACGGGGCCTGTGGCTGTGAAATTGGTGAGCCTCGAAACCTGAACGCACTCACACACCGGCAACCGGT
Source organism: Anopheles bellator (assembly GCF_943735745.2). NCBI lineage: Eukaryota > Metazoa > Arthropoda > Insecta > Diptera > Culicidae > Anopheles > Anopheles bellator. The sequence continues at coordinate 20,555,661 of NC_071286.1, forward strand.
TAATCTTGGTTCTCGCGCCCCACAAACTATAGGCGGCGCGGCGTCGATCGAGGCCACCAACGCGGTGCGCGGATGCGTGCGTAAACCGCACCCGTGTGTATGTGCGTGCGACCCGGCAACAATCGCGAAACAAAACATACAACACAGACACAAGCCGAAGGTGAACCGATCGATCGATCGCAAACGCCAATCTCGTTGGCGTCGCCAAACGGTGCTCTCTCTTTCTCTCGCCCTCTCTACTTTTCGATTGGTTACTTCAACATCGCAGTACACCGTGGTGGCGGCGTGCTCTTGGCGACCGCGGAGAAAAAGCGAAAGAAGCGAATGTCCAAATTTAATTCAATTCGATTTACACTCGGCGTGCCGAACGATCGGGCGCTAAATTGTGCAATTCGCCTCCGATAAGGCGTATGCATGCGCTGCAGCACACCACTACAGCGAAAGGCTTAAGCGCGATACGACGCACGCACGCCGTAGCGAGAGGCGGCGCGCACATAACTTATCAGTGACAAAACCGGGCGACATCCCGCGGGTTTGCCCGGCTAGATCGTGCGGTTGGTAGGTTTTTTTCTTTTTGCAGCCCGCTCCTATTGGCCGACACGGCCGTAAGGACTATAAACAAACGCACACGCACACCCGCGGGCGTGTACCGGTTGAGGCGGAACGTTACATTCGGGCCGTGTGGTGGTGATCGTGGCTCGATGATACGGTTCATTTATATTTCGTCTGTTTCTCTGCCCCACACGCCGGGGGACGGTAGTGCGAGGTTACGATGGGCGACTGATGCTGACGTGGGGTCGAACTTATCGCTCTCTCTCTCTCTCTCTGTCTCGATCGCTCCTTTATACGCATCTTCAGTCCTGAAACCATCAAAGCTCTGTTACCCAACATTATTCTAAATCCGCGGAAGGGAATCCACTCTTGCCCAGCGTTTCCCTGGCAGCGGCGGCGTTCACAGGATGGTGTGTTGTAAACAGCACGCAATAAATGACTACGTCTGAGTTGACCAACGCGCCGTTCCGTAGGACGTTTATGCAGTTAAATCGTGGCTAAAACGAAACCGAACCTTTGTTAAACTCACCTTCCACGTGGCCGTTTCAATCGCTGCCGGCGTTTCTTGGTCCCTTTGGAACCCGGGATGGGCACAGGTTTTATCTGCAAAGTTTGGCGAACAAACCACACGCCAATAAGCGTAACGATGACCTAGAAAATCGGACTACACAAACGACTCGCAGGACCCTCCACTTAGTGTCTCGCTCTCCCTCTATCTGTCTTTTGCCCGCACTATCTCTCTCTCTCTCTCTCTCACTGTCTCGCCAAAATTGGTTCGCTTCCGGCTAATTGGCTATCGAAAAGCACACAGCCACACGCATACACGCCAATCAAAGAGTGCGTTGATTTTTTTTTCTTCACAAAACACTGACGCTCCCCAAACAGCAGGACGCGTCCGAAAATGTGCGACAGCTTCCTGGGCACATTCGGTAAAGTTTCATTGTTATTTCCACGACGCACTCCGGAGTACACCGTTCGTTGGAAAGGAATTGTCCACACTCGAACTTCACTGCGGTACTCGATTTGTCGGAAAGCCGGGCGTGTGCTTGAACCGTAGGCACCGTATGCGCGTCTGATTCGATCTAATCGTGCTCTTCCCCGTTGGTCGACGCTCACCTCCTCGCGAAGCCAACGCCGTTGCTCGTGTATGGGTGCGTTAACGAGAAAATAGAAAACGGGGCACAGTAAAAAAAAACAACGCAACTCGCAACATAAACACACACAGCAATCGCAACGCGCAGCGACACCTCAGCGCGTTCAGCCACTGAACTGAATTCCTGTAAACAAATCTTTAACGGGCCGCCCTGTGCACTACGGGGCTGATAGAGGCGACGGGCGACGGGGGTGGGCACGAGCGGTTCCACGAGGCCCCTGGCGTTGGCACGCGCCAGACAGAGAGAGAGAGAGAGAGAGAGTGGCCGTGTTTGACGCAATGCAACAAGTTTCGCCGTCACGCGAAACGGGGTGTCGTGGAAAACACTCACTCGCCCCAGCTGTTGTCACTGTGCGAGCCAAGTGTCATTGTGGCACGCATCACCCTTTAGTTTTCAAAAGAATCGTTTCAAACCCGGTCACGAGTTGTGCCGTTGTTACTATCAATCGTGAGAAAAGAGACATAAACTGTGGACACATCGTGCGATAATTTACGAGCAATTATTTCCGGCAAACGACAAACATGCATTCGCATTGTATTTGAACTCTTGTCGCCTCGACATTGGCTGGAATCGATACGGCTTCGTTCGATGGTTTCCCAACAATCAACAATTGTTAAATTAGCTCATTGATGGTCATTGACATTCAAAATTGGTTCTCGCGTAAACAGTTCCCAAATTGGTGAACAATAGCCCCCCGATGTTGTGCAACCTGGCCAATGTTGCCACCGGCCATCGGTGTTTGTCACGCTGTCAGCAGGCGCGGAATTTGTTTACATCCCCAACACGCCGAACACGTGCTCGCCGGCTGCACTCACACATCGTCACCGGTCACCGTCACGGATTCGAACGCACACACTCGCAGCCAGTTTGACGTTTCTAGCTGTCAAAACACCGAGGCCGGAATTTTTCACTCGTTCATGTAATCAGTCCGACTGCGGGATTCCGCGGGCGGTCGATTTCGTATTGGCAGCGGACTGTGTCGCGAAAGGTTTGGTGCCTTCCTTTCGAATTCAGTGTGCGCCCTTAATCGGACAGGATGAACCATCTACGTGTGGCTTTGGCGAGAAATCATCGTTCGTGTGCGGTGCTGATGATCGGACGGCATGGCCCACGGCCCCCCAATAGCAGCACCATACTTCCACGTGCCCGACCATTATCGAGCCGGTTACTGTCGCAATCGGTTCGGCTCTGCCAAACAGCCCCATCCGCTAAGCCAGCACCGCAGAATGGACGACCGGATAGCCGCCGTGATGGGGGAAAGCGCGCGGCTGCTCCGGACATCAAAAGCCTGCTGGAGGAACTGCGCTCCGATGCCGTTGTCTACCGGCGAGTGCAGCTCGAGAAATTGAACCAGGTGTTGGCCAAACCACACGAGATTCCGCGCGATTCGTTCGAGTTCCTGCTGGGCTGCTGCGGTACGCTGCTGTGTGCGGAAACACTCGAAACCCGGATGCGCATCTTCGAGCAGTTTTGGTTTTATCTCGGTGAACCCGAGCTACGCCACTGGAAAGTGCTGCTGGAGGTGTACCGTGAAAATGAGCGGTCGATTACGGACGTACCGGCCTTCCTGGAAGGGATGGGGCCGATCGAGAAGGACACCGAGCTTTACCGGGCACTGCTTGGCGCGCTGGCCGAGAAAGGCGACATTGCCGAGATGAAGCAGGTGCGACGCATGCTGGAGCAGATGAAGGCACCGCTGACGGTCGAGCTGGTGAACATGATGATACGCGGCAATGGCCGGGCCGGTGATCTCGACGGCGTACAGATGGTGCTCGAGACGATGAGTGCCAGTAACGTGTCCGCAAACGGTGAAACGTACGGTGAGCTCATGATTGCCTTTCTGGAGGGTGGAATGGCCGAACGGGTGCAAAAGTTGGTCCGTGAGAAAGGCTCCCTTCTTCGGGAGCGACAAACACTCGAGCTGCTTTCGTTGGCGTTTGAAAAACGTCAAGCGGATTTGGGGCGATCACTGCTTAAGCTGCTTCCCGAGGAACTGGTTACCGATGGGCGAATACATCCTGCGCTACGGAACGTGCTGAGTGGCCTGGTACGCCACGGACACTACGAGGGAATGCTGCTGCTACTCGAAGAGCTTCCGGTGCCACAGTTGCGGCCAAACGAGAACAGGGACGCTTACGCGACATTCCTGATGGTCGAGCTACTACGGCACGGTGCACCGCTTGAGCAGCTTACGAAACTGCTGGCCATGCTCGTGCGCACCGAACGCAACCTGCACGCGTATCACGTGGCGTGTGAATGTGCTGCCAAGGCGGGCCATGCGTATTTTGCACCCCTTCTGAGCGCACTGGCCCCACTGGAGGCACTTCGGCCACACTACTTTTGGCCGCTGTTCTTGCAGCGCGCTCGGGACGACGGTGAAGGCGGAGTGCTGGCGGTATTGAAGATGATGCAGAAGCTGAACGTGGAACCGGATCATGAGACGATCGTTACGTACGTGCTGCCAAAGCTGGCCGTAACACTGAAGGACGCTCGGGGTGCATTGAAGATCCTAGAGGATCGAGGCGTACGGATGGCCGTGCTAATGACGCCCTTCATTTCGCAACTGCTCTACCAGTACCGGTTTGCCGAGGTACTCGACATCGTGCGCCGATATCCGACCAAACTCGACACCGAGCTACTCCTGTGGCCGCTGATTCTGCAGGCGAACATTAACCGCTCCTCAAGCCACCAGCGAACGCTGTGTGAGGTGCTGCGCGCCCTCCAGGACAAAGCGGCCGATCCGAAGCACGACGTCGGTGGTCAACTGCTGCTGGAGGTAATCAGTAGCAAGAAGTCGAAACACGATCCCGCCAGCTTGTACGCCCTTCTGAGGGAGTACGAACGGTTCGAGATCCGCATTTCGCGGATGGCCGCCAGTGTGCTGAAGAACCATTTCGGACGCTCACCCGAACCGGGCGGTGATGAATCGGTGGAAGTTTTACTGCGCCGCCTCACTAACGATCAGTTGACGATCACTTCCAAGGAACTGTTTGACACCATTAGCGTGCATCCGCGCGATATGACCTACGACGAGCTTGAGTGCCACCTGGTGGAGTTGGAGCAGAAGAAGCTAAACACACGGGGCGTACTCCGGCGACTGTTGCAGCTGTCCGTGCGCGAGAACCGTCTCGATCGAGCCCTCGAACTGAAGCAACGGTGCGATGAAGCGAAGGTGGAGCAAAGCTCCGGCATGGTGGCTTCCCTGCTCGAGCTCTACACCAAACGGGGCGACGCGGAACGGGCTGGCAAGACACTGGAGCATCTGCGCCGCCAGTTTCCCGGGTTCGTGATCGACGAGCACAAAATTATCGATTTCGCAGCGCTGCTTGTATCGCGCGGACAGTTCGATGGCGCAAAGAAAGTGCTTCGTGAACGTGCCACCGGCGGAGGCAAGCTGCGAGGGGCCGACGGTGCGTCGAGTAAAAACATTTGGCAGCTGCTTACGAACACGGCTCAAAAGGCAGCTAGCGGCAGCGGGCCACCCGTATCACCCAACATCACCCGGAAGATGCTCGATTTTGTTGCCGAACTTGGCTACTGCACGTACGACAACGCACTGCTTGGGCCAGTGCTGCGGGAGTACCTGCTGGCCGGCCACAAGCGCTACGCCATCGAAGAGTTTCAACGCATCGCGAAGGAAAAGCGGCGCACTCCGTTGCAGCTAGAAATCCTCACGCTGCTCGTGGGACTGACGAATGGGGCCGATCCGGCGAACGTTCCGGTTGACGAGGCGAAAGCACTGCTCAGCGACACACTGCAGGTTGTGTCACAAATCCACGGACCGGTCAACACGAACAACACGCTAATCGTGGCGCTGGCTGATGCCGGTACCGAGGCCCAGCTACGCCGTATGCTGATCAACCCGGAGGTGCGCATCAACCACGCGTACATCCTGACACAGTGCGAGTTTCTGGTCGCCAGCGGCAAACTCGACGTTGTGCTACGGTTGGCCAAGTGCAGCAAGGGGTTGGCGAATGTGCGGGAGAACGACTTCCTGCAGCTCGTGCTGGGACAGTACGTGCGGGAGAACAACTGCGAAGCGGCCGTCCAACTGTTCCAGCGGCTGGTGAACGACGAGGACGAACTCAAGGTGACCGGTGACTTTGCCCGCAAGCTGTCCAATCTGCTCGAAGCCAACAACTACGAGATACCGCCGAGCTTACAGCTCTACCTAAAGTAATGGCTCGCTCCGTTCGTTCCGGTTCCGGTCCGTCACCGGATAGCTAGTGCGTGTTTGTAAATAACCGGAAAGTTGAGAAAATGTTTTGTAACGCTGGATGATCAATATAAAGCTGGGGTAAAACTTCAACAATTAGCCCACCAATTTGTCACACATAAATATAAATAGAACGGGCGGCGCAGGCCGTCGTTTTCCGGTGAACATGATCTACGATCGGTCGACCGTTCGATGCTATTTTTATGCTGTCGCAGAGGACCCCAAAGGCGGGCGCATCGAATGCGCACAAGAGCACGTGAAACTACAATGTTGTACCTTGTTGTTTTGCACCCGTATACATCCGCGTCTCATTTAGCGTTCAAGCGTAATTTAAATGAAGTAACAATTGTGTTCATCGGCCATTCGATTTTATATGTCCACACGGGAGCCGCCTCGTATTAATCCACTCCATCAGATAGGGAATCCAATTTCTTTCTTGAAGCCGTGGTTTATTGGAATTGATGACAAACACAAATGGGCTCTAACGTTATTGAAATATATATAAGTATATATGTATAATCGATAAATGTATTCAGATATATCCAGATAGAGGGTGGCACGTGAGCCTCTGGTAGAGTGTTATCGTTTTTTTAACTACGAATATCGCACATGCATGAAATCTCTGGCAAAACACCAACACGTTACTGTACTCTCCTTCTCAACACTATCCGGAAGTTCCCTGCCGCGGGACTCTCGGTCGTTCGACCACTGGAAGGGACAGTGTTTTGCAAGGGCGGAAAGAATCGGTGTTTCACCAAATGTTCGTTTCTTTGATATACTCCATAGCGCATTGTGTTTGGTTACTTCTGCTACCGGGTACGATGCTTTTACTACAATTCCGTGCCACACACGCTCGTGAGCGATTCGATTTTTAGTAAACTATGTATACGCGGGACGCACCACGGCCAACAGACGCCGCCTGGGCCGAAGGTTGGCCGATCGATGGTTGGCGAGATGGCAGAATAACTGTGCTGTGTCCGTGTGTCTGTGTGCAATATTCTTTTAGATTTTTAAAACCATTTCGGGTTTCCGAATAAGTTTGCCAACAACAGCATCCGTTCCGTCCATTCCGCGGAACAAGCGTATCGTGTCGATGGAAAACCAAATTAAAAGACAAAAAACCAATCATCCTAAACACTACCGAACTCGAACACGCATATGTCTAATGTGTAAAGGATAAAGTCAATAAAAAATGGCTATAAAATGATGAACCAAATAAAAACAAAAATATACAGTAAAGAGTATCAAAGATGGTTTTTAAAAAACTCAACGAATTCAAACAATACTACCCATTTCAGTTTTACCGTTCCTACAGTTCACGCTTCAGACCAAAACGAACCGGCGAACATAAAGTCTTTCTGCTCCGCTCCCGGCCTGGCCCCAGGCCAGGCAGAGTGTGTGGAGAATAAGGCTAGAAAAATATCATCACATTTCAGATTTTTGTTTTAGTTTTTCGCTACAACAAATTGTGTCGTGTCCAGCTGACACGTTGGCCACTGTAATTCCTCCGGAAACAGGATTCCGGAATCGTTCGTTGCGGGCAACAGGATATCGTGGTGGGATCGGGGAGAAGAGGAAGGAAACCGAAGACGATCCATCACACTCGTGGCGTTTGTTGTTGATAAAACGTTCGAATCGGACTGTCCAGCTATGAATATCGGTTCTAGAAAAGAAGCTGTACTGCGCCGAGCGTCTAAAGAAGAAACAAAAACAAGGTGTGCAAAATTCCTAATCAGACGATCCGAAATATCGACCCTTGTACGATCGCTACCAAACTTTGTGGTGCAGTGGAAGAAAGGAATAGACTGGTGGTAGTGACGGCGACGGCGTTGATATTTTAATCCTCCCCAGTGTAGCATCCGTTGCACACGCGGACATCGCTCAACCAGCCGCGTTTGGGGACGGGTCGACGATTTTGGGAGCAAAGTGCACAGACTGCATTACCGCACGCCCGGCAGTGATGCCTCCGGCGATCGATCGTGTGATGGTACGATGCGGTAGCCGAAGTGGGTGAAGTCCGGGACCCAACCGACGGTGCGGACGAAGATGACTTTTGCTTCCCGGTGGCACTACCGTTCTGCTTGGCCGGTGATGGCGTCGGGGATGCGGTGGGAATGGTCGATGGTAGACCACCGTTGGTCACCTGGATCAGCGGAGTGACGGTGTTAAGTTCCTCGGGCGAACCGAACACCAACTCGCAAATGTAACAGTTCGGTGCCTCCACATCCGGCACCCAGTACGAAGGACGGGCTGAATCTTTAATAAAGTCTTTGGTCCAAGATCCGGTTAGTATTGTTGCTAAAGATCGCTCAGAAAATCGCCTAAGCCTTACCCTTCGGATACTCCAACACCGCACCGATGTTGCTGATCGTGTTGATGACCGCTTCGCCGTAGCGCCGCACCAGCACATTGTTGGCCTCGTCGACACCATTGTTGTTGTTGCCACCGGCACTGCCTGTAGGAGAAGACGTCAGGACGGGGTCAGCGGAATCGTTACTCACTTGCTCGCGATCGCGATCTAGCAGGGACGACGGTGGAAGGAGGAAAGGATTCAAACGTCATCACCGTCGCCAGTCAAGAATCGCATCGGATCACGTTCGATTTTGTGCAAAAAGGAAGAAACAAGTAAGTTCGAGGGCGAAAAGCTCCAAACTAGGCTCTGCCCCTTCCGAAACCGTATCCTATTGAAAATTAAAGAGCCATGACCCCCAGTTCCGTACCTGTGGACTGACTTCGATGGTTGTGCTCCAGGTCTGATCCTCCGTTCGCAGTTATTCCGTTTGTCGCTCCTACGCCGCCATCAACGGTACCGCCACCACCAGTACGGAGCTCGTTCCAACAACTGTTACAGACCCGCACGGGATAGTTCCATCCGCGGCTCGGTACCGGCATTTCGTGCTTGGAGCAAAAGTTGCAAAACCCTTCGCCACAGCTGCGACAGTGATGTTTCTTGAGACCGAGCCGCTCAAAGTTGCAGGTACATCCTTTGCAGTACTGTGATCGAGTGCACCGAAGGCTCAATGAGTATTGAACGGCAGCACCGAGAGCCACAGGGGTCTACTTACGACAATCTCACTATCCGGTCGCCAGTAAGTGGGGCGTATCTTATCCGTCACCCACGACTTGACGAGTTTGGTGGGCTGCGAACCAACGCTTGCCATGGCATCGGTAATGTAGGCCACACCGTCCAGGACGAGCTGAGCCGAGTGCTGCGGTCCGTGCTGCTGCAATCCGCCATCGTTCCATACGTGGACGATTTCCGTTCTGTGTGAGGGACACAATCGACGCGAACGATAAATTCAGCACCAGTCCTTACCTTGAGGGATCCCAAGCCACCCATTCTTTGCAGCTTACCGTACAGCGTTCTGTTCCGGCGACTTGTTGCCGTACCAGTGTTGCCGCGAACGATAGATCTCGCCACAATGTGGACACTCGATGACGGAACCGCTCCAAGCGTACAGGGCAAGTCCCATCCACGACGAGTCGGTCGATTTCTGGGTCTGTATGCTCACCACTACCTGGCGCCCGTTGATGTGGCACCGATTGCACAGGTAGACCTTGTTCTCGTGCTGATGCTGGTACTTGCACACCCCGATCGATCGGTGATCCTCGCGCATCTCGAGGTGGCCCATCGACAGCTGGCAGCGCGCGTCGCACGATTTGCAGAACGTCGTGCAGGTGAAGTACTGCTCGGGGAAGGCATTGAACGGCAGTGGGCTGAGCTCTCCGTTGAACTTGTTGTTGAGCGCCAGGAGCGCTTCGAACACGACGCGTGGTAATCGCGGCGATCGGACGGCCGTATTGCGGATCTCCTTCTCCCAGGCCATCCTCAGTGGCTCATAGTTGGTCGGTGGTTTCATCGTCCGTACGCCAACGTAGCGCAGCGAGCTGAACGCACTCAGCTCGAGCTTCAGCTTGGCGAATCGTTCGCGCAGAATATCCTCCTCCTTCTTACCATCGTCGTCCTCCTTCAGCACCTCGGTGTTGTGCGTTTCGTGGAAGATGATAACGGCTGGACCAAGCGCTTGCGGTGGCCCGGGAAGATCAAGGGCCTGCAGTGCGCCCGAAAAGTACTTTGTGAATGCCTTCGAAGCGGTACCGAGAAACTTGTACATATCCGTGCGCAACCGTTCGGCCCGCGTCCGGTAAATTATAATGTCCGATACGGCCAGCACCTTCAGCAGCATGCGCATCTGCCGATTCTCGTTGACCGTTTCGCCCAGCAAACCCTCAGTGTCCAGGCAGAGCACATTTCTCTGACGCTGATACGCCGCCCAGATGCCCATCGTGCAGGACGCTTGCTCGGCGGAAGTTTTGAACACATCGCGGCCCCCGAACAGGGCGTGATTCATCGTATGCGACTTACCGTCGCCGGTGTTACCGAAGATCGAGACCACCTTCACCTTCGTTTCGGGCTGCACGGACAAGCGTTTGCAAAACTGTTCGGCCGATTTTACGCATATTCGCTCCTGTTCGTCCATCAGCAGAAAACTGCGTTCCTTCTTCGCCTCCCCGCTTCCTGGCCCACCACCGCCGACACCGTGCATTGGAGATCGTCGATCTTCGATGTCGTCGGTATCGTTCAAGTCGAGCGTGAGCGAGGTGAATGGTCCGGAAACAACATCCGGTCGCTGCGAAGTGAGGGTGCCATCGATCGTTTGTTGCTACAAAAAAAAAATAAAAACGAACACATTAAACAGGTTTAAATTGATCGTGCACAATTTGGGTTAACCAGTGCGTAACTCGTTTAAGCTTATTTGGCAACAATTCGCGACCAGCGGAAGCTGAACAACAACGAGACTGAAACGAGCAATCTAGAGCAGACTGACCGGGAAATGAATGAACCCTTCACACTTTGCATCGCTGGATCGAAAATTAACTATTTTTTATCCGATCTGGCTTTATGGATAATCCAAACTCTCCACAATACTCGCCAGGATCCTGTACTGTCTCGAATTATTATTTCTTTCCGATCGTGAGCGATCAATAAACCGTGCGTCATCGAGGATCTTCGCGTCAATGTGCCGCATGTGGCAGATGTTCCAGCATCTGTTATCTCTCCAGCCCGCCGCCAGGGACTTTCGCGGCGATGACGTCCACAAGCCGTTCCTCCCCGGCAGGTTTCCCTTCCCCGAGTTCGAAGCGCCGTAATCGTTATCGTTGCAATAATACACAATGCTTTGCCCTCTGCAATCGCCTGTGGCCGGGGCGTCGCATTGCGCAGCTAAACACCGCGCTAAGCAACGTCTTGTAACCCCGCACCGTCGAAATCGACTCCTGATCGTGCGGCCATTGCGATAGTGTAGAGCGATTGTGGGCCAACAGTGAAGAACAAATCACCTCCTTTCTTCGTTGGCCTTCCACTTCCCCTTCCTGTCCACTTCATCAGTTCGTTCCGGAGGCCCATCCATTTAACCTCATTTAGACCGATGGAATTGCCATCGCCTCTGATCGCAGCTTGACGGGCCCTTTTTTCGCAAACACTGGCAAAAAAGTGCTTCCGACGCGTTGATAACAAGACCCAAGATGTCGACGATCTTGCTAGATCACGCGACAACTGTTCGATTGGAGTTGATTTGATTGTTTTGGAACAATCCGTAAGTAGGGCACTTGAGTGTTGATCGACGTAAATAGTGATGCACCATAGCAGAAGCGGATACTGCATTTGATGCATTCGCTACATAGTTTAATAACGGGGAATACAAAATATAGAGTTCTCTGGGATGGACCGCGATTCCCCGTAGGGAACAACGTTTTCTTCTTGAATGTATTTCCTAACATTCGATACAAATTAAAATCAATGTTCTATAATTTATACGGTATAAAATACGATTCCAACGATGGATACTGAATCGCAAAATGCGTGCTGGCCAACCATAAACAATGCGGATGGATTTTCAGCTCAACGTAGAGAATACTAATTAACGGTGCCGCAGCGAGTTTCCTCGTGAGCCGTACTCGGGCACGTCCTTGAGTTCGGAACCCCTCAAGTTTTTCGATGGTATACAGTTGATAGAGGAATCGAGTATCGGCACTAGTCTAATTATTAACATAATTCTGTTTCTATGGCTATCTGTGCCCTCGGAAAAGCTTATCGTTCCAATCACGATGCGAATTAGATAAACACAAGCTCCACTCACGAAATCACAAACGCGAGCGCCTTCTTTTCATGCGTAAGAGTTCAGATGTTTTCTTCGCTCGTAGACTGACAAAGTAGGCCATACGGCCATACTGAAACGACATTAGACGTTCCCACGGCAACGAGCAGCGCAATGGCGGAGAGAACATTTTATCACAACACCACTTGCGGTTTACCTTATCAGTGATCCACGAAAGGCTCTCGGTGTCTTCGGCTTGCATCATTTTGGTGCTTTCGGTTGTGCTGAAAATTCCAGTTGGGGCGTTCTCGAACCCCGATCGTCCCCAAGCAGTAGTCGCCCCAACGGGAGCAATCGGTGCGCAGTGGGCCCTGTCCTACGATCCAACAGTGTATGCCCTTTCCGAATACCAGCCGTTCACCATCCGTCGACACGTTTAGGTTCTCCTTTCGAGGGTAACAGCCGTAGAATTGTCCCGAACTCGATGCAGAGCCTAGAGTCGCGCACAGCTGCAATGTTCTTTCTTTTTCCACTCCAAAATACACACACAAAGACAATACGCTGCTGCTCCGTTGGGGGGGGGCTGGGTATGGCCTTAACAATCCGTTGAATGGTGTCCGCGCTGGCAGCGATTAGAACCAAACGTAAACACACGAACCCCCGTTAATGTCGTATCGTGACCTTGGTTGGTCAAGAGGCTCGCAGGCCTACTTTTGCTCTTCTCTTCAACGATGGAGCACCGCGAGAGCTCCGCAGTACCAGTGGGCTACCCAGCCTGCCAAACTTGAAGAGAGAGAGAGTGAGAAGGCGCGCTCAAACCAGTGGCCCCAGAGGTTGGGGTTTATATTTCTACTACGCAACAGTTTCGACGGAAATCCTTCACATCACTTCCGGTTAACGTGACCGCGTGCGACTAGAACGATCGTCGCACAGGTTGATGATGAAATATGGCTCCCTTCCGCTGCTTTCTCGCTCAGCGTAACGCGGTGCAGAAGCTGGCGCGGTTGCAGTGCAATAAGTAAACAAAGAACGCACCACTGTGGCCTACCGCACCCCACGCAACACACGTCACGGATTAGTAAAGTGCACCACCATCAGAAAAGTTCTCCGCTGGCCAATGGCCATTCACGGTATCTGGCACTGCAAGCAGAAAACACTTCACAAAGATAAGATGCACTCAGCTGGGCGAACGTCGAACAATGAAAACAACACCATTGGGTGATGTTTTCCTAAACTCCCGAGCTGGGAGCTCACAGTGCACTATTCGTTGTTTTCGCAGCTATTAGCAGCACTATTCCGACGTACGTCCATCGGGACTGGGTCTGCAAGACAGGTTATCCTTGCGTTGATCGCCACGCGATGCTGGTAATAACTTTTGCTTAATTCTTTCGGTTTTCTCCGCTGATTCATCCGCCAACAACACACTCACGAAAGGGTGATGGTGGACTATTTCCAAGCGGCCGCTTTGGGTGCGAATGGAAAAGTGAAAGGCGGCTCGATTTGACAGCTGCGTCGGGAGAACTCAACTGACAGCGGCTCGAGGCGCGCGAAAATTGCGTTCCAACCGGGATGTCTTTGGTGAGATTCAAAGAACAGGCCCTCGCCGCAGGATGCGTTTACCATCGAAGGTTCAAATGCATTGTTTTGAATAAGCAGACACCAGTGTTCGGCAACTTTGCATCGGTTTATGGTACTGCAATAGGAAAATGTGAATGCAAAACTATTCTGCATTTGAACTCGACAGCCCATTGTTTCTTCGGCATACGCTTTCTCCTTCACAGTGCTCTCTCTCATTTTCGCGCGTTACAAAACGCTTTATCATTTTGACACAGCTGGCCGCCGTAAACGTAAACAACGACGCAGATCAGCACACGGCCGGAAGCGTGCGTGCTTTCACTTTCGCCGAAATAAACCCCAAACCCGCGCACGACGCCCGATAACATACTTCGAACGAGTTTCTATTTCCAGCAAACAAAGAACAACGATATTTTGTGGCTGTAGGAGGTGTAGTTGAGGGGCAACGATGAGCGCCTGTCGTGTGAGAACGCCGGTAAGACAAAGATTTGGCTGTCCACTAACTCGTCACATGAACTGATAAGCAATCCTTCGTTTATTTTGTACCGAACGGGCGATCCGAAGCACAAAATTAAGTCACTGATTAAGGTGACCGGTCTGGGCGCCACCGTCTTCAGTGCCTTTAGTTTGTGTCGCGGCGATGAAAAGTTCTACAACAACTTGTTCATGCCCGTCGTACGGTTGATCCCGCCGGAAACGGCGCACGATCTGGCCGTGCTGGCGGTCAAGTGGAAGCTGTTTCGTCCACCGTCCCACGACACCGAGCGCCTGCGGACGAAACTTCTCGGAATGACGTTCGCCAACCCGATCGGCATTGCGGCCGGGTTCGACAAGCATGGTGAAGCGGTCGATGGCCTGCACCGGATAGGGTTCGGGTTCGTGGAGATCGGTTCGGTTACGCCTGAACCCCAGCCGGGTAATCCGCGACCGCGCATATTTCGTCTGAACGAAGATAAAGCGATCGTGAACAGGTATGGGTTCAACAGCGAGGGTCATAAGGTTGTGTACGATCGTTTGCGAGAATCACGCGATCAACAGTCGCCCGAGGGTCGTGCAGTTCTCGGAATTAATTTGGGAAAGAACAAACTGTCCCAGAATGCAGTTCAAGATTACGTGCAAGGTATCAAGCGGTTTGGAGCACTGGCGGACTACCTGGTGATCAACGTGAGCAGCCCCAATACGCCCGGATTGCGTACGATGCAGAGCAAAACTACTCTTCAGATACTGCTGATGGAAGTGCTGCGAGCACGCAATGATCTTCCAAAGAGTGACCAAAGGCCGGTACTGCTCAAGCTGGCTCCGGACTTGTCGGATGAGGATTTGAAAGAGATTGTTGACGTCGTCCGCAGTAAGGCGTGCTCCGTCGATGGACTGATCGTGTCCAACACGACCATCGATCGCCCGTCGACACTGAGAAGCATTAACGCGGGACAGTTGGGTGGATTGAGTGGCCCACCGTTAAAGCAACGATCGACGACAATGATCGCCAAGGTATACAAGCTAACGGAGGGTCAAATCCCAATCATTGGCGTTGGCGGCGTTTTCACCGGCGAGGATGCCTTCGAGAAGATTCAAGCAGGAGCCAGCGCCGTTCAGCTGTACACGTCTTTCATCTTCCACGGCCCTCCGGTGGTGAACAAAATCAAGCGGGAATTAGACCGATTGCTGGAGGAGAACGGTTACGCTAACGTCCAGGAAGCCGTTGGTAAAGGTGCCGATCAGTTTGTGCAGTGAATATGATTCGCCGTCCAGGCCAATTAGCAGGGTTTTAAAGTGTCGAAATATATTGTATATAATTGTGAAGCTTGAAATGCTCATAGTTATGTTTTCTTTCATACAAAAGAAAGGACACCTGTCCGTTTGAATTGTGCTGTTTAAATTTTTTTTAATTTGTGCCTTACACTGCGGAAACAGGATATTAACAAAAAAAAAAATGGTTGAAACGTACAAGACAAAGAATGTAAGGTTGCCATTGTGATAATGAATCTCAATTTAAGATCAAGCATTCAAAATCCTGGAAAGATCTGATCTTGTCTCATCTGTCACGGTGAGCCTTTCAACTCGCGGCTCTAAACAACGGCACCGCAACAGAAGCTTAACATCCAACCCTACTGCAGATAGATGTTCAAGCTATCTTTTTTACTCCTGCTATAGCCTCGCTTCTAGTTATCCATCTCACTCCCTCCTTTCTGTAACTACGCAACTAGCCTCTGTCAAAATTAGGAAAAGCAAAATTTTCACTCATTGTGCGAAAATCTTCCAATCGTTGTTTCTCGCTTTTTTATCCTTTCATTTATCGAAATAAGAGTGTTTTGCGAGTGAAACCAACAAGATTAACAACAAGAAATCGAGTGAATGGAAGATTATTGATACACATCGAACCGGTGGAGAAGCATCACAGCCCTAGACGACCCAGCGATGTCGCTCTTCCGAAAGCCAAAAAAACCTATTCAGCGTCGCGTTTTCAGTGGTTACGAGGACGAGGATGAAGAAAACAACTCGGCGAGCCGCAGCGAGCCCCCAAATGGGAATGCCAATGCGGTCCGCAGCAGTTCGATGGAATGCGAAGAAGGTCCTGCGGTCCCGTTGATGCCACCAAGCGCAGCAGGAGTGCCCGCGGAGCGCAAACGAAAAGAGCACCGCACGGAACGGAGTGTTGACCTTAAGCAGGCATCCTCGAAGTCGAACCTACCGACCACCGGCACCACGAAACACTCTTTACTTAGTTTCGACGACGAAGGTAACAAACATCTACTATCCCCCCTTTGCTCTAAGACAAAACGTTACTGCAAGGCAATCAAGAAAACAGAAGATTCACGGAAAGGTCCAGCAGAAGCGCCGTTGTTTCATCCGGGTGTTCCAGGGTCGATACCCTCGAGCACTCGTGCGCCGGGGAAAAACTCACCAACGAGTCTTTCGCCGGCAGAAGAGAAAAGGAAGAAAACAAAATCGCCCCATAGCCTACTGGTTGCAATGAAATCGGAAGAAAGTTACTTTTTTTAGTGATTCAAACGAACCAAAGCCTACGTGGTTTGCGCGGAAAGTAAACAACGATCAATTCTGCCGAAAGGTGGTTCCGAGAATCGAGGTTTCTAATTCGAGTACAAGTTTTGACGAAGAAATGCGAAAATAAGTCCCCCGATGTTAAAGTGAATGAAGTGATCGCAAAAGTCAAACCGGTGCTACCGAACAGGCGGAAGGTTCTCTGCGTCTCGTCGCCCCCTTGGGTCCGAAGGTTTCCCCCGAGGAAGCCGCGTCCGTTCCGCACCTGTTGAGAGCACGTTTAATGGCACATTTTTGCGTATCTTCTTTTCTTTCTTTTTCGCTTCTACAACTGATCAACCGACACAGAGGAAGGCGAAGTTTTCCAAGTCAAGAAGTCGTCCCATAGCAAGAAGGTGATGAAGTCGTTGGACAAAGAAAGGCGCAGAAAGAAGCATCTCGAACGGAGCAACGGAACTGTACTGTCATCGTCGTCGTCGTCGTCGTCAGCAGCAGCGCCGGCCAGTGCGTTGGAGGGTCCCGGGAACACCTTGCGGTCCCGTTTTCCTTCCTCTTCTCCTCCCTCCGCCTTGTCGTACGACAATGGCAGTAATGATAAGATAAAAAGAGAAAAGTGTGACAATTCTAGCTCTAATATCCAAACAGAAATACGCACAGACGACTTTGTGGTAAGGTTATTATTATTCAATTTTCTACTACCCCCTTTATACACTTTTGTTATCTATTTTTGTTTTAATTTTGGATCGTAAAACGAAAAACAAACGAATGCCGATCGTAACCACTCCAATCCGGCACACAGACACATGACTCCATAGTTCACCCGGTCTCGGATGAAGCGCCCCCCACCTACCCCAACGCTTTGTTTATCCGTAGCCTTAGTTCGTTGAAAACATTGCTTCCGACCCGTCGAGTTCTCGGTTATCGATCGCAATCTAAGTTTTGTGTTACACAGAATCGCTCAACTCACCATTCGAGAAGCCGTTTCGATCAATAACCTACATTTGGTGGAGGGTGATCTAACGTCGTCATCGCTATTAGCCTTCCCCTTCAGTAGTAGTTCAGTCTTCTTTCATTTCCTTTCAGAAGATTTGTTGAAGAATCACATTCTAAAACGCTGCGCGTTCATCGATATCCCTGCGGCAAACACTAAAATCGAAACCCCCCTGTGCACTGCTTAATCCTCTTATCTTCACGCAAACGCCGTATCCCTTGAAGAAAAGACAAATTTTTAAGGTGTTCTCTAACGCTCCCATTTCTCTGTTTCCCATTTTTATAACACTCAACCCCATGCCGACGGTTGGGCAAAACGCACTGAAGCTGGTGGTTAAGAAATCGGATCCCGAGAATATGATTCTGAACGGACGGGCGGCACTGTGTGCCGGTCGTGACGATATGTCTTCCGAGGACGAAACGTGCGGTGGCGTGGTGGACGATAACACGAAAGCTGGAGATCGCCATCAGCATCACCATCGATTCGCTAAGCCACAGGACAATTTCAAAATGTGTCTCGAAAACGGAGTAATACCGGACGCCGCTATGATTCATGCAGCGCGCAAGCGGCGGCAGAAGGCACGCGAACAAGGTAGTTTCGTGTCAATATTAATGTCTGGATAAGATGTTAATCAACCCCGAATCCTCTCTTGCAGGTGAATTCATACCGGTGGAGGAACCGAAGGAGGACAAGAGCAAGAAGCGCACCGTACAGGAAGACGGTGAAGGCGATGGGTCGGACGAGGATGACGACCGTATCGATATGTCGGCAATAACCGGTGCCAAAGAGCGCGAGGAACGGCGCGAGCAGTTCTATGCGGTGCAGCGAGAAGGTAAGGATGCGCGAAAGAGGTAAATTGGGGAGGACATTTTGCAACTATGTGTGTTTCACTCCTACTCATAGACTCCGACGCGGAAGATTCCGATATCGAAACGAAGGAGTGGGAAAATCAACAGATTCGCAAAGGTGTCACCGGGGCACAGCTCGTGTCTGCCCAACAGGAGTCCGTCATCTCGCAGTACTTGATGCAAAGCAGCAACAGTGGCGGTAGCGGCATTGGCCACTTTAGCCAAACCTTTCAAAATAAATCATTGCGCGGTGCTGATAGTGACGGAGACATATCGGCCGGGCTTCGCGCCCTCTCGACGGCCGAACTGCTGGAACAAGCTTACGCTACCACTAAAGCGGGCTTGGCTAAACGGTTGGGTGATGGTAAGAAAGTCAAAAGCGGCCCCAATAGACTGGTGGTCAGTGGTGCTGGTATTGCTCCGAAAAGCGTCGATTCGAAACCGACCGGTCCCCGGATGCCAAAACAAATTTTGGCGCAGGTAACCGAACGCTATCGCACGACAGTGGAACTGAACCGGAAGCATGAGGACGATATAGAGCACATCACGCAAGAGATCAAACTACTGCAGATGGATCACCTGGCGTGCGAACAGAAAGCACCGGCAGCGGCTGCCAAGTACCGGTTCTACCAGGAGTTTCGCTGCTATGTAGCCGATCTGGTGGAGTGTCTTAACGAAAAAATACCCCTGGTAACGGCACTTGAGCAGCGGGCCCTGCAGCTCATGGGAAAGTATTCGGTGATGCTAATCGAACGTCGCCGGCAGGATGTGCGCGATCAGGCGAAGGAAATGGCCGATGCAAGTAGTGAGTATTTTGGTATCGTTTTCGGGGACGCTCACTGACATAATCATGCCTTCGTTTCACTCCGTAGAAAATGCGAAGCGAACGGCGGATGACCCGGAACGCATTCGAAGGGCCGCCGAACGGGAAGGGCGTCGAACGCGTCGAAGGCGCGACCGCGAGAAGAACGAAACTTCCGACAGCCACTACGACGGGATGTCGAGCGACGACGAAATTCCGGACATGGAAGCGGCCCGCTACCGGTCCGCCCTGCAGTCGGTGGAGCTCGAGGCGCGCGAAGTTTTCGCCGACGCGTCCGAAGAGTACGGTGAAATCGGTGGCATTTTGGGAAAGTTCGAAGACTGGCGCGAGCACGATATGGCAGCGTATCGCGATGCGTACGTAAGTTTGTGCCTGCCGAAGATTATCGGTCCACTGATTCGCCTGCAGCACATCACCTGGAACCCGCTGGTGGTGAGCAGTGCCGCCGGGTCCGGTGCTAGTGGTGGCGAGTTCGATCAAGAAGAGTGGTACCGCACGGTGGCCCTTTTCGGGCACGTGGCCGACACGGAGGCTGAGCTGGCAGACGATCCCGACGTGCGGTTGCTGCCTGTGATTGTGGAGAAAATTTTCCTACCCAAACTGACGGCCCTGGTCGAGCAGTACTGGGACCCACTGTCGACGACACAAACGCTGCGGTTAGTGCGCCTGCTGAAGCGGCTCGTGCGTGACTATCCCTCCTTACGCATCACCTGCAAGCCACTACGGGCCCTCTTCCAAGCCATTTTCGACAAACTCAAACAGTCCGTCGACAATGACGTATTTATACCGATCTTCCCCAAGCAGTAAGTGGTCGACCCGCATCACTACGCTGGATTTTGCTCGAACGGCACTGACAAAATTGTTTCAAATTCTTTCAGAGCCCAAGAAGCCAAATCGTCCTTCTTCCAACGACAGTTCTGCAGCGGGCTGAAGCTGTTTCGCAACATCACCAGCTGGCAGGGTATACTGGCGGATACGGCCCTGAAGGATCTCGCGATCGGTTCTCTGCTGAACCGGTACCTGTTAAATGGGATGCGCGTCTGCACAGCACCGGACGCCATCGGAAAAGCCTCCACGATCGTGTATACACTGCCGCGCGTGTGGCTCAGTACGGGCTCATCGGTGGTGCAAAGTATGGACCAGTTCGTCAGCATGCTACGGCACCTAGAGTCGCAACTCGAACCTAACGCTGCCATCAATGGGTAAGAGACATTGTGGACATAATTGAGAAAGATAGAGTATTATGCGAATAACCAACGTTTCTCTGATTTCAGGGAGCTCATTGAACGAATTCACAAAATATTGAGCAGTTTGCACGTGGTTTCAGCGTAAAAGGAGGGCCGGAACTTTCCCATGGCCGGACGAGTTATTGCGATCCATCAAACCGTATCAAGCGCTGCGTCGATGTAGATGTTTCTATTTGAACCATTTGTATGCCAATCTAATAATACACCAGAATAAATGCATTAACTTTGATTAATCAATTATAGAGTCTTAGAGAGCGAGAAAGAGAGAGCGAAAGTTGTATTCGAAAAAAAGGATAAAGAACGGATCGATGTTCGGTTCGTTTCCTCATTCGATGTCGTTCAATAATTCCGCCCATTAACTCAATCAATCGCTTCGAAGAGATGGGCGGATGATGTCAGACTTAATCGTCCTTTCCGGCGTCTAGTTAGGGAACATGGAATGCAACGGTCTAAAAATAACTGCCCGCATCATCATCCGAGAACCACCATTGATGCACCCCTTCCGATTGACGACCATCCATTTTGGGCAGTCCTTTTATCGGTACTTCGTCCGTCTTTTATTGCTTTTTGATGGGCACTGATCAGATCGGAGACACACCCGATGCAAGTTAGCGCGCAACACTGACCGTGACCAGGCGGTCGTGAAATATTTCCATGCACGTGATCCTCGCACTCAGATTGTCTCGCGCGAGTCGGAAGCGAGTGAGAAATGCATAAACGTCCAAAACGCGTTATCAATTCACGACGCAGCATTAAGTTCGAGCTCTTGCCGATCCTGCAACATAGAAGTTATGGTCGTAGAGGGGAGTATTGAGAATAACGAAAGGAAACCCGGCACCTTATGGTCTTATCAGCAGACTTCGAGTACGTTACGCTCCGAACGGCAATTCTCTCAGACCAACGTCGGACTAACGTTCGCGTGGACGATCCACTAGGGGAATCGGATGCCGCGGAACGATCTTCTTTCCAGTGGCGTTCGGTCCGTCGGTTAAGCCAGACGTTGTCCCGAGACACGGTTAACATTCCTGCTTACCCCACTGCGCCCATTCCCGATTCCAATCCACACAGATCAAAGCGGTGCATCGATCGGTTAAGTGATTCGTGCGCGAACGATCGTTAGCAATTTAAATGGACAAATTGGCCGCTCGCTCTGGCGCCAATCGGATACTTGCCCGGAGCAGCGAGGATAAAATCGAGCAGATCGATGCTGGCCGTCAGTGATGCCGCGACCGACCAACAGCGCGGACCTGTCCCGTTGGACGCAAGTGGAGTGAAAAACTTAACACGCCATCTGGTGCTAGTGCTTGCGTGGAAACGCCTTTAAAGAAGTGCTTGCGAACAGAACATAAGCGAACGGATTTCACAGACAAATCCAGCAGCAAGTTTGTGTTCCGTTTTAAGTGTTGGTTTCCAAATTTTTTGCGTAAAAAGGTGTTTTGTGGTTTGTGAAAAATAGAACGAAAAACGGTGACCGTGGCCTGAGCCCCGTCGATCAAAGATATGTCCATCATCGTGAACGCCATCCATGGCGGCAGCGACCGACAGCTTCCGGTGTTGGTGTCTGGTTAGTAAACGCCACTTGCTGTCGAGGAAGATAAAAAAACGAAAAACGTGGCCACTGGGTCGACATTCCTGAAAGTGAAAGGAGCTTATCGTGTCGTACGATCGCGCATTCTCGCTCCCCCAACGGGCGAAACGGACGCAACACTACGAAAACGGCGTGGTCCAACAATTCGTGGAAATGCAGTTTTTGCACACTTATTTTCGTTTCTTTTTTGCAACCCACCCACTCCCACGCTGATAAGGCAGGGCGGACGGACGGACGGCGGCCCACGGGCTCGGTTCTGTGCTGATCTTGGCTGGACCTTTTAGTTAATTGGTCCCACGCCATCTTGACCTGCGGAAACTCCCGCAGGAAGCGCCGATCCCGGCCGACTACGAGGAAAAGATAACCTCCGGACCGTTTGCCACCACTTCGCGGTCTTGTGGATGTTACCCTCGACGTCGTCGGAATTCCGACCGTTTTTGTTTTTCGGTGCGTCACGGGGCGCGGCTTATCGGGGCTTGCTCTGAGTTCAGCTGTTTCCTGTTTTGGTATATGTTTCGCCCGCAAACATGCTTCCCTGACGAGTCACCAATGTTGGAGACTCCCGATCTTCTGGAGATCTTGAAACAATTTAGGCGCCCAGTGGAGTCTTTTAGTTACAGAGCGCCCTTGGGTTATAGTACAAACATTAATTCTTAGACCGTACTTCTTCGCTTCCGTTTGCGCCGTTTTGCAGTTCTACTGTACGCCCTGCTGGTCACCGACCGACGCTGCGTGGCGTTCGATATCTTCCCGCCCAACTACGACATCCGGTATCGGCTGGAAACGGACGTAACGCTCGTGCCGGACGTGCACGCTACGGACAACTACATCTGGTACCTGAATGGGTACCTGCGCGTGCACCGGTATGACGCCAAGAATCTTGCTGCCTCGGTAAGTCCTGATGCACGTCGAGCGATAACCGTCATGATGATGTTTTGTACCAATGCAAAATGGGACCCAAAATGCGGCGCCGTTGCTGTGCTGTTCGCGTCGCATAAAATTAAAATACATTCCCAGGTGACCCAGACGCCGGTAGCCCCAATGCATTAAGGCGTTGGGACAGAACACTTCAAAGCGACAGCGCTAAGATGCTCCTTCAGGGCGCGACAAAATGGAAATGGGCGCGCTGTAGGGTCAGCCCGTTAGTTAGTCCTTTACTTGATCGAATCCTTGATGCGGTGAATCATGAATCCTTGATGCGGCGCATAAGAGATGGCGCCTCCCATAATTAGCATTGTAAAACCGTTATCGTTATCCATGTATGCACATAAGCTTATGCGAAGTTTTGCACTCACTGTCCCTCGCTGCCTACTTGCCGCGTCTTCTGTTTGCAGATCGAGCTGGATCGCCACCATATCCCGCAGAGTGCGGGCGATGTGTCGGCCCTGCTGGAACCGTTTCGCATCGCGATCGCCAACGACACGGTGCTGAGTGTGCTGTTCAAGCAAAACGAACCGATCTGGGCGGCCAACATTAAGCGGGCGCTCGCTTCGCTGCTGCAGGCGCACGGCGACGGACCCGGGGCGTACGTCGTCGACGAGCAGGGCATCTTCGGCAGCTGCCCGACCGAGTACTTTGTCGTGAACAAGTCGAACGTGTTCGAGATCTCGAAGACGTACGGCATGGACCGGTGCACGATTTACCGCGGGGCGATCTACCTGACGCGCAGCAACATCCCGCAGAACCACTGCATCCCGAACAAGCAACCGCAGGCGATCACGTCCCGGATCGCCAACTACAAGCTGCGCAAGATCGAACCGTACCGGTACATGCTGACCGAGCTGGACGGCACGATGCGGACCAACATCCGGACGCTGGAGTCGTACTATCCACAGTTCCTGTACTCGCGCGTAGTGCTCCGCTACGAGCAGCACCAGGTGCTGGCGGACGAAACGACCGGCGGCGGTGGCCAGCCGGCGGTTGACATTGTCAACGGGATGGCGCTCCTGTTCAGTCCGATCCTGTTCGACAGCCCGGATCTGGAGGCGACCGGCGGCCGCAGCCCAAAGTCGACGGAGCGTCTGATCAAGCGTACCGCGCAGCTACTGAACGCGATGGCCGACAATCTGGAGACGGTGGACAACAAGCTGAACGAACCGTACGACGAGACGGTCTCGGAGATCATCCGACTGATGGGCACGATGGACCTGGACACGCTGAAGCGCCTGTACGAGGAGATCGATCTCGGCACGTCCTACCGGCAGGAGACGGCGCGGAACATCTTCCTGGAGATCGTGCCCCGGACCGGGACCCCGTCCACCATTCTGCTGACCCGCGATCTGATCATGAACAAGCAGGTCAACCCGATGACGGCCGTGCAGCTGCTGATCTCGCTGCCGTTCTACATGTCCGAACCGTCGCAGGAGCTGGTGAAGGAGTGCGAAGTGTTCCTGGAGGTCGGTGCCGACCGGCCCGACATCAAGCACGCGGCCGTGCTGAGCTACGCCACCATGATCTACAACACGTTCGTCGCCGGCAAGCTGACGGCGGACACGTTCGAGAAGTACGTCAAGATGTACTTCGATCTGTTTCTGAGTGAGTAACCCCCCGGAAGGGAGACACGGAGTGGAGCTTAACCCGCTCGTTGGGCCTTGCCTTCGACAGACAGTTTCGAGTACGAGCAGCAGATGCTGTACTTGGAGGGGTTGGGCAACTTGCAGCTGGAGAACGTGGCCGAGTACCTGGACCCGATCATCCGGGCGGACTACCCGCAGAACACCGACATCCGCTTCCTGGCGATGCTGGCCCTGCTGCCGACGGCCCATCTGCGGCCGAACCAGGTGTACGAGACGTACTGGCCGATTTTCCACTCCCGCACCAGCCCCCTGCAGCTGCGGGTGGCCGCCTTCACGATGCTCCTGTTCTCGAACCCCACGCCCGGTCGGCTTCTGGGGCTGTACAGCGTCATCCGGACGGAGAACGATCCGCACATGATCAACTTCTACCGGACGACGGTGCTCAGCATCTCGGAGACCACCTATCCCTGCTACCAGCATCTGTAAGTACCGGGGGGGGGGGGGCGAGTGGTCGGTACGCCATTCGCCAACTACTGTTAACAGGGTTACCCTTCGACACCCCCCAGCAAACTGCTGCTGGCCTACATGACTCGCCAGCTGCCGGACGCACCGGCTCCCAAGTACTGGGTGACCGGAAACTATCTGTTCGATTACCGCGACCGAAAGTTCCACATCGGCTCGATGCTGCAGACGATGCTGATCGGAAGCCACCAGACGGACCTGCCGATGATTGCTTCGCTCAAGTTTGACACCGAGGCGCTCGGTCGGTTCACCGGGCAGCTTGGGGTAGGTTGGGATTAAGAGGGACGACCGCCGCCTTCTACTAACCGTTTGCGCCGTCACATTCCGTTTCCGCCAGCTCTACATCAAGGCACGCGGGTTGAGCGACGCGGTGATCAATCGGCTGACCACCTTCAACTCGAGCCACCTGAAGCTGGACCGGCTGAGCAGCATCCTGAAGTCGATGAAGCTGGCCCCGATCAGTCCGACGCCGTTGCACTTCGAGTTTATCGTGCAGTTCGAGGGCAAAGCGGTGCTGTGCTATCACCTCAACCAGACCACGTTCCACAATCTGACCGATGGCAACAGTGAGTAGTCGCAGCGTCAGCCCTCCCGGAGTAGCGCTATCTTGTCCCTTGCTTCCTCTCTTCCTTGTCAGTAATCAACCGGATCAATCTGCTGCGCGACAGTCACGTGAACATGCAGATCGTGCGCCGCCCGTTCATGATCAAGTACGCGCTGCCGACGCTGATCGGTACCCCGGCGGACATACTGATCGAGAACACGGTCCTGGCGACGGTCCGGGGCAACACGACGCAGCAGACGATGCTGATGGATAAGGTGGCCCGCAGCAACCAGGTGGACGTGCGGTACTCCTCGTACGCGGTGGTGAAGATCCGCAGCTACAACCCGATCGACGACGTTGAGTACTCGACGATCCGCGAGCAGGGCTTCCTCGTGTACCTGCCGGTGAACAACGAGATCGTGTGGGACATCGCGGGCAAGTCGATCAGCTACAGCTTCTACCGGCCGGAGAACATGACCAGCGGGATCTCGCTGAAAAGCCGCACGCGGAATACGCCGGCCGGCCACACCGACCGAGGGAGGGCACCGGCCGAGCCGGCGGATGAGGCGGCGATCGCCAAGTACGGCTACCGGCTGGACGACCTGGGCATCCAGATGGTGGCCCGTGTGCACCAGGACTACACCCGGGACAACGTGATGTTCATGCTCGAGACGGACATCCTGGACAACGCGAAGGTCCTGACGAAGGGCCCGTTCTCGCTCGTCAACAACGTGCTGCGGATCATCAGCCTGATCCAGCTGAACACGATCCACATCGGGCGCGACAAGCACTTGACGCTGCTGATCTCGAACGACCAGAAAACGCTGCTGCAGGGCACGCTCAAGTGGGACACGCAGAACTACTCGAAGCAACCGGCAGTCCCGGAGAACGAGGTGCTGCGCGTGAACCTCATCCTGGCGCACACCATCCCGAAGCCGGCGGCGGGCAGCCGGGACGAGGTGAAGGTACTGCACAAGTGGGACATCGTGTCGCAGTACACGAACTTCAAGTGTGACCGGGCGGCCCGCGTTTTCTTCTCGCTGACGCGCCAGGAGTGGAACAGCTCCAACTGGAAGGTAGGTAGGGTGGCCACGCTCCACCGCGGTTCGGCTTTCAATTAAATTAAACCCAATCAGCGGGGGGTCAATTTTTTGCGCACCGAAACCAACAGCACAAGGTCCGCCTGGTCCCCAATTCCAGCGCTTCTCTGGTACCACCACCACAACGACACGCACTTGCTGGTGGGGGAGCGAAAGAAGTCACAGATTTTATTAGAGTGTAGAACACGAGTCTTAGCTGCCTAGTTGCTAGCTGAGACTTAGACTTTAGGCTGAGAGGTTAAACCGTGCACTCCACCGTTGGGAGTTGTAGAATTTTGTTTACGTTGATTGCTTTATCGGCTAAACGGGGCAGCTGGGTTCTACGATTCCACGAGAAGTTACTCGGCCTCCGGTTCCGGTTCCGGTTCGGGAGCGTCGGTGGCAGCTGGCACTTCTTCTGCTGCTGGTTCATCTGCTGCCGTTTCTTCCGCTATCGGTTCTTCCGCTGCCGGTTCTTCCTGCTGCTGATCGCCAGCTGTGGCCGCAAGTTCCTTTTCTTGCTCGATTAAGGCTTTCACCCCATCGACAAATTGTTTGACGGTTTCGAACTCGGTCAACCCGAGCCGGCGCTTGTTGGACACGTCCAGCAAAGCCTCACCGCCGCCTACGCCATCGCGCACCAAAAGGTTGTGCTGGGCGGCGATAGTGTCAAGCTGCGCACGATCAGCGGCCAGCTGCGGCAATCGCACGTGAACCGAGGCGCGGATTCCGGTTCCGAGATTGGCGGGGCAGAAGTTTAGGTAACCCAGACGGTCATCGTGCTGGAATGTTAGACCCTTGCCTAGAGAATCCACACCGTCGATGAGTCGCTGATAGACTTGGGCTGAAAGAAGACCAAGAAGCTATTATTATTGTTGGTGGGCCTTGCGGCTTGGAATGCTTCCTCCGGACACACATTACCTATATCGGCTCCTTTCTGTTTGGCGAAGATACGCAGGTGGTCCGCTTCGTTAGTCCAAATCACGAACGAGCTGGCTGCGTTCGTGAAAACCGTACGACCAGCGGGGAAGAACCGCTCAGCCTGAGCGGCCACCAGGAACTGGTCACCTTCCTTAAACAGTACGGAGGCTTCCTGCAGCTCGTTCCGGGCGCTATCGTCGATCGTCTCCAGCCGGTGCAGGACACCGTGAAGCTCTCCAGGGAGTTCAGCTACCACACCCGCCACCCGATCGCACACTTCCTCGTACTGGTCCTCCGTCATCCGCGGATGAAAGGGGTAACCCTCCAGGGACCGTGCGCATCGTACGCACGTCGAGACTACGTACCGTTCGTCGGTGTCCGGATTTTCCAGCTCTTCCGGAGAGCCCCACAACAGAGCTGGCTGTGCGTCCTCCGCACCAAACCCGACGTGATACTCCTCGATTAGTGGATCGAAAAACTTTGCAAACGTGGCGTACGCCTCCGGGTCCGCAGCGTATACACCGATCGCCGAATCGCGGTGGCCAAAGCCAGACTGCACGCAGTCCAACAACGTCGAACGGTAGGTCGGCGTCTTTACACCCTTCAGCTCATCCAGCAGCTCACGGGTCAGCAGTTTCTTCAGCAACGACTGGCATTCCGCGTCCGTCTGCAGCTCCTCGAAGCCTGCCTCGAGCGCCACATCGGTTTCGCTGGCCGTGCGCCGTACGTTCATTCGCAGCCCGCGGACCTCACGTTCCAGCTGCCCGATTCGAGCCCGGGCTTCGACCAATTCGGCCATACTTTCGGCCACCTGTTCATCGGTCGGGCAGTCGGGCTCGCCCAGAGCCGCCCGCAGGAACTTGCAGGCATTCTCCGGTTTCGGCTCTGCCTGGTACAGCCGGATGAGCGCTTTGCTGAGACAGTCAATGGCCCCGGCCGACTCGAGGTACTTCCGGAACGCTTCACGTTTCTGCTCGAGCTGGAAGTCCCCCCCAACAATAGAAGGACGATCAGTAACGTGAAGGTGAAACCACAAACCAGGACAAACCCGCCCGGTTTGACCCCGTTTAGCGTCAAGGTTAGGGTGCAGGGGTGAGAATTTCGCTACCTACCGAAGCCATCGCAAACTGCGGCTTCCTTTCGTTAAGGAATATCGATTTGGATGATTGACGGCCTGTTCCGAACGAGGGTTTTGCTCCGTTTTCTTGCACGCGGCAACTTGTCTCGTTTGTGTCACTACCAATTTGGAAACGAACCTCGTTCAGTGCTGAAAATTTTCTGCACGCACCTCGAACCCTGTGCTCTTCGCTCGATAGTTCCACGCTAAATGAAGTGCTCGCTAGCTGGCGATGTCTACTAGGGATGGTATTGCAGTATTTGGAATGATTGGGCGAATGGGCGCGAACCACCAGTAGACATGCAACCAAACAAACCTATCGCCATGGTGACCGGTGGTGGGTTAGTCAAGGACGAAATACATGCTCGCTCCTAAAGGTCGCAACGTGGGCAACAGATTTGTTGTAAACGATAAGGGACTGGCCACGCTTAGGAGTTAGGGGACGTCCCGGTCTCCTGCTCCTGCTCTTGGGTGCGCGTTCCAATCGCGTCTTGATTGGGTTTTTCAGATGTGCTTCTCGGCGGACTATCGGCCGCTGGTGTTTCTCCAGCGACCCTTCGCCCTGACCGGCGAGGTCGTGTTCGGGGAGACCAAGGTGCCGAAGCTGTGCCCGAAAGAGCCCCGGATTGCGTTCAACGTGTCGTACCACCTGCCCGAGTACGTCGAGCAGATCTACCAGGCACTCGATACCACCGACCGGTCCTGTCCGAAGGAGATCCTGCGCCTAACGCCACCACCGTTCTCGGGCGATTGCCAGGCGCACCGGTTCACGCCGCTGACCACCGTTACGGGGCTCGATGCGTACTTCAAATTTACCAAGGTACCCCAAGGGCGGGCTGCGAAAATTACTTTCCGGCGTATTACTGAAACGGTTAAACACCTTCTCAACAGCTACCGTCGTGGATTGACATGCTGCTCCATCGGTTGGACCATGCCGTGTCGGCGGTGGTACCGGGCCGTGTCCAGATGCTCAACATGACCGACCACATCGACGTGCGGGTTAGTGTCCTGCCAGGATCGAACGATTCGATCATCCAGGTGAACGGTGCGCAAATCTGGTTCCCGGCCCGCTTTTACCACAACGTCAAGCTGCACCATTCATACACGTCGCGCATCGAGTACGGGTTCCTAAGTGAGTAACCATCGGTGCCAGACCTACCTCTCGCTATCATCATCCCGCTTTCTTCGGACATCTGTTTCGTTCCTAGGCGTATGCAGTTTGGTTAACAACAAGCTGACCACCTTCAACGATCGCGTCGTGCAGCTGACGGACTCGATCCGGGACGAGTATCGGGTGCGGGACAGCTTTCTGCTGACCGCCGACTGCTCCATCGCTCCGAAGCTGGCCATCTTCGTGCTGGACGGCGGGAAGGGCGTCCAGATTTACACCGGCGGCAACTATCTGATCTACGAGACCGGTCCGAGTGCAAACGCCACGACCATGACGGTGAACATTAACGACCAGCAGTTGGTGGATCTGCGCAACATCGTGTACCAGTACCCGCCGGACGACGAGTTTTACGACTTTCGGGTGTACATCGACCGGGAGGACGTGCTGGTGGTCGAGAACCAGCTGAACGGAGCCGTGGCGCAGTACGGGCCGACCGGGATCGTTAATCTGCTGCTACCGACCGTGCACAAGGGACAAATGTGTGGGCTTTGCAGTAGTGACCGCGAGTGACCCAGAGCGCAGTATCTCCCGCGAACCACCAAGCGGCGTACGATTGGCTCAGCATGATTCCTGTTCGTTTTGTTAGAGTAGATTGCTTAGAACAAAATAATAATAAAGTATACACATTTCTTATCCATAAGTGGAATGTGCAGAAGGATTTTGTTAAACCGCTGTTTGGGTTGATGAGTTCAACCGTGATTCCAGTGGCAGCTAGTTGTCAGTATACTTCTTTAACGGGCGCCCTTCCTCATAGGTCCTCGATAGTATAGTGGTCAGTATCCCCGCCTGTCACGCGGGAGACCGGGGTTCGATTCCCCGTCGGGGAGAGGAAATATATATTACTATATATATTTTATATATATTACTATATATATATATATATTTTATATATATTACTATATACGCTTTTTATATATATTACTTATGGCGCCTGCATTTATGTATCCCTTTAGAGCTCATATAGTTTGATAGCTCTGCTATATGCGACTTAAAATAAATTTTTATTTTCTTTCATTTTGTAGTAAAAGCCGAAACAAGAAGTTTAATTTTCCAATTTTATTTCAAAATGATGCAGTCCATCGGCCTTTCTTTTCGAAGCATTAACAGGTTGCAGAACAATTCGATGATCGTCCCAGCACATTTTCACATCCATTGATTCCTACGAACAAGATTGATCGGCTTTCATTTACCAATTTACCATGAATTGAGTTGCGCAAGAATGGAGAACCATTGAAACAGGAAACTTCACCGCATGCGTCCTTTTTGTGTGATGTGACGAGAAACCGCAGGGAAACAAAAGAAGTAAAAAAGAAAACACAATACAACTGTTCGCATTTTGGTTAGGTTTATTACTAACTTCTCTCCTCCGTTAGGGACGTCGTAATCAGAGTCCTTTAAATTAGTTCGGCGCACATGCAAGCTCAACAGTGCATGGGAGGGTTGCAAATTTTCGTATTTAAATCCTCCTTTCCCGCTCTTACTGACAACGACCGCTTTGCTGCTACTTACACTAGCTATTTAATGATAATAATAATAATTCAGACGGGAAACGGGAAGAATTATTGGTCGATCAGACACAGATACTCCTGTAGGGTGAACACATGTCCTTCCCGTTTTCTTTCTGTTTTTTTAAATATAGACTAAGTAAACTTATAAGTATAGCCGTTCGCACAACATAAGCACACACGCACACAAACACACAAACACAAGATCGCGTGTCCCTTTCAGGTTTGTTCAACGGAAACCACAAAAGGGACCACAAGCTTCGTTGTTGCACAACACGATAAACAGATGGAATCGTGTGCAGAGGCTCTTTTTAAATCGCTTTACATTTTTACAGTTACGTACCATAACAGCCGCGATCCGTAGGGACATAAGTTTTTTTCCTTTTTTATGTATAGTTTATACAAAACCGAGATGATCGATCTTCTCGCCTATCGGTTACTATGGTCTACGCCAACAACTTGCGTTCATTTTTCCTTTCTGTGTTGCTTTCTTGTTCAGCTTCTGTAGCGCTCGTGAACGGCGTTTTCTATGTCTTGTAAGAAACGGCAACGGTTCTTCAAAGAAACGGGAATTGCATCGAGAATGGATCATGGATTATGGATGCAAACACCGTCAATTCTACTCTTTTCATGCCCTCTTTTACCAGCTAACTGCACCACACTCCCATCCCAGGCGGATTGGTGAGTAAACACCGAAGTACCGAAAATTGAACAAACGCAAAAGTGGTGAAAAAGAACACGCTGGAATTAATGAATAATCGGTAGAATCAAGTGATAGATTTGATACTAGCGATGAGAAACGCATCACGCTCCTACAACATACGCACACTCCTGTCGTGCCGCCGATCGTCACCTAACAGTTTCTGTTTTCATTAAGTGTTTTACTAATCAGTCTTACTGTATGTATATTCGTTTGTGTTTTTGCCAAGAAAACCGATAAACGGATGAGTTTTTTGAGGCAGGGATTATGTTATGATATCGTAAACCATATCATCGTCAGCATCGCCATCACCTTCACCATCATCATCATCGTCTGGATCTGCCAGTGTCGGGAACAACTCCTGCTCGGCAGCGTCATCCGATTGAAGCGAAGGACATCCATCGGCAAATGGGGAAGAATACTCGGCCAGCGAATCGCTGTCATTATCACGGTCATGACGATCGTCCACCAACAGCGAACCGCTGTCAATCCAACTACATTCTACTACCTCCTCTCCTTCACCCGGCTGTGGGGCGTTCGGCTATTCGCGGAACATCCTGCTTACGCGTGGATTGATACGCCGCACCCGGCCCCGGCTGCTGACACTAGTCAGCAGCATGGCGGCATCATTCTCCTCACCTTCGATATCAACGTCGTTGTTGTACTCTTCACTGGCGTCGCCATTACGCAGTCGATGATGATGATGTTGATAGGATTGGTGATGATCGCGATGATCCCGTTCTCTGGCTCTAGTGGCTCTCGCCGATGGCGAAGGTTCTGCTGCTGCTGCTGCTCCTTCCATAACTTGCGACAGCGACGCGCTTCCTTCATCTGCATCCGACAAGTAACTGTGACGATGACGGTGGGGGCGCGGAACCCGACGCTGACGTAGGCCACCACCAGCAACAACACCATCACCGATGGGTCGCTGCAGAAGTTCGTCGTTCGCTGCAGGATCAGCTGCGCCGGTACCGCGCTGGTTGGTGTTGGCGGACGACTGATGGCGAGAAGGAGGATGATACGGAGGATGATGTGGTTGTTGTTGTTGTTGTTGTTGTGATGATGGTGGATGGTGTTGCGCAGCCTGCTGTTGTGTCGCTGGTTGCTGGACAACAACACCGCTACTATTATGACTATTTTGAGTACTACCGTAGGGCGACGGTGAAGCGTCGGTCAAGCGACGGGAGCGCTGCCGGATGTTTGCCAATGCGCGCGCTATGTCGTCATCGTCGTCATCGTCGTCTTCGTCGTGTACGTGCACTGGATTCCGTTGCGCTGGAGGGATTCGTTGGCTCCTGTGGGTCCCGCCGAACCGCCTTCGACCACGATGGTGACGATCGTCATCATCGTCCTCTTCCGACTCTTCGTTGTACCGGAGTCGCTTCAGGTTGCGCGTGGATCGACCACTCGAAGTGCCAGGCAGCTAAAGTAGTGGAAGAGAAGGTGGTTTCTTAGTGGTACATCCTTTCCAGGAGTCATACAAGGGGCTTCCAGCAAACTTACCTCGTATTCTTCGTCCGATGTGTATCGTTCTTTCCGACGCGCTCGACTCGTACTGGCCGTCGCCGGTTGTTCTGCTTTTTTTGGGGTCCCTCGCGTCGTACGGGCCCCCGTAGTGGTGGCCGCGACCGCCTCCGTCGTTGCGGAACTGCTGGCGGCTTGGGTGGTTTGCGAGCGGCTGGCACGAGCTCTTGACCAAGCGGCGGGCGCAGCGGTAGTCGCAAGTGCGGCAGCCATCGTGTGAAGCGGCGTATTATCATCCGAATCACTATCACTGTCACTGCTAGCCTCCACCTGATCATCCTCTTTTTCATCGGCCATTGCCTCATCGTGAGAAAAGGACACGGACTTTTTTCGATTTTTCGCAATGTGACGACGGTTCCGTAACTGGCGACCCACCTTGCCCCCTTGCGGCGCTCGAAGTGGCATGTCGTCATCATCGTCCTCCTCGGGATCATCGTTGTTGTGGTCACTGCCGTGATGGTTCTCGTGCACGATAGATTCGTTCGACAGACCAGCATCCACCAGCTCACTTCCCGTCACGCTCATAGTCTGGTCCAGCTCGTCGGGATTCCGTTGGTGGCGCGAAAGTGTTGCGGCAGTGCGATTGCGTGTCCTTCGCAAAAGAGCTGCTGTCTCAAGGGGCGTTGTCGTCGTTCCCCCGCCGAGCCTACCGGCACTCGCCGACACGGGGACGCCCCTCACAGTGGCCGATGATGCACCGCGGGATGATGGACCCGGTTCACCGTAGTTGTGATCGACCGTGTGCGGTGGTGGCGTACTTGTGCTACTGGCCGCCATCACTCCCTCGCCGGTCGTGCCTCGTAACCGACGTCCAATGGCCGTAGAACTCGTGCTGGTGCTGGCTTCTGTTCGTCGAACCATGACACCCGAGCCGTTCGTCTCGGTCGTAGTTTCCACGATCACGCGGCGTGAGGTTCGCGAGGAATGATAGGTACTGGAGGAGGAAGTCTGTTGTTGCTGGTGTGGCCGACCCGTTTCATGATCACTCGCGCTGTCGTACCAATGGCTGTTGGTATTGCGACCGCCTGAAGCAATACTACGTTGGCTTCTCGCTGCCGCCGCCCGTTGTGTTGACCCACGCTTGCTGATGTTGCTCGCCTCCTCTGGGGTCTGTTCGCGATCGGAGATGACTGGTTTACGCGTTCGCATCCGACGGTCCGAAGCAGCTGTGCCGGATGCCCCCGTCGCAGCCGTCGAGAATGCGCCGGTGCTTCGAGAACTCGGACCAGCTTGATGCTGGTCTTCCTCATCCTCGTCCGCTATCCGACGACTTCTTCCGACAACGGCAACAACCACAGGGATTCCACTATCGCCTGCTTCGTCGTCGTCGTCATCGTCGTCATCATCGTCGTCGTCATCAGCATTACGTTCTCCGTCGAGACTATCGTCCTCACTCTTGCCCCACTCCGCTTGCGCTCGTCGAACGCTTCCGCGCGTCGATCGTGGCACTTCTTCCTCGTTCTCCGTATCGGACACAATCCGAGCTGTTTTGGGGCGCTCCTTATGGTAGCTATGGTCCGACTCATACCGTCCGCGATTACGCTTAGCAGCCGATCCGTTCGCGCTCGGTCCCCCTCGGCGTCCACTTCTCTCCGCCATATTGTCGTCCTCATCGTCATCGTCATCCTCTTCGGATGATGCAGCCAGCGGATTGCGAATCGCACGACGAGATCGCTTGTTGGTCGTCTTTGGCTTCCCATTGTTCCTCCCATCACTGGGGCCTCTTGTGTCACCGGTCGGTTGCATGAACGACGAAAATGACGATGCTCCGTTTCGCAGAGAACGTGACGATGATTGTCCGGCTGCCGTCGATGCTGCTCCAAAAGCATCTTGTCTGACGGTCGCACGAGATGTAGTGCCACTCGCTGCTACCGATGATGCACCCATAGTCGCCGTATCGCTGGTCACGGAAGACAAGCCATTTTTACGTTTCGTCGTCGAACTGACCTTCCGGCGACGATGGACCTTTTTCTTTTTCTTTTGCGAAACGTGTACAACCTTCCGGCGTTTTTTGTACGGATTGTACACTTCACCTGAATCGTAGTCGGCTCGATGCGATACTGGAACGCCTGTACTATCGTCGTCATCGTCATCGTCGCTGTCCGAATCGTCTAGGCTCGTCGAATCGTCCCCACCGCTAGTGCTCATCTCGCTTTCCTCATCACTCCCCACAGACGCTTCGTCAACCTCCTCTTCTTCTTCATCGTCTTGTTCGTCCTGAGATCGGCGACCGTGTCGCCGGGTTCGCGTACGACTACTGCTTGGAGGCGATAACAGATCTATCACATGGTTGCTCGATGAAGAAACACCATTTGATCCACCGGCCGCTTGCCCTCGCCGCGATAGCATGCCACCGTTGCGCGTTCGTTTCTTGCTAGGCGTCGATGGTAGATTACCCACTTCATCTTCGTCATCGTCATCGTCGTCTTCGTCATCGCTGCGTGTATGACTTGCGGCTGTCCGCGAGGAGCCTCCACTTGTGTTCATACCAGAGCTGCTGCCCAGCGCAACAGCCGCTACTAATCCTCGTCGCCCGCTGTTGCTACTGCTCGGACCGGGACCATCGTTGTCGGCCCCTCTGCGACGACGTTCCGCGTTTCGACGACGTTTTGTTGAGGGCAGCCCATTATTTGACGCCCCTGAGCCGGTAGCAGCCATCCACCCGCTCCCACTGGCTCCACCGGCGGCAGCTCCGCTACCGCTGCTTCGTTTACTGCCAGCCTTACCACGCTTCCGAGCCATCTTCCACATATGGATAATCTGTTTAATGTTAGCCTCGAACAACGTACTCAGCCGCAAAGTCATCGAATAGATCTGTTGGGCAAACGATCACATGTCAATGTTGGTCTTCTTGATGCTATGTGGCAACGTTTTAACACGACTTACCCTCGAACGCTTGTTGGTGTTGTAGTTGCGCGAGTTTTGGAAGATTAGCTTCATGTCTTTGTAGAAGTCGAGCGGCGAATCATAGTTTCCGCCAAGCAGATCCTCCTTGATGGTGCGCAAATCCATAGGCGTGTCGATGATCTGCAGATAATCTGGGTGTTCGATCGTATCGACCGGTTCCCGGAATGGCTCGGAATCATCACACTGCCAGATCATCTCAAGGATTTCTCGGCAATCGACGCGCCAATCTCCTTCCGGCACCAATCGACGAGATCTGCAATGTAGGCAAACAAATAGTAAAAAGAGAGATCACAGTGTTGACCATCACCAATAGTGTTGCAATTTAAAACAATGCACCAAGGCGCTCGATCGTATAGTTACCTTCGCGAACCGGCCGGAGGTCGGCGGTTAGCGGAAGTACCGCTCCCCGACGGCCCAGTACCTCCCGCAGCTCCACCGCTAGAAGGATGGCCGGGACGATGGCTTTCCACTTCCGAGTCCGACGAGAGGTAGGTATCGACCAGCTGATGGTAAACGGCTGGGACGTCAATTTCGTTGAGATCACTACGGAGTAAATGACCGCGGTTAGCAACGTTACTATTGTTCGGTTTCACCCTCAAACCGTACCTCAAAATGCGTAAACAGAGATCAGTGATGATGCGTGCATTGCGTACGATCGTGCTGTGCGATTCGTTAAACTTTTCCGCATTTGTCGCCAGGTAGCGCACATCGAATTGGGCGGACGTGACCCGCCGATAGAAGCGATTTTCGAAGCGGGACTTGATCGTGTTCAAATCGATCGGATACTCCACCACGAACGCGTACTCCGGGTACAGGTTGAGATCGACGGGGGCCAGAAAGAGATCAGCGATCGCTAACCCCATGACCTGCTCGAGCCCCGCTATGATACGCCGGCAGGACGCGTCCCGGTCGCCTCGCGGCCACTCTTCCGTTTTGGGTTGGTACAGTGTCGCCTGCAGCTCTTCGGCCAGCACCGGAACCGCTCCACCGATCTCTTCCGGCTGGCGACTTTCGTCGACCGGCTCCAGATCCCAGGGACTCATCAGTTCGTACTCTCCATTGTCCCAACGCACTCGGAAGCACATGAACGGTGAGTCGGGAAACTCGCTCGAAAGCTGGTTGCGAGATTCGATTTGTCCCGTCCACCACACGTCCTCGATCATGCAACGGAAGCGATCACCGGGTCCCCAAGTCCGACCGATCATTGATGTGTCAAACGTTTGCTTCAGCACTAGAAAATCTAGGACATCCGGCATGTCGTGGTACTTGATGGCAAAAGAGCGATCCGTCAGGTCACCCTCCTCGTTGATGATTCCCAGCTTGAGGCAGCAGAGCCTTGGTGGTCGGATCTCGTACTTTATACCGATCACCTTGCACACTTCGTGTGCTCGCAAGTCTAACGTGGCCCACGGTTCGCACCGATTGCCCAAACTGTAGACCGATTTCGTGCGCACCGCCTCCAGGTAACGCTGGTGACCCTGCCGGAAGTAGACGACTTCATCGCCCATCTGCGGATAGTAAGGCGCCTTCCGCGGAATCACCTCCGACAACCACTCGGGCGGCCGGAACTGTTCGGGTATTTCGCCATCGCGTGTCAACGGTATTTTGCGGATCTTTGCATTCGAACGGCGACTCGTAGTGGCGGTGCCTGTGGCACTCGTGTCACTAGCGGCCGCTCCCGATGGTCCTTCCGCTTGCGCATTGCTTGGACCGGCTTGATCAGGGTCGGGCGGTGAGTAAGCCCGCCGTTGCACGTGTTTGCGCTTCGAGCGCTTTGGTGGTTCCAAATTTCGTCCCGGTTCATGCGAAACCCAATCGGAGTAGTCGGAGCTTTGCGAATCGCTCGAACTAGAGCCGGATTCGAGCTCCTCCTCGATTGCGGTCGAATCGTCACTGTGGCTTGATTCCGAAGACGAGGATTCGTTCTGTTCGTTCTCGTGCTCGTCCTCTTCCGGCGGTTCTGGTAACGGTTCGTTCTCGCGTACCGCACGCGTCCGGTAGGCGGGTGCCGGACCACCACCGGCGCCAACACCACCACCGTTTCCTACACGTCGCAACGAACGATTTCCCGCGGCTCCACGACGTCGACTTCCGGAAGGGCCACCATTCAGTGACTGACCACCTCCCAGTGCGCTACTGTTGGCAGTATTAATCATCACGGGTCGGCGTCGCATCTCGCGCCGGTACACTTCCTGTTCCTGCACACCCGCCCAGTAGACGCGCTGCTTGAGGTGAACCATCATCGAATAGTTCATCGGCCTCACGTACTGTCGACGATGAAACTTGAAGATTTCCTCTTCAGGTGGTGCTGCCGCCGCCGCCGCCGCCGCTGGTGCTCCTGCCCGATGCCAATTACCGACTGAACCGAAGCGTTGCTGCTGTTGTGCTGTGGCGTTGCGACCTGCGGCCACCGGAGCCGGGGGATTCCGAGCATTTCCACCAGCGTGAAGCTGCTGCTGCTGCTGCTGACGCTCGTTGTTCGAATCCGGAGCCATAGCTGCACCGAACTCGTCCGGCAATGGCAGCTCGCCATTTCCTCCTCCACCTGCTCCTGCACCTCCTCCTCCGCCGCCGACGCGACGATTTGCCAACGCCTCGATCATTCGATCAATGTTCGAGTATGCGGCGCCATCTCGGGCCCCTGCCGCGGGGAGTTGCTGGGGTTGCGCTTGCTGCTGCAGTTGCAGCTCTCCGCCGTTTTCTACGCTGATGTTCGGAATCAGCTGGTCGGTGGGACAGTTTTCGCGCCCCGGGACCAACCGCTGCAGGGCAGGCGGATATGGGTTTCCATCGATGTCAACGAGGAAGGGAGGTGGCATGAGATGGGGCATGGTTTGCGTTTGCTCGTCCATCACGTGGAGCGCCGAGTCGCGAATCAACGGCCGGTAGTCGGTGTGGAAGAACAGCTCCTGTGGCAGTTGCTTCAGTTTTTCGTGCCCAGAACCATAGCCAAACATCAGGATGTGGCCGTCCTGATCGGTAGCCGCAATCATCATACCGTCCGGGGACCACTTTGCGTCGTAGATGCCACCTCCTAGGTTACCGATAAGATCTTCGGTCTTGTTTATAAAGCTGGCGATCGTAACTCCCTCGACAATGTCCCAAATGTACAGGTGCCCATCGTGGCCCGCCGACAGCAGCACGCCTGAATCCTTGGCGTGGGATTCAAGCACATATATTTCACTCGTGTGGCCACGCAGCACCCGATGCAGCCGACCCGTATGTGCGTTCCACACCTTGATCGTGTGATCGTTCACCGCCGTAATGACCCAGTTGTCCGTGTTATCCCATGACACCATCGTCACCTTCAGCTTGATGTTACCATCGTCCACGGTTGGTGTGGGGCAACTCTGTGTCAGATCGGACATGTTTAATCGGATCGATTTCCACTGTTGCGACTCAAAGTGCCACACGAGTGCTGTCCCGTCCTTGCTGCCGGAAATGAACCGCAGTCCAGCGTGCGCCCACTGGATCGAGTCGACCGTATCGCCATGTGATTCCGTCTCAAGGATACGCTTCGGGCCGTCTTCCGACATCAGGTAGACACGCACGTGATGGTCGGCAGAACCGGCCGCCAGGAAGATGCCACCGGGTGAGAACGAACCGCAAATCATTTGCGCCTGACCGGGTCGAAGCTTCTCGTGGTACGACGTTGGCTTGGAGCAGAATGTCGTTTTGCCACCGCGTGTGTTGTACTCCCAGAAGGCGACCGAACCGTCGGTGCTGGTTGTTACCAGGTATCGGAGATCGGTTTTGGGCGAGGGACAAAAGTTGACGGAAGTGATCATGCCCGTGTGTCCCGACAGGACAGCAATCGGACCGCCGTACTGTAGGTCCCAGACGCGCAGGATGCGATCGAGCGAACCGGCCGCCAACATCGTGTTGTCGAGGTTGATGGCAATATCGGTGATTTCGGCCGACGCCCCCCGGAACGTGGCCAACAGCCGGCCATCGATTGCGCTCCACAGTTTGACGAGGAAATCATCCGCCCCGGTAATGATGTACTTTCCCGTCCGATCGAACAGCACACAGTAGACGGCCGACAGGTGGCCGAGCGTGCGCCGTTGCAGGTTTTGCTTCGAGTAGAACGAAGTTGGGATAGCCTGGTGGCGGACCAACGGGCCGGCACTTTCACGACCGTACAGCACCCGTACCAGGTTGTGCGTGTTGTTCCGGTTGACGACATCGCTCAGCGGGCGGTCGTGCACCCGGGTGTAGTAATCCACGAGCTGCCGGGGTCGCGACACGGTTTCCTTTGTGCGCAGTAGACTTTGCCGCCCCGCACCCAGCACCGAGATAATCCCGGAAACAGCCGGCGGGAGCTGTTTGTCCAGCAGCGGACCAACACGGCTGCATACTTCGAGTAGATGTTGCGGTCCAATGTGGGGATACTTTCGTTCCTAGCGATGAGAAAATAAAACGGAAAATTGTGTCATAAAAGGCTAGTATCGAAGTGGTTTGATATTGCTCGCTCAAGGCCACCGTATTCAAGAATACAATATTATTTTAAATTATTTCAAGTCTTTCAAGCCAACCAAGTCCACCTTTCGTCGAATCGACGAAACTGCTACGAGGCTCTCACGGCACGGGAACTCATCACTGCTGCGCTGGTAACTCACATTTGAGGTGCCGGACTGTCGCGATTCATCCATGGCCAAAACCCGTGAGTGTGTATTGGTGCGCCCTGTTCACGTCTCAGCAGTGTAAGCGAGTACGCAGTCGTACATCGCATGATGAAATTCGTAACAATGACGGGCACTGAACCAGCCCGTTTGGAACTGACATTTATCAGCTTAAAAACCTATAAAATCAAGCTTTTTTATGCCCTCGGCTTTCATAGCAGCTGCGAAATAGTATTCCGCGTAGCTAGGAATATAGTTGTGCGGAGGAACATTTTGTAAAACATAGCTTTTCGCTCATTACTTTCTCGGTTTGAATCGTGTAAAATTTTGTAAACAAACTCCGGTGGCATTTGTTTTGATGCAATCAGCCGCCGTGGGGTCGGTCTATGGCACAAGCAGCGCTCTAGCATAACGACGACTCCCGCCGTCCCGCCCCGCCCCGCCAACACCACTTGGCTCGTGGTACGGAACGTCAAGCGAAACCACCGCTAACAGTCAGGGGAAGGATTAAGGCAAAGAAGCAAACGGCACCGTGGGGTTTGGAAGTACAATTTCGATCATCACCGCCTACTTTGACTCATGAAATTGAACGCCGCGGAGGCAGCGTAGAAACACACAAAGAGGACCAGCCCGGACCGCAGAGCGCTGAACGGGTCGCGGTTGTCTGCTGCTGTAGTACGAGCTCGCACACACAGGCACAACGCTACTCACACATCGGTCGGCGAGCTTACATACGAACGATGCGTAACTCAGCCCCATTAGTGTGAGCTCGTAAAACTACACCACATTCGCACTTGCAGAGAGTGGCAGCTAGCGTGTGAGCGAGATGAAAACAGAGCAGCAGCCGAGCCAGGTTTTATTGCCAGCTAAAATGGCGTCGCTGTAGAATTTTTACCAGATCCACTTTTTCCGTATAAGCAAATTCTAAATTGCAATACATTTCAATTTCCACGCTCAACGCTTGGCACTTAAATCTGTCCTGGACCTTTCCGCTACTTCACAAACCATACGACAAAACTGAGACTGTTGTACGCACCGCAATGGATCGTCAAAAAGGTAAATAATGGCTGTTAATGCAACAACACTAAACTTTTCCCAGCCATTGATTTAAGTACGCGAATTGTGAAACTGAGGTGCTGCGAGAGTAACCGCCGCACAGCTTCCAGGCTGCCGAAGCGCCCAACTCGAAACAAAGCGTAGTAGGCGACGCACGAGCGAAGGTATGTTGGCGGCTAATGCGATCATTCTTGGCGGTGGTGTTCCGCTGGTCCTCCCGTCGGAGAAGACAGGTTGCAGACACGGCAACGAATCAATCGGCCAGCGGACGTTTCACAGACAACGCAATCCAATAAGCGCCACCCCGCACCGCAGGCTCGCGCTCTCTCGCTCTCTCTCTTTCTCTGCTGCGGTAGCACAAAGAAATCCAACATGGCTGCCATA
The DNA here is from genome assembly GCF_943735745.2 of Anopheles bellator. Taxonomy (NCBI): domain Eukaryota; kingdom Metazoa; phylum Arthropoda; class Insecta; order Diptera; family Culicidae; genus Anopheles; species Anopheles bellator. The sequence continues at coordinate 20,598,324 of NC_071286.1, forward strand.
CTGCGCACGGACGTGCTGCGGTGGAAACCTGAAGAAGGTAACGGCGATTTGGCCACAAAACAGCGGTCAATATGTTAGCGGTCCCGGACATGGCCATTACGATGTCACTTCATAGTACAGTAATAACGCCAACATGCGCTCCGAATATTGAAAGAAAAGCTTGTTTTAGGCGAAGTGTAACAACGAAAAGAATTCATCGGAACATGTGGTGCACTGAAAACCGGAGAACAATCCGGATTGCGTCCGGTCCGGAAGTTCCGACCCGGATCGCGACCTTCAAAGAGACACCACGGTGCTCGCGAGAGAACGCTATGAGTGTGCGGGACGGATGCACCAACACCACGGTGTCACTCGTGAGAGTGTGTGTGTTGGCGGTGGCCACCCGACGAACCTGGGCATCCTTTCCCGGAAGCGGAAGGAGTTTTGGCAAACTTTTGTCGGTACCTTAATTTTGTTCCACAAAATGGCCCCTTTTAGTACTTACCAATTCTGCTAATGTTTGCCGATGCTCCTGGCCGGTCCAGTCGAGGCGGCGCGGAAATATCTGCACGCGGGATGGGTGTCGGTCGTTCCAGCATCGGCAAGCGGCAGCAAGGGGTCACCAAACCGGCCGATGGTTGAAGCAAGAAATGCAAAAAAAATCAAAACAACAACAATCAACAACCATTGGGTCACTGACCTCAGCGCCCCGTGTCACCGGGGCTAGGAAACGGGCAGGAAAGAACGGGAAGGAAAGAAGGCGTCAGAGACACACGGTAGACAAGGCAGCTACCGCCGCACCACCGCCACCAGACACACACACAACCCTCCTCGCCACAGGCCCAGTTACTTTCCCTTTCCGTCCACCGTAGGACCAGTGCTGTGAGCATTCGAAGCATACAGAAATCGAGGATGCACCACTTTGCCACCATTAACAGCAGCACCCGCCATCCCCACCCTGACTGCCCTATGGGCTCAGAGCGTGAAGGGAAGGCTCGGCTCTAAACTGGGACAAGGTCAAGGTCGTTTGTACTAGGGGATTCCCGCGCGTTTCGAAAACTTCGTCATCGACTGACGTTACGCCTGGACTTTGGCAGTTTTCTCGACGTCATCATCGGTGAATGCTCTCGTGCTTGGGGGGACAAGACGAGTGTTATCGCCGGCAAAATACCTCAATGGAGTAAGTAGGGAGGGAGGTAGTAGGTGGTAAGGGTTTTGAATCAATTGAAGTATACACGTGCTCAGTGATCAATAACTATGCTAAATCGTTCACCGGTCGGGGCGCGTCTCGTCACGCAGATGATGAATAAAATATGTTACCAAAACTATCCAATCGATCTCAAAATCTATTAGGATAAACTGAGTAAATTGAACGAATGTTTAGCAATCAAATTCAGTTCAGAAAATTAAAACAAAAAATCGTAACAAAAAATATTTTCAATCGAATAATTCGGTGAGCACTCGACAACATCGTCATCTCGTTCCGTTCGCCATCCAAGCAGGTCATGCCAGAGCAGGATGGAGAGCTGCGCACGATGGATCGTATTACCATTCCCGGGCCAAGTTGTTGGTGTGTGGGCAAAAAAGGGGTTGGGAGGGATCAAAATGACAACAAAACAGAGTCCAAACTTACGTCTAAATGTTCCAACTCCTGCACTAAAACCTGTAACGAAAAATGGTACATTAAAAGGTAAACAGCAAGCTAGAAATTCAGCGATCAGGTTGCTTACGTTTGCCGTTTCTCGCAGCGGTCCATTGGCGAGGAATTTAGCAATCAGGAAATACAGTTCTGTGGATGATAAAGAGGAAAATCGGCAGGTTTTTAGTAGAATTAACACGAAAAATGGTACTCCACTAACACATTCTCGGTTCTACGTGCTACCGAAAGGCACGGCGAGTGCAGAGGACCCGCGGAGCTACGTGCTTTGTACCAGCGAAGCGTGTTTTCGCGAAACAGATTATTTAGTATGGCTCGTGTGTGCACTGCACCTACCTTGGATCGGAACTTTTGCTTTCACTAGGCTTCTATCTTCCATTTTCACGTACGTTTGCTCACTACAATCAGTCGAATACTACAGAAAACTGCATTTCTTTAGCGCACCGACAACTGCACGCATCCGCCATTACTTAACTTCTGAGTTTGAGGAACCCACCAACGAACGGCCGAGAGCGGCGCTCACGAACACTCACTCACTCACTCAAAACAAAATCACTTTTCACGCACACCACCGCCCTGTCAGCTGCACTCACACACCGTCAATTCTCCTGCTGCTCTCGATTCTGCCCCCAGCGTATGTGCGATTTTTAACTGCCAATTTACGAAGTTTGCTGAGAAAATGCAATATTACGGACACACTCTGCACGGCACGGAAACAAGGTACAGCACTTTGATCGGATATTTCACTAGATACAGCGGGTTTTGCTATCCTAATCACGCAGCCAAAGCGGAGCGCAATCACACCAACTTCTTTCTCGCTTTCGATGATTTTGCTTTCGATGATTTCTATTTTAACATCGCCACGATTCAACCCGATTCAAGAAAATCCCGGATACGAAACGAGAGAGAGAGACAGAGAGAGCGAGCGACAGCTTCGGCGAACTCAATAACATTATTTTTAATGTTTAATCATTGTGCTGTGGATTGATTTTCGATTGAATAAAGTCTGTGTTCGTGTTAGAGGGTGATGATTTTTTAAAATCATTGAAACTTTTGGTACACCCTGTAACAGAATGTAACCTCGAACAACGGACACCAACTACATTTTACACCGGGATTTTTCAAAACAATTCGCTGTCATGTGAGTTCCAAATCGGCACGAACCAGCTCACAGGTTTTCCGTCGATTCCGTGGTGCGGGATGCACTTTTAGCCCCTAGAGAGTAAGTTGCCATGAAGACAAAACGAAAGTGTTTGTGCCTGGACACTTCCGATACTAATCAGTAGCCTTTTCGTTCACGGCAGGCATGGCTTCCGCTGCCACGGCCCGACCCCCACCAACATGGGTGCGCGAAAGTAACCTTTACTGGTACCACCGCTGGATCATACGGGTGCTACGGGCAGGCCCTATTCCGGCACACGTCGCCTTCATCATGGACGGTAATCGACGGTATGCGAAGAAAGCTAACATTGCCAAAGCGGAAGGCCACTCGGCCGGGTTCGAAAAGCTGTCGGAAACTCTGCAGTGGTGCCAGGAGGTCGGCATTGCGGAGGTCACCGTTTACGCGTTTAGCATAGAGAATTTCAAACGCACGAAGGACGAGGTCGACGCGTTGATGGACCTCGCACGGGTAAAGTTCCAACGCTTGTTGGATGAGCGCGATAAGCTGCACGAGCGAGGAATCTGCATCCGGATCATCGGCAACTGGGATCTGCTTGCACCGGACATACAGCAAAGTATCGCCGAAGCCGTACTACTGACTCGACATAACCGCAAGGCAACGCTGAATGTGGCGTTCGCTTACACGTCCCGCGACGAGATCACACATTCCATACGGACCGTGGCGCAGGGCGTTGGCGACGGCAAGCTCGAACCGGAAGACGTCAGCGAGGAGCTGCTGACGCGCTGCCTCTACACAAAGTATTCAGCCGAGCCGGACCTGCTGGTACGGACTTCGGGCGAGGTGCGGCTGAGCGACTTTCTGCTCTGGCAATCGGCCTCGACCGTAATGTACTTCACCGACACGCTCTGGCCGGAGTTTACCATCTGGCACCTGTTCGGGGCCGTGTTCTACTACCAACGGTTTCGCTGGCGGATGCTGCCTGTGCGAAAAGCGCTCGATCGCTTCAGCAATGGCTCACCGTATTTTGGCGAATCGGAGGCGGACGATTCCGGCTGCTGTCCGCACCGGAAGGAACGGATAGGACGCTTTCTGGAGTATATCGAGCAGCAGGAGGTAAACCAGCTGGTGCGGCTGGCACGGGGGGCGGGTATCAAATAGTGAACAATCGATATTAGGAAGCATACACAAAGACACCTTGATCACCGGTTGGCCGGTGGGCGAGAACACATTCACTGCCTTCCAGTGTTTCAGGGAGGGTACGATTGTGAAATAATATTGAAACGAATGGCCACGAGGGCAAAAAAGGTAAGTCAGATTAGTGTCCTTTGTTTTTTTTTTAATCTATACTACACGTAATAGAAAATGTTAAATAAATGGAAAAGCTAGTTTAGTTGAAACCCCTGGCTGTTTCGGAATTAATTTGAACCTATCGGTGACATGGCGATGACGATGAAAGCTTATGCAAACTAAACAAATTGATTTTAATTACCTAAAAGCACTGGCTAGGGTACTATTCATAAGGGAATTAAGTTGCATAAGCTTGCCACTAACAAATCTTCCGCGAGGTAAAGAAAAGTAATGCTACCCACCAAAAATAAGAACTGGCGTTAACATCGTTCATCTGGAATATGCTACACATTTCATTAACATTAGCAACGTTGAAACATACCAGTGCATTGAAACACTTTAAGTATACGGTATACGTTTACTTATTTTCGGAATGTGGAACTGCAAATAAAAAGAAAGTTGAAATCGATGCTCACATTGCATAAATAAATAAAATTCGAATCTTTTACCGCTTTTCAGCACGTGACTGGTAGAGTTACATTCCGATGTCGCATGTTTACGCGCATTTATTGTTCCAACTACTGTTTCGTTTTATTGTTAATCGTTTTTCATTTACTGTGACTGTGGCTATCGTGGCGAGATAGTACGAGTTTTTGTTTAATTTGCTCTTACTTCACCTGCAATAATAATACCTCCTATGGCAACGAGGGAGGCAGCTTGCGGCCCCCGAATATCTCTACTTTCCGGAACGCGTTTGTCGTGGTGGACGATTTCTTAGCTAACACTGTTGTTTGGTTACACAATAGAGGTGCCTTATCGGTAATCGGTACGATGACATGCCCACGATGTCCTGATTCTGATTCCAATATCATACTAAAAACGTACAGTCAATAACCTACGCTGTCGCTTCAGAGTCTGTGGTTCATCCAAACACATGGTACACGCATACACATCTCTGCCGGTTTGGTTTTAATGCAACGTTTGGAATATTTGCTTACGTTCTTTCGCGCTGCACGTTTATTCTGCCATTTTTGCGCTTAATAAACATAACGAGAGGATAGATAGACACAAAAACCGGTCGGAAATGGTTAATAAAATAAGAAAAAGTCCATCAAAATGAAAGAGACTCCTTCCCGATTGCATCACTCAACGTATTAGTATTGTTCCTCTCGTGTGTGGTTGGTTTTACGTAAATGGCTACAACTACTACGAGAAACTGCGATAGTAAATAGTAGACAAACAAATACAGCTACTGATATCAAATCACCACGCTACGTACAAAAAAGTAAGTGTGTGGGAATTATTCGCAACAGCACGACGACACCGCTTCTGTCCCTGCCTTTTTTCGTGATAACTCTCCCTTATTACTTTCTGCCATTCTGTTCAACCCATTTCTAATATTTCTGCTAATTACACACATATACAAATTATGGGCGATGTTAGCAAAAGAAGCCTACACGGCAATTTATTATTTTTCAATTGGTGTGTTCTACCTCTCAACCACCTTTCCTTTCTTAGGCTCACTCAGTTCCATGAAGTAAAATAAAAGAAAAAAGAATATTTTAGTACAAAGATAACACTATCAAATGACTATACTTGTAAAGGTAATAAGGTGAATCAAACGGTGAAGCGAGAGGTTCGGGTCCCTGTAGATTCTCCCAAATCGATGGTTCTGCTGGGATATTTCCGAGGGTTGCGATCAATAAACATAGCATACGCACACAAATCTATCTCAGCACAGTCTGTTAGGAGCAAACCGGAGATGAAGCATAACACCAAAAGAATAGTTCCTGATTCGCTGGACACATCTCACGGCTATGAGCCGAACCAAAGTACATTTTTGAATGAATGTCGTCGACTTGTGAGTTAATGTGTGTATATGAAATGCTCTAGATGTTTTGTTGTTCCAGACCTAACCTCCATTGCCGCTCCAAATCATGAAAATCTTATGCATTTAGTTTATATATCACGTTAAGCGACATCAATATGATCGCTTTGCTTTACTCCCTCTCACTGCCTCTTCCCACTTCCACGCCCTCTCTCTTTCTCTATCGCTCTCTCTATCTTCGTGCCTCTTTCTGTCTGTCCATCTTACGAGTTGCATCCGAGCTGCAACAACACACCCCAAAAGGACAACCAAAGTAGTCGAAAAGCCATTTTTGCAAGCCTTCTTCATGTTTGACCGAATAACAGACCTTGTGTTACGTCAGTGGCGTCCTCAACACCTTTTAACTTCCACTATCACGGTCGTTTCGCGCTATCTACACAATGTGATCGTCTCCGGGACCGTCGCGGCGACGTGTTCTCGGTCGACTTTGGCGGCGCGACGTGCTAGACGGAAGAACTGGAGACATCCAATTTCCACCGCCAGCCGTTGACGGGTCAAAGTTCACGTTCGGCAACGCGGCGACTGCAACGCGTGGCGACGATGTACCCGCACCATCGCTCGTTGAGGCCATGTTCGGAGCGGACCGAACTTGACGCCGTTTTGCCGCATCTTGTTGGACGCGATCGAGCAATTCGTCATCTGTCGTATCGTCGTGCGCGTAGAACGAACCCGAATGGTGTGCATTAAGGATATTGTTGCTATTGCTCGTGGCTGAGGGCGGTGTTGCCCGCTGATCGGATGGGGTTCCAGCGACCACATTGCTGCCATTACTTTCATCCAGCCTTCCCTCGTGCGAACGTGTGAAAAATCTTTTGCAAGTAAAAAAAATAAAATAAATGTTTTCTCCGGAGCAATTATAACACTTCACTTACCTTTTGAATCTTTGCCAACGGGAGAGTTCTTCTTCGTGGCCGATCGCTGCGTAGTCCACGGGGCCCACCCTTCCGCTTGGTGGTATCCATCCTTCTGGAGGTTGCTGCACGTTTTGATCATCCAGCAGTTCGTCGTCTTCGTCGGATGCAGCTCGTCGTGGTGCGGGATCATCTATCCTGGGCGCCTGTATCACCAAGTTAGTTGTCGGATTCCGAGGGTCCCTCAAGCGTCCCTGAACTGAGGCCGAGGTGAGCGTTTCACGTTCTCGTCTACTCGAACGGCTGGAAGATGTGGTCGGCCCTGCCACAACTGCTGGTAAACTCTCTGAAGCGGAATTAGTGACCGCAGTGACGCTGGCTGAAGCTGCCGTGACCAGTGCGTTGTTTGATGGTGCAACAGCTTCTGATGCAGTCAGCAGTGGTCTCGTTTCATCTGCGTCAGACGACATGCTACTGCTCGACGCCGATGACCTACGACGACGTTCGCCACCCACAAAAACCTTTCGTTTGCAAATTGGACAAACACGTCGCGATTTTGTGAGCCACGGGTCGATGCACGGTGCGTGATAAGCTGCGCAGGGAGAGACAATGAATGAGTTAGGCAAAAATATTAACTCCAACGGCAATTCGAACGCAAAAAGGACAACAACTGGCCAACAAAGGCATAAAGAAAACAGAGAAAGCAATACCAACCGTGGCGGCACGGGAGCACCCTTAACCGATCGTTTTCGACGAAATCTTCCAGACAGATGGCGCAAATCTCGTAGTGCATACCCTTGGCGAACTTGACGATACCAATCTTGCGCAGTACACTGATCGGAAGGCGACGACGTAGCGATCGTCGCCGTTCGCGGATACATCGAACGATCATGAACACCACCTGCCAGTAACGCTACGTACGATTAGTAATAAGTTGTAGCTCAGAGCCATGGGCGATGCTTACCATAAGGAGGAAGCAGAGTCCTACGATGACCGCGAACGGGATGAGCAGATTATTGTTGATGTTGAAGGGAATTTCGTCAGTGATAACGAGGGCGTAGTCACGGTCATACAGATAATTCTCGATTATGCCACGCCCGCTGTTTTGCCCCACGAAAACGGACGGTATTAACAGATCTTGCGGATGGTTGGCTGACATGTGCTCTGAACGAAGAAAAATGATTTAAATACATGTAGCCAAGAATGTCAATTCCATATGAATTTTGTTTTTTCCATAGATTTGAACTTGAAATCCTATAACTCTAAAGCTAAATATAAAAGGCCGTTAGATGACGGTGTTAAATTTAGTCAAGCAGAATAACTTGCTATCGTCGTGGAGTGGTGTTCAAACGAAACAATTATTGCTTCACGTAACCTGAATGAATACTAATCGGTGCATCTTTGAGTGGTAGCCAATTTAAAACTAATTTTACGTCATGTTATGTACGGCGCCTATCATAAAAAAACTACCGATGAACCATCCGCTAGGTAGATTGTCGGTTCGTGACACGTACCCAAATCATTACTGCCCACGTTATACACGATGACCATGGCATAGCCAGCCTGCTGGGCATTCCGGACCTTCTCCTCGAATGAACAGTTGTATCTGAAAACGGGAAGAGGCGAACATAAAGCCGGTAGAGACCGAATTGTGGTTAGTATGAGCTCTTCTTAGCAAAGAATAGTAAATAATCGATGCATAATCTTCCTACCGCCCGTACCGTGCGATAACGACTGCAAACTTGCTGGTAATGTTCGGCGGTGGACGCATCACGGTGCAACCGTCTGCCGGTTCGGCACGGTCTGCCAGCATTTTCAACCCCGTGTCCGGAATATTGCCTCCGAATGTCGCCGGTAGGTCACGGAACTCTTCGATTATCTGCAATAGAAATTTGGCAAGAAACAAATTGAGTAAAACATGAGTGTAAACAAGTACATTATAGCAACGATTAACGATCGAAAAAGAGCAGTGCAATGTTTTGGAAGAAGGGAAGGGTCGGGTCACCGGTCACCGATGTAATGTACCGTCGTGCAGAGTGCACCACTAGTGGTCGACCGGGATTGGGGACAAAACCTCAATTGTTTTGGCATGTGGCCATCTATCTGACCGGCGTGTTGTTGGTGCCATCGCACCATTGGCCGATGCATTATCACAAAAACGATTTCTTATACGCAAAACCGTCTCTGCGCTTGACGTACATACGAACCGAAGAAGCGCCAAGAGAGATTAGCGATACGAACGAACGGATTTATGGAAGTCTTGGAAATAATTATCAACCGATGATAGGCGCTCTGAACAATCGTCTACTGTTGTGTGGCTTCGTGTATGTTTCTGAAGTTTGTGTTTGTGACCTTAGTCATGTTTCTGCTTAGAATGATTTGGGCCAGCTGATGATTTGTGTAATCTTGTCCGTTCAGGATCATTCGCAAAGTTGCTTCGCTGTAGAAGGAGAAGATCATGACGCAACTCATGCTATGAAACCAATCGAAAAAAACCGGCGCCACAGTGATTCACGAAAATCAATTGTCACATATATTTGATTACGATCAGTTGCATTTTTAATCGATAATACTCATACGAACTACGAATCGAAGGAAACAAACGGAAATCATACACCGACTTGACAAAAGGCAATTTTGTACGCAACATAAAACCGATTAACAAATTGACAAAGCTAACAGTTGTAGGTGTTATAGAGAAACTTCCACCTTCTTTCATTAACTACAAAAAGCGCACTGTAAATGTACAGCCTTTTCAAAACAATTCCCTAACAATATCCTGAACATGGCGGAGCACGAATTTCATCAGCAGTTCAAATAAACATAAGATGAGAAAAGTACACCAACTTGAGCCAGCCACGATGCCGTTTTTCACAAAGTTCTGAATTGAAACTGTTTACACATTCCTCTAGACATTCACATTCGTTTTACACATTCACATTCGTGATCATCGAGAAGAATAGAAAGGGAGTTAGCTGTTAAAGCGAACAAGCGAAGGAGGAATCAATGCACTTGGATAGATTTGCTAAACTGATAAAAACCGAAGAAAGTTCGAGAGAAAAAAGAGAAAGAAGCTCATTTGATAAAGAGTACGAACTGATAACGTGTATAGGTGTGGTACAAAACAAAGCGGTCCACTACAAAGTTACGGGGTTGTTTCACTACCGCATAGTCTCGCAAATGATTGCCCGGTACGGAATTGGAACCCATCCCGGTGTTCTTTCGAGAGGGAAAGTGTTTGCATAAGAACATCAAGTACAGAACTAGATTGGGGTCAGCCAGGTGGTATGATAAGTGGATGGATTGGGGGGAGAGCAACTTACCTGATCACTTTGCACCTGATAGACGAGTATATCGCCCTGAGTGGAAGGGAGTTGTTGCAGCACTAGCATTACGATCGTCATCAGCAGTACGGGCGCGTGATGTTTTCGCGGGAGCACGGTTGTTAGCCTCGATCGGTGCCTATACGGTGGGCGATAATGCCCGCCGGTAAACTCCATCATGCGTTAACTTTGAACGTTTTTCCACTTTCCCCGTAGCAAGATGCACTGTTCCGCCGTTATTCAAATGTTTTTGCTGCTGTTTTGAATAAAATTCTACCAAGAACGACCGCAGGCCGCTAGTGATGAGCTATCAATGAGCGCGGTCGCTGCCATTCGGTAGAGGATCGGTTTCGACCAATCAGTTCCTTGTTGTTATCAGGTACGATGAGATCGACTGCTCTCCTGCGTCCTCTGAGGGTCGCGGAGAATGAGAAAAGGTACACGGTGGGATAGTACAAAAAAGAAGGAAGATATAGCAGCACAGTCTGCTGGGAAGGGCGGCCAATAGGATATTGTCCCGCGAGGAATGATGTGGTTTTGTAATAAAATCGTCGTTAGCCGTCACACCGTATTTCTGAACTTGCTAAGGGATTGATCGAAAGTTTTGTATTGGATAGCTGAGCCGAAAGCCTGAAACAAAACGAATAAAAAAGATAAATTAGTAGACGGTACTGTGTAAACTAATTTGAATGTTATATGTATCCAGTAACTAAATAATCGGCCCAACGTTAGTATTGATCGATTTTTGACATTATTTTGTCATGTAGATGGTAAAGCAAACTTTCAACCGAACAAAAGCCGTGATAATGTCTGGCCGCTGATCTCTTACAAGCTAACACCAGCATGTATTAGACATTCGGTTCCACAGCGAGACACCTTGCAATGGGTCGATGGTGCCGGTTTATCGCTACCGTTCATTCGCGTCGTCCCGGGGGTCACGCCATTTCTGCTGCTGCCGGTAGTTCAAGGATGTTCAAGGTATTTATTTTTCGTTTCAATAAGCAACCGCGGGCCGAACGTGTTTTTCACGTTCACACTTCTGGTGCGGTAGGCAACTCCGTTGTGCGCGTTTCGCCGAGCGTGCGGCAGATACCAGCGAACAGGGGGATTGGGCGAGCCACTTCTGTACTTTTCTACTTCTGACACGTTCACAGGGCGAGGAAGTAAAACATAGTAGCCATGAAAACCGTGGCGTACGTAGATCGTGGCTACGTTTCTCCACTCTGTTACTTCGCCAATGGAATCAGTTGGAAGGCGCTGCAGTGGAAATAATAGCTACAGATTATTTGTTCTCGGGCGGACGAGGGTAAAGAAAACATCGTGCCACAAAGTACGGGAATTTGATCCTCTTGCACGTTTAGATTTGATCTTCCAGCATATTTTGCTTCGTACTGCGCACTCTACCATTATAGCAGGTCAGCATAAATCACCCAAGACGGTTGCCAACGCAAGCAGTCCTCAGCAGCTCGATCGCTAGGATTATATGGTCCTCCCGGAACTGCTGTTTATTGTTAGACTGTATTATCCTTCTCTTTCGCACTCAGCCAGTTAATTTTGTTTGTCCAGTTACGCGCGGATGAATCTGCACACCCTGTTGGGGGATTCCTCCGGTGGAGAAGTTTTTAGACTAACGAAGGGCTCGCGATCCGGAGTATGTGTCACGATGATCTACGCAGCTTACTGTTGAAAGTCACGTCATGTTACAATTGACGCACACAATCGAATAGTGTCTTTCTGTGTATGAAGCACATTTAGTACGGGCGTCCCATACTATTGTTGCGAACAAACCACTGTAGCATTTGAAACACTTGCTTCGTGCCCTGCTTCACAGCTGAGTTTTGCACCGCTCCGTGTAATCTTGTTATTATATAAACAAGAAGTCGTGTCCTACACATTTTTTTTCAATCCATTTAGATAAAAGTCTCCACTGGGACCGAACAAAACCGCGCCGCACAAGGTGTTTGCAGTTTGCTAGCTGGTAGAAGGAAAAATAGGAAACTTTTCCAACTCGTACGGGCTCGGTGGCCACACCACCAACATCCTTATCATTTAAAGTTCGCCGAGGCTGAGTCATTCAACAAGCACGTCCCTTCCACACCATCCAAGGCAAATCCGTGTCTGCTGCGGTGGTGTGTGTTTTGTGCATCGGATGTGTGCTCATGTTAATCCTGTTAGCTTGTTTCCAATATTATCATCGGTCGCTCTTCTACAATCGATTGACCTAAGAGCGTTCAAATGGTCGTCTAGTTAACTTTTCGTATTCAAACCACTGGTCAGTCTTCATTCGGGCTAAACCATAGCCCATCCCAGAGCATGCTATGTTTCGCAAGCGACCTTGACTGTCTGTGGTGTGCCTCGCCTGCGCTAATGTTGGTCACAGGGAACACTTCTGATGAGCACGGAATCGCTGTTCGTGCTTAACGCCGTTGGAACCTTTTGCAGTACATACACCGGCAAAACACAATGGACTAGTGTGCAAACGCCCGACATTACACCTTACCGTTTATAGATTGTTTTGTAGATTACGAAGTAGGAAAACTACCTTAAAATAGCAATCGTTCGCGCAAGCTGCCGTTTCGAAGGCGAATCGAATTGCCTCGGGAATAAGTCCAAACGTTTGTTTCTCACCATAACCATAGCCTTACCTCTTCCGATGGAGCCCCCGGGCCCGATGGGGTTAGTTGAACGCTGAAACACTGCGGATACGAGCATAAAGAGCACAATATTTGGCCCGACACAGCAGTCAAAACAACAACAGCAGCAGCAGCAACACCTTCGCACAGGGTGTCCGTTTTTTATCATTCACTTCACGCCTACTGTCTCACTCGAGACTCACGGATACTTTGCTCACTCCGTTCGCCTAGCCCTGGTAAACGTTTGCGGATGGAATTTTTCGGCAATAATCATCGGAAATGTGCGCACAAAATGGTCTCGGACTTTGGCGAAAACTCATGAACGCAGGAGCGCGCACGCAATTACGTTAAGGGCAACGTAGTCACTTGGAACCCGCGGCCATCATGGTGGGTTTGCGATGAAAACATTGGAACCATCTACGACACCACTACCCTCACCACACAGCGGGGGCCACTTGCGTGCACATACCGTGCGCCCGTGTGCCCTTTGTGACGGGCGTGCACTACCATCAAATTATGCCCCCACTACTGCGTACAGAACACTATGCTGAAAAGTGTAGGAACAGAATTAACAGGATTCCTTTCGAAAAGAGTTAACCTAATCTTTGCTACGCACGCACACACCAGCACCGTTCCCGTTGCTCAACGCGGATTGCCTGATTGTCTGGCCTAGCGAAACGCGTAGTTGCACCTAGCAACACGGGTTTTCACGATCTGCACGATGTTTGTGTCACGATTAGGCGAGCGGAAAACACTCGTCCAGCTGCGACCAGCCAATGGTGGCTGCGATCGAAACATTTCCACACTGGATTTCGCAGGACGGCGAATGGGGTGAAAAATTTTCGGTACGCAGTTTCTCGGGGCAAAAAATAAACCTCTGTTCCGGAGCAAATATCGGCACGAATGAGTGTTTGGGTGACTCGCCGTTCGCTCGGAAGACGTCCCGCTAAGCTGGTGGTCTCGCTCAGACCACCGCACGGTGCCCGGCAGGCAGAAGTGAGAAAGAAAAACAACAACAAAGTGCGAGCTTGGTTGTTGGCGGAAGGTGAGCGCCCGTTTTGACAATCATCTGATTTTCAAGCAGCGATGAAAATTCAAACATTTCACTTTTAATCCATTTGATACCGAGAATGGCGGACGGTGGAACGTTTTCAAAGGCTCACTGTGGTCTGTGATATTCTATGGTGCGTTCGTAGCACGCAGACCGAAATTCGTACGAACCAACCAAACCAACCTGCGGGGACAGACGATGGCTAACGTAATTTTTCGACATTACAGATTAATGCCAAAATGCGTTTGTTTTGGCCGAGGCATTACAAATTAATTTAACGCTAGTTTTATGGATGTTTCTGATGGAGAGGAGTCATTATAAGTCTCAAGTCTCTTCAAGCCCAATGGCTTCGTTAAAACGATATTTCTTCTCATCAATTTTCATGTTGGTTATTTAAACAGAATCGTTACAAAATAGCAATTATGATAAAAGATTGAAGACTGATTGGTTGATTGATTTAGTTTTTCTACACTTTGGGCTGATTAGCCATTAATGTATTTTTAAAATATGTCTGCGTTGTTATCGTTTCTAACTTGCTTGACAAAAGTACAGTGCCAGTAACTTTCTTGCAATTCATTCCAGGGACTATGTGTCTCTCTCACTCTTAACCTAACCACGTAAGAGTAAGCGAGCCAGACGCGGTGACAGCAAATCGGAATACTCGTTCATTTCGGGTTCATTCGAAGCAAAGCAAATGTTCATCGAAACTTCAATCGTTCAGCGCAGAGAGAGAGCGAACGCGGTGAGTCTGGTTCGAAGGATCAAAGTGAGGTTCGAACAGACTCAGAGCCAGAGTTGAATTTGAAAATCGCATTCGCTCACACATTTTCAGTTGTTCGGAAACCTGCAAAAAGAGATGAAAGAAGCTTCAGGCTCAAAATCTCTGTAACCAAGATAATAACAACAATTCGTCACGACTGCCGGTGCGCTTTTTCCGCGGCGGTTCGAGAAAATTGTCTCTCTTCGCGCGTCGACCGTGGTGTTTACGAAAACTATTGGCCCAACGTACAGAGTGAAGTGACAAAATCGGTGCGTACTCGGGGTCGATTATCGAAACATTGTCGTTGCTTGTTTGTAGGACACCTCTAACACCCGTGACCCGTGGGCCAGTGGTTGCTGTAACAATTAACAGAACATCCTCAGCGGTACGGTGGCGAAACTTGCTCTTATAGCCCCCGAGCCGCGATAAGCGAGACCGCGATCCGTGACTCCTCGAACCGATCCCACTTTCATGCTGCCGAACGGGCGCCGAGGCTGTCCCATGTGCCAAGTGACACGGTGGGAAGAAGAAAACGGGCGCGCCGCAAGGAAAACGTGCCGACCGGGCATCTGGCGATGCCGTGCGAATAGATCCTAGAACCGAGTGGGCCCCACCGGGAAGGTATCCGTCCGGCGGAAGCCAGCACGTACCTTTAAGGCCGATCGTTCGGCGGTGTCGTGGAAAAACGTGCCGGAAACCTCAAGTCACCGAAAGCGAAAGCAATCGGCATTCCGTTGACGCGAAAACCGTGCATTGTTCGATCGCGAAGAATACCCGGGGTGAGTGTGTGTGCGAGGAGATCCGGTCAGTGCATGTGAAGGTGACCAGCAGGAGCTGGCGGTGTTGTCGCGCCCTCAGTGTTGGGACAAAAAGGTGCGCCGCCTGGAAGAAGGCCGCCTTCGGACGAGTGGTTGGGGCTGGTGGTGGCGGGGTGATAAGAAAGACGTGCACCCCAAAATCCGGGGCACCCGAAGTGAGGGAGCGAACGCAACGCCTACTCTCGGAACCCAACCAACGGACGGGACGGATAGCCTCGGCCAGGAACATCACGCGGACTCACACCGGGGGGTTGCGGGAGTGAGCGAGAGAGAAGCCGCCACGGGTACAGGGGTTTGTCCGTGCTCCGCGACAGAGCGGCGACGGTTGCGGCGGGGTCCCGGGGCAACCGATCGACGAGCGTCCGACCGACCGACCGAAACGGATTCATCATCAATCCCCGACACAAACAGCGGGGCGGCGATAGCGGATGTTGGCGCGGCGGCGGTCGCCCGTCGCCGTCGCCGTCGCCGTCGCCCGTCGTGACGACGATGGGGTGGTGTGGCCAGGCTCTCTGATGGTGGCGGCCGGGCCGGGCCGCGCGCAGCACCGTCTAAAGGTCGGGCCCCGCAGCGCGGCTCGGTGGCGTGTTTGTTGTTTTTTCTTTCCCTCTTTGCGTTCTTTCTCTTTCTCCCTCTCGTTCTCTCTCTCTCTCACGCTTGTTTCGTTTTCCGTTTCCCACTCCCGGCCTACGAGTCCCGAGTGCCCGTGGCCACGAACCGGGTTTCGACGATGACGACGGCAGCTGCTGCTGCCGCCGCCGCCTGCCGCCTGGCCGCTGTCGTCTCGCAGGGGCCACTTTCAGGGAGGGAGCGTGTGTTGGTGCGGTGTGGCCTTCGCCGCCGTTGCCGTTGCCGTTGCCATCGACGGTGCTCGCTGTTGCGCCGTGCCGTGGCCATCGGGGCGGGAGGTTTCACTGACTCCCCCCCGGGTCCCCTTCGCCGTATGCTCTTCCGTCGCTGCTTCGAGTGGGTGGGGAGGGGATGGGAGGCCGCCACAGAGCGCTGAACACGGTGCAGCTGTGTGCGTACGGCGGCGCCCGCGTTTATCGCCCGCCGCCGCGGCCGCCGCTTCACCGTCCGGCGGACACACGGTGCGCCGCGATGTGCCCCGGCCACCGCCACCCCGAGTTTCAGGTTCGCGGTGTGTTCTTCTTTTCCCTGCCTTCGCTTTCGTCGCTGGTCTCGCCGCCGCCGCGCACTCGGGGCCATCGCGCGCGACACGGGCGATAGGGGCCGCCGTGTGATCGAAGGAAGCGAATCGGGTTTTTCGAATTTCAAAAATGTGTCACACCCGAAAAGGGGGTGAAAGTGAAAATGGGTTCAAACTCGCACGCGAGGCGTCGAATCTCTCGATTCCCCGCGTGCGTGTCGTGCGTAAAAAATAGTAAACAAATGTCGCCCAGTGCCGTCGCCGCTCTTCTTACAGACTTCTTCTTTCCGGTTCCGTTTTCCGTAGGAGTTTTTGTGTTGCTTCAAGCCGAAAATTATGTAAACAATGAAAAGGTGGCCGCAGTGAAGAGAAGGTGGACGCAGTGAAGAGACGACACCGGCCCTCGAAGTGACGAAGCGGCGTTTCGGTGAAATTACGGTGAACGGTCAACGGGCCGGCAAAAGATGGCGGAACAGCAGGAACAGGCGAAGGAAGAACTGGTGGCCGCAAACCAGCCGGCACATCGTGACCGGGAGGAGGAGCAGAAAGCAGAAACCGCCGCCGCCCCGACCGTCGTCGACGACGACGTGCCAGTCAAGGCAGATAGTCCAGCCGTTGAACCGCGTGACTCCGCCGACGAACCCCCAGCAGCCCCAGCACCACCCCCGGATGATAAGGTAGCCGAGGAACGGCCGGGTCGGGTGGCATCACCTGCCTCACCGAGCGCCTCCCGATCTTCACCGCCTGCGCAGTCGCCAGCCCACGACGGTGATGCGTGCGAGCCGAACGTGGAATCGAATGCTGCGCCATCGACGGCCAAAGAACCGGATGATGTTGGCCACGACGACCGGTCACGGGAGGAGCCGACGGCGACGGTGGCGGTACCCGGTGAACGTTCCAGATCGACATCACCGGCCACCGTAGGGGGGAAAGTCGCTGAGGAGGCGACGACAGAGGAGAAGCAGGAGCAGGAGGAGCAGGAGGAGCAGGAGGAGGAGGAAAATGTAGCTGCCGCGAAGCAAGACTTGCCGGAGAAGCAAACAACCGACCCCACAGCCGCGGCTGCAGCAGAAACGGGCGAAGCAGCCGCAGCAGTTGCCATGGAAGCGGATGACGTGGAGCACAGGGTGCCACAAGCCGGCGACGATGCTGACCGCCACGGCAACAGTCAAGACGCAGCAGCCACAGCGCCGGTAGTACAACCCGGTGCAGCTGTTGCACGGGCAGAGCACGACGAAAAGAAACGTAAACGCCATTCGCCCGAACGCAGCAACCATAGCAGTGAAGAGGGCGCCGACGGTGGCAGAAGCAGAAGTTGCAGCACTGGCGGTAGCAGCAGCGACGACGACGACGAGAGCACTCGGTTAGTGAAAAAAGTGAAACTGGACGAGACGGCAGAGAAGGACAACGAGTCGCAACA
This sequence comes from Anopheles bellator, assembly GCF_943735745.2. Taxonomy (NCBI): domain Eukaryota; kingdom Metazoa; phylum Arthropoda; class Insecta; order Diptera; family Culicidae; genus Anopheles; species Anopheles bellator. The sequence goes on from NC_071286.1 coordinate 20,616,264, forward strand.
GGAGGCAGGTGACCACCATCGAGAAGAACCGAAGAAGCAGCAGCCGCAGGGAGTCGAAGTGAACTCGCTGCCCGTGCCCGGAAAGGAGCTGTCGGCGACGGACGACGGTGAACGGCGACGGGATAGTGTCTCCGCACCACCTTCGCCTCGTCCCGTTTCGGTGCCGAGCGAACAGGACGCCCCCAGCAGCAACGTGATGGAGCACTCCGGGGAAACGGAAAATGTTTCGCCACGGCCCGCGCCTTCACCAACGCCCCCCACACCGGCACCAGTCGCCCCGGTTGCAGAAGCACCCGCGGTCGTCGATGTTCCGGCTTTGCTCGGGAGGGAGCCGGTTACCGTGCCCCCTAAGCCGGTTGCCGTGCCGTTACCGTTGCCGAAGGACGTGAAGAAGGCTGGTGGTGGGCTGGTGTCCAAGATACCGCTC